>NC_065448.1:957857-1277142 GCF_917563875.1 Diabrotica virgifera virgifera | reverse complement strand
TAGACATCCCATACGTAATATACTGCGAGGCATAAGTTAGGAATTTAGAAAATGTATGCTCACTTTCATAGTTGATTTTTTTGTGAACGGATTATGGATCCCGCTAATTTTTGTACTATTTTAGATATTTCTTTAGTATTAACACAGTTGTGCAAAGATTTACTAAACTTCTTTTTTGTACTTATACCGGGTGGAGGAAAAGAAATGTTTTTCTTTTGTTAAGTTTAAAGCACCCTGTAGGAAGGACGAGGTACAATAATGAGTATGCATCGAAATCGCATTATAGTCTTATGCTTGGTGAAATTTTTTTTTGAATGTGCATGATATCTTTAGAAACAAAGAAAATAGACGGTTTTGTATTTTAACTTGTGTTTTAACCGAAACAAAAGTTTGAGACACCCTTTAGGGAGGAAAAGGTAAAATGGTGGTTATGCATCGATACTATGTTGTAGTCTCATCTTTTGTGAACCATTTATTTTTTTAATTTTTCTGATATCTTGAATAACAAAGAAACTAGACGGTTTTACTTTTTAATATGTGTTTTAACTGACGACTGCGATACGTCAGGAGGTCATGTCTTATCATACCACTAAGACGAAATTATTTCCTATATACAGGGTGAGGCAGATAACTGGCCTATTAGAAATATCTCGAGAACCAAAAGCAGCAGAATCATGAAAATTGGAATACAGGGGTTTTGAAGGATGATCTATTAAATGAAAATATTTTCTAACAATAAAAAACTGAAAACGTTTGTTTTCTATACTTCCACAAAATTTATTATATCTAAGTGACTACAGCTGTTTCGGCGGAGTGCCTTTCTCAAGTAATATTTTCATCTCTTTGCAACTTCCGGTTATACCGGAAGTTGCTTATAACTCCGTTTTTTTAAATGGGACACCCTGTATATTTTTACATTTTTGGATTCTCTTCGATGTCTTCTTTCTTAAAATATGAGGATTTGTAATGTTATACAGGGTATTTTAAAAGATAATTACGTTTGTTTATTAATTTCGTAGCAATATTCACACCCTGTAGAATTGTAGTAGTTTGACAACTAAAACTCTACTTACGTTCAAATCATTTTTAATATAGTTTACTATTGTTAAGAATCATTAGTATAGCTAAATTTTTAATTTTAGTATACAGGGTTGGTCGAAACTCGGAATGAGTATTTTCTGAGTTTTCTTAAATGGAACACCCTGTATTTTAGTATTGTAATGAAATGATATTATATGGTACTTTTTTATTTCTTAAGCAGTCCCTATACCTAACTGCTTTAATTTGTGCTTAATTGTTAGTCGCACCAACAATCTTAACTACGTAGCTATTTTGATAGCTAAACCATTATTGGTAATTTTAAGGATCGGTCTGGATTAATATGTATTTATTTCTGAAAAATTGTTTGTGATTGAATATTTTCATGGCCAACCTAATAAAATTTTACGTATTTTTTGTTGCAATTAATGTTTAGCTTGAATCACCAATAACTCACAAATTAAAGCAGTTAGGTATAGGGAATACTTATAAAATAAAAAAGTACTATGAAATATCATTTAATTACAATACTAAAATACAGGGTGTTCTATTTAAGAAAACTCAGAAATTATTCATTCCGAGTTTCGACCAACCCTGTATACTAATATTTCAAAATTAGCTATACTAATGATTCTTGACGATAATAGACTATATTAGAAATCACTTGAACGTAAGCAGAGTTTTTAATGTCAAACTATTACAATTCTACAGGGTGTGAATGTTGCTACGAAATTAATAAAAAAAAACGTAAATTTTTTAAAATACCCTGTACAATATTACAAAATCTCATATTTTAAGAAAGAAGATATTAAGGAGAATCCAAAAATGTAAAAATATACAGGGTGTCCCATTTAAAAAAACCAAGGTATAACCGGAAGTTGCAAAGAGATGAAAATATTTTCATTTAATAGATCATTCCTCAAAACCCCTTTAATCCAATTTTCATGATTCTGTTGCCTTTAGTTCTCGAGATATTTCTAATAGGCCAGTTATCTGCCTCACCCTATATAGTGCGAAAGAAAAAGAGTGTTCAAAGAAAAGGAATATGTGTAATGAACCTCTCGATATTTAAAGAGCCTCCAGGTAGACACCGAATCCGTATTACTTTCAGGAAAATTCCACCCCAAAACATCATAGAGCCTCCATTAAACAATCTCGTCTCTCTTATGTTATTTTTTAGTGTTAATTTAGTTTTGTCTCAGTTAAAATACATGTTAAGGAGTAAAACCACCTATTTTCTTTGTTATTTTCTTTATCTTTAAAAAGCTAAAGATATCAGGGAGATTCAAAAAACGAAATGTTCACAAAACATAAGACTACAATACGATTCCAATCTATACACAGATTTGTACCTCGTTCCCCCTACAGGGTGTTTCAAATTTAACATAAGAAAATATTACCTTTCTTCCACCCGGTATAAGTACAAAAAAGAAGTTTAATTAAATCTTCGCACAACTGTGTAAATACAAAAGAAATTTGCACAACTGTGTAAATACTAAAGAAATATCTAAGATAATAAAAAAAAATAGCGAAATCCGTTAATCCGTTCACGAAAAAATCAACTATGAAAATGAGCATACATTTTCTATATCCTTAAAGTTAATAACTTATGACTCGCAGTGTAGTGGAAATTTTTAATCCAACATCCAACATCAGCATTCACGCTCCAACTTTCTTAGTAATACCACTAGTGGTACCACTAACCCAACCGCCCCATTCACGGTCTGATTTTAGATCCAGCATCGAAAGTCGTACCACTAGAGGTACTACAAATCAGATCGTGAATGGGCCGCTTTAGGACCGAAGGATCTTTATAAGTTTTACCAGACTCACTGTCACTTCTTCAAGCGAAAATTCTAGAACCAGCTCCAAATTAAATAAATACACAATCATTTATACAGGGTGTCCCGGAAAATAGTGCGTTCCTTAAAGGTATAGGTAACAGGCACCATGTAGAACAAAAAACTCTTATAACATTTTTTTCTAAATGCAACCGTTTGACCAAAAAAATAAAATGCATTTTGGTATGCAAATTTAAATCTGACAACTATGTGTGGTACGCAAATTTAAGCATAGACAGTCCCATGTAAATAGATAGAAGACAGATAGTAAACAGATAGTTTTAAAGAATCCTGTTTAGTGTCAATGTCGAAAATGTTTTCGAATCGTGAGTGTATTACCTATTATGTTATTACGTTGATTATTTATGGCAGATCACTAAATAGAGAGGCATACTATAATTAATTTCTTTCAAAATGTTTTGTGGGTTACTTGGAACATCTATTCGGTATAATAATTATTTTCAAGTAAGTACAACTTAATTATTTCAGTTCACAAGTAAACAAATTACTGAGACATTATCTGGGGTATTTAAGTTCCACTATAAACTATGTAATTTAGTTAAAGCTCTCAGCAATACTCAGCATTCAACACATTTAAACCTTAGTAAATACATAATACTAGTTCAGTTAAAAGATGTGTAATTCGTTTAAAATTATGCAATAGGTATTTCAATACATTTCAAAAGAAAATAATTTTAGTAAACAAATAGTAAATAAATAAGTACCTACTATTCTATTAGGTTGGATCATTTTAAATACTGTAAATCACAATCGCAAACGAGTTCTTATCTGTTATTATTCCGTAGTGCGTACGATGTTGCCAGTTTATTAAAATTTCCAAACATTAAAATACAGGTATATGGAAAACAATGTTATCTTTTTTTGGAAACGGTTAACTTTCGAAAAAAATGGTATAGGACTTTTTTGTTCTAAATTGTGTATTCTCTCCATACCTTAAAGGAACGCACTATTTTCCGGGACACCCTGTATTTTTATGGATTCCTTTGTTGTGGGATTGTGAGATCCCTAAAGTTGTGAGATTCTAAATTAAAATACATAAACAATTGGACAAGATAATTGCAAAAAACGCTTCTTGATATATCCATTGACCAAAATGAAGAGAAGATGACCCAGAATAAAGTTCCTTGATAACAGCAATGAAGACATGTTATCAAGGAATTATAATAAGAACTTTATGTAAAACATGAGAAATATGGAAATACATGATGACGGAGGAAGGCCATGGATTGGATAGGGACGACTAAAGATAAATTATTGAGGAGGCTACGACCTACACAGTGTTGTAAAGGTGGAATGATGATGATTCAGAAAGATAAGATTTTCAACGAAAACTTTTCATTTATAAATTTGCAAAAGTCTGTGTGTTATTGCGTTGCCGCTCCTGCAATACTTAGAGCAGGTGTATCGATGGATTCTTATGTAGTTTTGCCTTCTGAATCCAAATCTGAAAACGGGATTTCGATATATCTAACCGTCTTCGAGATAATCGACCTCAAAATCTAAAATGTGACGTCACAATCCGGTTATCTCCTACAGACGCACTAAACGTCAGCTCAAATGGTTGATTAGGAAGTAGGCTACCTTTTTTTTAAATCTCTTTTTGCCAAGCATAGGTTATTTACATTTGAATTTGACACTTCGTGAATGTCAAACTAAATTTTAAATTAAGTATTAATAAAACATCAATGACATTTGATAGTGAATTTAATTATTACATAAAATAAATAAGATGTTCAAAATAGTATATTGTGCAACAAGTGCAGAAAGATACTAATTTCTCACGAGTTTGAAAAGTTGCGGTACGAGCGCAAGCGAGTGCCGCAATTCAAACGAGTGAGAAATTATCTTTCTGCACGTGTTTCACACTATACTTTTTCTACAAGCACAGTTTTTCCTAAAAATAAAAATCACAATTTCCAAACGACGATTAATTATAATAGGTACCTATGTGATAAATTTTAAACTGTATTTAATTAATACCTACTAATCAATTTAAATTCCTTATACCTAAATAAATTGCACAGAAATCAGTTAAAAAATTAATGCACTGCCTTAATTTGTTTAAATTTAAACAATTATTACATATTATTGACATTATATTTATGCAGTCACGGATTTACACAAAACCTACTTCATTCGACGTCTCTTGCACAGGTTGCTAAATCCTTATTGGTTATTTGATAATTATAAAATGTTTAATAAGAATAAAATTGTAAAATAAAACAGTTGTAACATCCATAATTTAGTTTCTATGCTATAGTTAAATATAATAATTGTCTTATAGGTTAAATATATTAGGTTAAATGTTAAATATAATAGGTTATATATTTGTCTAAAGTTTAACCACGGATGTAAACAGAATATAACGTTACTCAGAATGCGGTAGTCCACGGATGTAAACAGAGTATAACGTTACTCAGAATGAGGTAGTCAACTGTGCAGAAAAGAACTTTGCGGCACAGAAACGTCACTTTGCGGCACAGAAACGTCACTTTTCTGCACACTAATGTCAAATATCTTATACTGTGAGAAAATATCAAGTTTGCTAACATAAAACCGTGCAGAAAAGTGCACTTTGAATAGTGGTTGTAGAAAAATACAATTTGAGTATAAATATTTTAAAAGCAATAATTTATTAACAGTTTTAAAAAGGTTTATACCAGTATAAATACGGCCTCCTCTTTATGATAAATGGACTGTTCCATTTGCTATAAAATTAAAATACTATGTATACCTAGTCGTTCCCTAAACTCGACACAACTGGATAGTGATTGTAGAAGGTAATTTTTTTGTTTTTTGAGAATTTTGCCGAAATTGACAAAATTACTAATTATTTAGTAATAATTATTAACTATTTAGAAATTATTTTTTTGTCGAATTGGCAAAATTATTGACTAAAATCACTAGCCAGTATTGTGTCTGTGTACATCCTTCTAATGGAAAAAAATATTTGAAGATTTTTCTCAAATTATGGATACCAAGAACATTTTCATTTATAACTCTTTTATTTTTAATTTGACAAATAAAAGTTATTCTTCATAAAAAGCTCTTCTTGTTCTAAGATTTATGATGCAACCGTGTCCCAAAAGTAGGGGAACGGTCGAATATTTCGCGAACTAAACATCGGATGGAAAAACTGAAAAATACGTGTTCAATCATTTTCAAAAATCTATCCAATGACACCAAACACCAACTCCCACTACACCCCCTGGAGGTGGGGTGGGGGTAACTTTAAAATCTTAAATAGAAACCCCTAGTTTTTCTTGCAGATTTGCATTCGTTACGTAAAAGTAAGCAACTTTTATGCAAGACATTTTTTCGAACTGTGGATAGATGGCGCTATAATTGGGAAAAACGATTTATCCTGATACCATAGGTAAATTATACAAACGGTCTAATATCTCGAGAAATACACTTCCAAATAAGAAACCAAAAAACAGGTTTTTAATATTTTTCAAAAACCTATCGAATAACACTAAACATTACCCTCCAACCCACCCCCTGGAAGTGGGGTGGGGGGTAACTTTAAAATCTTAAATAGCAACCCCCACTTTTTATTGCAGATTCGAATTCGTCATGAAAAATTAAGCAACATTTATTCGAAACATTTTTTAAAAATGCTGATAGATGGCGCTAATAAATCGTATTTTTCCAATTAAAGCGCCATCTATCAACAATTCTAAAAAATGTTTCGAATAAATGTTGCTTAGTTTCTCATGACAAATCCGAATCTGTAATAAAAAGTGGGGGTTGCTATTTAATATTTTAAAGTTACCCCCCACTCGACCTCCAGGGGGATGGGTTGGAGGGTCATGTTTAGTGTTATTGGATAGGTTTTCGAAAAGTATTTAAAAAATTTGTTTGGTTTCTCATTTGGAAGTGTATTTCTCGAGATATTAGATCGTTTCTATAATTTACCCATGGTATCAGGATCGTTTTTCCCAATTATAGCGCCATCTATCCACAGTTCGAAAAAATATCTTGAATAAAAGTTGCTTACTTTTACGTAACAAATCCAAATCTGCAAGAAAATCTAGGGGTTCCATGTTACCCCCACCCCACCTCCAGGGGGTGTAGTGGAGGTTGGTGTTTGGTGTCATTGGATAGATTTTTGAAAATGATTGAACACGTATTTTTCAGTTTTTCGATCCGATGTTCAGTTCGCGAAATATTCGACCGTTCCACTACTTTTGGGACACCTTGTATAAAATTTTATTAATTTTATACGAGGTATATAAAAAATATGAATTTCGATCAAGAGTAAACTACCTTTATAGTTCATAACATTTAAATTAGAATGATATAATTGCACATTAAAACATAATTATTAATTTTAAACTCCTTTTCATAATAGAAATTTTCCATATTATGAATTAAAATACGTAAATATACAAAGTTTTCGTTATGACAATGCTCGCATTTTCAGCTTGTTTTTATTTTTAAATTAAACAATTGGTTTAACATTCCACTTGATTAACACTGGACAAAATAAATATTTGTTTACTTCATCTATAACGTTTACATACAATAATATAGACCTGGATCCCGCGTACCAAAAAAAATTTATTAATAGCAAGCTGAAAATTTGTTAATAGCTTAACGGCGTCTAGTGGCACAAACTTTGATGTATGGGAACACTGGAACAGGGGAAGTTTTAATTGTGGAACAGGTTAAAAACTTAGAACGTCAGACTATGAAAACGTTCCATGTATTTTGTCGGACAGAACTTCTAATTGATTTGTTACCCTTTCATTAAACTCTCATGCAAAAATCAGACTGGTATTTATCACCAACTGGGCATTTTAATGAGTGGAACACGAAGAACATGTCAAATGACAGGATTCATGTTGGTTAGTAATAGCAGTCTGATTTTCGCATGAGAGTTTAATGAAAGGTTAACAAATCAATGGGAAGTTCTGTACGACAAAATACATGGGAAGTTTTCGTAGTATGCCGTTCGAAACCTGTAACCTGTTCCACAATTAAAACTTCCTCTTCCAGCGTTCCCGTACATCAAAGTTTGTCCGACTAGATATCGTTAAGCCATTAACAAATTTTCAGCTTGCTACTAATCAACTCTTTTTGGTACGCGGATCCAGGCCTAATATATTTAATTCAGAGTTACAGTTTGGCAATTAAATAATTTATTTAATTTCTGCCAACGATTTGGTTTAATTCGTACATTTTTTTAATTGCACAACAGTATTTATTAATTTAGTTTAATTCATTATACAATTAGATAAATATAATTTGCTTTATTGTGAGTTGTTTTTGTCCACGCTCTCATTCTGTAATTTCATATATCAACTAATTTTTTGTAAATATATTAATATTTAAAAATAAAATAAAAATTTTATTTTTAATTCAGTTGCAATGCGAAGGCAAAACAATCTTACTTTTCAATTAGAATACGGAGCGCAGTCCAGTCCCTTGAACTGCAATTTTCGGCTCTTATTGGAGCTTCATCGGAAAGAACGTAGGCTTGTTCTCCATAAGTTTTCGATTTAAAAATCTTTTAGTAATATTTTAATATTTTCTAAATATTATTAATAATGTTATTAGAATCGAAAACTTCATCTTTTATATTAATATTTTTTTATACTTATATGTCATACAGGGTACAATTAAAAAAACGCATGCTGAAGCATTAATGATTTTCTTCTTTCTGTATCATCTCCAAATTTGCAGGTTAGGGGTTACGATGGAAGATTTCTTTTCCACGTTTCTGAAAATGTGTAAAAGCCTAATCCTAACCTAACTTAAGCCTTTGACTGGCAAGGAGATTCCTTGCGTCGCGTCGTCATCCAAATCATCTTGCCATCGCTTTCTCGGTCTGTCAATAGGTCTTTTCCTCCACATTCTGACATTCAATAGTTTTTTTAGAAGCCTGTTTTTTTTCACCCTAAATGCATGACCTGTCCACTGGAGATGCTGTAAACGGACATACTGAGATAAAGGTGGTTCAGTAGATTGTTGTTCTCATTTGTTTAAAGTCGACAAAATGTGATAGACATCTATGTCATGTTCCCAGGTTTGCTTAATACTTAGGTAATCGTGAACAGTTGGTCGATGATTAATGAATGTATATTTCTTGTCCAAATCCTGCTTTGTATTCTCCGTTGATCTTAATTATATCCACAAAAGAGCAAGGACATTTGTTTGTCGCCTTTTTTATGGATTGGGCAGATGATACTCTTATTCCACCCTTTTGCCATTTTCTCTGATCTACATATTCTACGTATGACCTCATAATATATCCTTTTCGTTATTTTGCTTCCTACGGACTTAAACAATTCTAAGAATATTCCATCACATCCAGAGCATTGCTATTTTTTTGCAGTTTGATTGCTCTTTTCAAACTCTTCTATCGTGAAAGGTTTTGTTGTGTCATTCTCTTCATTTTCTATTTCTTTCGTAGTTCATGTCTGTGTGTTCTACATCATCATTGTGAGAGTTTAAGGTCAACAGTTTTTCAAATTATGTTCTCCAAATTTCTTTAATTCCTGTAGTGTTGCTGGTTATTTCGTCATTTTTATTCCTGCACAGATTAGGTTTTAGTTATATCCTTGTTTAATTTGTTTGCTAAACTTATATGCATTCGTGTTTTGTCTTCTCTAAAGTTTATTTCCACGTCCAGCAATTGTTTGTTTGTTTGTGACTTTTTTGTCTACAGGGTGAGTGGGGAAGAATGTGCCAAACTTCAAGACTGTATAATATACGTAAAAATAATCAAAAATAACTCATATGTTGTTATTCTATTTTCATTTGTTTCCGAGATATGGGGTGTTAAAATTTTTCTTTCAAACTGACGATTTACTTATTGCTCTAAAACCGGTTGAGGTGTGCAAATTAAATTTGGTGGGTTTTAAGACATAGTTGTTGCGCATGTTTTTTAACATATAATTAAGAATTTTATATTTACCATTGGCGCGCATACGGATAATAGTCTGTAATTTTTAAAGATAAAAATGGTACGCCACTGAAATATTTCAAATTAAAAATCTTTCTTGAATTCCTCGTTAAATTATTGACAAAAAATGTATCTTCCCTTTTTTCATGCAACGCTTCGTTTTCATGCAAAAAATAAAACATCTTAACGCTTACAAAGTTTTCGACGAAACTTATTCCGAATACTTTGTAAGCGTTAAGATATTTTATTTTTTGCATGAAATCGAAGGATCGTATGAACAAACATGAAGATAGATTGTTTGTCAGAAATTGAACAGGGAATTCAAAAATAATTTTTAATTTGAAATATCTTAATGGCGTACTATATTTTTTCTTTCAGACTATTCCTCGTACGGGCGCCAATGGTGAATATAAAATTCTTAATTATGTGTCAAAACATGCGCAACAATTATGTCTTAAAAACGACCAAATTTCATTTGCACACCTCAACCGGTTTTAGAGCAATAAATAAATCGTCAGTTTGCAAGAAAAATTTTAACACCCCGTATCTCGAAAACAAATGAAAATCGAATAACAACCTTTTAATTTGTTTTTGATTATTTTTACGTATATTATACAGTCTTTCCACATTCCTCCCCACTCACCCTGTATATAGTTTATAAGCAATTCGTCTATTATTTTCAAATACCATTTTTCTATCTCTGGTTTTTCTAGATAAATATATTCTATGTGCTTTATTTCATTCTTCATTTGCCATTTACACTCATTATTCGTTGGTCATCTTTCCTTTCTTGATATCCTAGCATTGATTTTTCTGCAGTGATTTTATTTATCTGCTTATTAGGTTCCACTGGTCTTGCAGTTGATCGAATAAACATACTGAATTGATCGCCATTCTTCAGCAGGTGGGTATTGATGATAAAGACCTACGCATTATTAAAAATCTTTACTGGCATTAATGTGCAAATGTCAGGATTGGCCAAGACACTTCTGAAGAACATCAAATACGAAGAGGAGCAAAACAGAGCTACATTTTGTCCCCACTAATATTAACAATTATTCTGAGTTTGTTTTCAATACAGCAGTGGATAATGTTCAATGTGGTATTAAAATGAATGACGTCAATATTAATAATCTGAGATACACGGTGTTAATTGCAAGCATATTACGAAGAAATTCAACATCTGATTAATAGGATTACCACAATGTGTGATGAATATGGATTCAAGCTGAACACCGGAAAGACCAAGTTGATGGTTGTCAGTAACACGCCAATACAACAGGAACTAGTAACAGCTTATGGTGAACAACTGGAGAGAACTAACAGTATCACCTACCTTGGTTGTCATCTAAATGAGAATTGGGACATGAGCAAAGAAATTAGAATACGTACAGAGAAGGCCAGAGCTGCATTCTTTAAGGTAAAAAAACTATTGTGTGGAAACACCAGATCGAAGAAGAACGTCATGACTTAAAAACCTAAGAGAATCGTTTAACAGATCCTCTGCATCTCTTTACCGAGCTGCCGTCAAAAAATTACTATAGCCGATTTGATAGCCAACGCTCGATAATCGAGCATGGCACATGAAGAAGAAGAAGGTCTTGCAGTGTTTTCTCTTTATTAGGTCATATTCAGTAAGCTTTCTCTTTATTTCTCTTTATAAAGTTTTAGACTAAAGTAACCATCTTCCATTATTTGAAGTAAAGGAGATTGTGACGTTGAAAATAATGAAACAACGCAATAATACTATTATTTCTCTCCAATATCTCCGGCATATTTCCTCCTTCGATTTTGCCATTCCATTTAATTTTTATAACGAGGTAAAAAATATTAATGGAATTTCATTTGGAAGCTCTCCTAAAATTTATTTTTAATTAAAAAATTCCTGAGCACTCAAATTAGTTTAGCAAATAACTTGTTTATGAATTTCCAAGCTTAATGTAAAATAATGAGGACTTAATTAGTATCTGTAGCGAAAGATTGGATCTTTTTATTTATTTGCCTTTTCAGCACTTTTTGAATATTTTTGAGTGAATAAAATAACAATGAATCAAGATATAAAATTGTTTACTCAAAACCGCCAATTATCTTGAGATCTGTATTTAATTAGTAATTTATGCTTAATAAATAAACAATAAAGTTTCAAATTTTGAACGCTCATATATTTGTTTATATATAAATCGGCGTTTATTCGTGTCAAATTTCAATACGATACGAAACAAAACTTCAACCAAAACTCGAATTCAAAAAATTTGTGTTTTTATCGTAGTCTTAGAAAAACCACCGGTAGAGACGTTTTGTGCTACAATTAACATTAGAATTCGTTTTGTCGTATTAATTAATTAAACGCTTTTCTTTAGTTCAATTATTTGGGTCAAATCTTTGGACGTTAATTTGACTGCCTTTTCTTCAATGCAAGTGATTAAAAATTTGCAGACATATGCAATATGAATTCGCGGGAACAATACACGAATAGTCAATAATAAAATTTTCTTGTTTATTAATTGTTTAAATTAAAAAAAAAACGATTTTATCGGAAAATGCTTAAATTCTCTTGTCTTTAACAATGAAGAAACTTGAAACTTTTACAGATTGTAGCTAATTATATGAACTACACATAATTTCACTTTTTACGTTAATTGTTTACGTTATGCTTCATAAATAAACAAAAAAGTTTCAAATTTTTTGCCGATTCCGACTACTTTTTATGTTTGTACATCATATGTTTTATACATATTTTAATAAACATGACGATATATTTTAATGTTTGAAAAGTGTAAGACTAAAAAGTAAAAAATAAAAAAATATAAAAAAAAAATTTTTAAGAAACGCTTTTCTTTAGTTACGAGTGACTAAATTTAACATATTATAAAAAAATCAACTACAAAGCAAAAAATAAAAAAAATTGAAAAAATCTAACACATTCATCAAAGAAAAGCGTGGCGCGTCTTTATCGAATAAATAGGGAACTTGCACATTTTTTTTTATTAGAAAATAATGTTCAGTTTTGTTTAAAAATGAGATTTCCAAAATTTCACGGTTCAAAAACTCGTAATAACTTAGAAATACATATTTAAAGTCTTCTGCGGTATAAAGTAGTTCAAACGGCCCGTGACGTCACATAGTTTTGCATTAGTTTTTATTATGGTTATATTTCGCTGTGTCTGGGTACACGATAACGTGTACGCAAATAAAAAAGTTAGGTAGACGCGAATTAAACTTCATCAAGCCAGTGACGTCATTATTTAGCTTGCGCAGTGACTATATATTTTGGTACATGCTATTTTGATATGTTTAGCGTGTGTTTGATAGAAACATATTTGTTAAGGGAAGGGAAGCAGAACTATTCAGATGTTTCAAACTTAATTGTAATAAATCAATGTATAATATAAAAGTATATATTTAGGTTAGCAAAATAATTATATGTATTTAGTTTACATGACATGTAGGTACAAAATATTGTTAAAATTATTTTTATACGTAAGTGAATTATTATAATCAACTATTCTAAATGCAAAATAAGCCACAATTTAACTAAAAAAAATATTTTATTAACGTTTAGACGTCCAAATCGGATGTTATTGTCAAAATACAAAAATTAGTCAGATTAAATAAATTATTACAAAAAATTTTTTACTAAGCAACAACATTTTTGTTTAATTTAATAATATTTTGTATTTTGACAACGACATCCGGTTTAGAAGTCAAAACGTTAATAAAATCAATTTTTTAGTTAAATTGTGGCTTAGTTCTCATTTAAAATAGTTGATTACAAAAATGCCACAAGCATAATAGCTTCAGAACAAGTTAATTATTATTGTGAAAGCTTTAGGTCTTCCTTATATTTTAATCTTTTACGGTAATACTATTTCATTTATAACTAAAAAAAATATATATTAATTTATAGTCTCTTATCTTTTTCGTACTGTTTTAAAATGTTCTTAAACTCATTAAAAGAACTAAATAATTGTCCACACTCCGTAGTTAATTTAAAAACAAACACTAAACAAATAAAAAATAAGAAATCACTGACACTAACTTTTTTATTTGCGTACACGTTAGCGTATACCTAGACACAACCTTATATTTAGGTATATTCTTCTTCTCCTTCTTTAGTTTATTGGCCTCCACCTACTTGGGTATTTGGCAAGCTCATCGTCGTGGAATAAGTCAAAAATATTTATATTCTAATGACATTTATCGTATATCATTGTAATAATATATACCAGTTTGTTAAAATTGTAGTTTTATACTGTTTTTGAAGGAAAGGAACGAAGGTTTACTATTGAAAATAAAACCATTTTGTAAAAGTACAAATTTTCTATGAATAGGTCTAACGATCAAAAACACTTGTAACGTCACATAAATGTATTTTCTACTGACGTTTATAACGTCTAATTTAAAATTCTGTTTACTTTATTTGAAAAATGTACATGTAAAACCAAGTGACGTCACGACGCATTTTGGACCACCTGTTTTAATTTGAATTTTTAATCGTCTTTAGGGGCCAAACGAAAGACAAACAAAACTTTTTTATCTTTGATACATGTTTTAAATTATGTTCTGTTGTGATTTATAACATTTTTTTTGAATTTAAAAATTTATGCAAGTTCCCTATTGTTTTCGCACCACGCTTTTCTTTAACGAATGTGTTAGATTTTTTCAATTTTTTTTATTTTTTGCTTTTTAAATGATTTTTTTATAATATGTTTAATTTTAGTCACTCGTAACTAAAGAAAAGCGTTTCTTAAAAATATTTTTTCATATTTTTCTATTATTTCTCTATATTGTCTCGTTCAGGCTACCTGCGGCTCTGTTTGATCTATTCATTTTATTTTCCACTTCTATTTCGAGCTTTTCGTAGAAATCATCTTCAGTTTGAGAGATTAGCACTGTATCGTCTGTATAGCAGATTATTTTAAGTTGGTTTTCTCCCCATTTGATATCCTTTTTTATTTCTTGCTTTTTTATTATTTCATCCATGATCAGGTTGAACAATAAACGACTCGGGGAATCCCCTGTCTTATCCCATTGCCAGCTTCATTTGGATCAGTTAGTTCATCTTTTTCTACTTTTACTTTTATTGTGTAATTTGGTACTAGAAACAATAATCAGAAATAGCCGAGTTAAAACGACCGAATCCATCTTCATCACTGACCATCAATGTCTGGCCTTCGCTGATGATCTTACTATTCTAACGAAAACAATAAACGAATTAAGAGATGTTATAAAAGATTAAAAAGGAGGTAAAATATTTTGACCTAGAAATAAACAAGGAAAAGTCAAAGTACATGATGCTCGGTTATTATAGAAGAGATCAGAGAGATGAGAAAGGAATGCCAGATTGGCAAATGGAAATAAAACGATAGGAAGCATAACACAACTAATGAAAGCCAAATATGTATTGATAAAAACAAAGATAAGGATATTTATATAAAACGGTAATAAGGCCACAGTGACGTATGGTAGTGAAGTATCAACAATGAAAAAAGCAAATACGGAGAGACTGGAAAGATGAGAAAGGAAAATGCTCAGAGCTATATATGGAGGCAAAAACGCGGTGGAAAGTTGGGTGCGACTTGTTTGATAGAGTACAGGAAGATCTCAGGAAATAGGGAATTGACAGTTGGAAGAAGGAGCAACAAACAGAATAGTAAGTCAATTTAGTAGGCAAGGAGCATGATTGGATAAGAAGCCACCCATAATGGATAAATTCTCCCTCCCTCCCCCAGTAAGTGAGTCCAAATATTTTAAATTCAAAAGTCAGAATACATGGACAGCTTGTTGAATCTATAGACAGGCAATTGAATATGACAGAGGGATACACTAAGCCATGTGCTATTTAGATTAGTCATTGATGAAGTTATAAAGAGCTTCACTATAAGAAGAGAATGTTGTAACAGTGAATAAAAGTGTTGTAACTTATAATTTCACACCACAAGAGGCAAACTAAAGAATCAGCAACCAACCATTCAAATCCTGTAAGCCAATTCGATAGGTCATCACACGAGTTTGACGCTCAACAGGAAATTCGTGGATGAATTCTCGCTTTTCTTTTAACGAGATTAAACGAAAATGTAGAAACAATTATTTAGCAAGTGCAATGTCATGAACGTGAGTTAGGTCAGAAAACAAGTGCTGACCAGGCAAGGTTGTATATCATTAAATGATTAAACCAATTCAATATTTTTTTTGTGTAGATAGAAAAGTATAAAAATAAATGTGTAATGTTTTTGATTATTATGATTAACAAAATTTGTTTGTCTGGTTGTCTACACGCAGAAAAAGATTCAATTTGTTTAATCGTAAAATATCTGATAAGGTTACTAAAGAATTATCTAATTGAAATAATGCCACAGAATGGCGAAATTAAATATTAATTAAATGGCAAAATAATTGAAATAATGACACAAGAGTCGATAAAATAGCAAACAACAAATCACCAAGGGGCAGAAGAAGTATCGACCGACCACGCAAGAGATGAAGTGACAATCTTTTAGAGAAACAACAACCCGACAATGAACAAGTAAAATTGCTTATACAGGGTGTTAGTAAATAAGTATGAAAAATTTTAAGGATACATGAAAAATTAATACCAGTTTGTTCGATAAACATATGTCCGCAAATGCTTAGTTTCGGAGATACGGGGTGTTGAAATTTTTATTTCAAACTGCCAATTTATTTATTGCTCTAAGACCAGTTAAGCTATGAAAATGAAATTTGGTGAGTTTTAGGAGGTAGTTATTACGAATTTTTTGACATACAATTTAGAATTTTGTATTCATCATTGGCGCGCCTACGGGCAATGGTCTGAATTATTTTAAAGAAAAAAATAGTACGCCACTGAGATATTTCGAATTAGAAATTATTTTTAAATTCCACGTCTAATTTGTGATAAAAAACCTCTCTTGCCTTTTTTTCATATGATGCACCGTTTTTATGCAGAAAAATAAAACATCTGGCATTTTTCATTTCTTAATACATCATCAAGAACTATCCAATATAATAATACTAAACTAGAACAATAACAGAAAATATTACTAATAAGATTTCAACTAAGTGCAAAGCTACAAGAAATGTTTAAAATTATCTCCTTTACAGATAACAGAAGAATTTTATATTCATCATCGGCGCGCATACGGGTAATGGTCTGAATTTTTTTAAGAAAAAAATAGTACGCCACTGAGATATGTCAAACTAAAAATCATTTTTGAATTCCTCGTTCAATTTACGATAAAAAATCTTTCTTTCCTTTTTTTCATACGAGGCGCCGTTTTTATACAAAAAAATAAAACATCTTAACGCTTACCAAGTATTTGAGGTAGTTTCCATATGCATAGAAACTAAGTTCAAATACTTTGTAAACGTTAAGATGTTTAATTTTTTTGCATAAAAACGGCGCCGCATGTGAAAAAAAGGCAAGAAAGATTTTTTGTCATCAATTGAACGAGGAATTCAAAAATGATTTTTAGTTTGACATATCTCAGTGGCGTACTATTTTTTTCTTCAAAACATTCAGACCATTACCCGCACGCGCGCCAATGATGAATATAAAATTCTTCTGTTACCTGTAAAGGAGATAATTTCAAACATTTCTTGCAGCTTTGCACCTAGTTGAAATGGTATTAGTAATATTTTCTGTTATTGTTCTAGTTTAGTATTATTATATTGGATAGTTCTTGATGATGTATTAAGAAATGAAAAATGCCAGATGTTTTATTTTTCTGCATAAAAACGGTGCATCATATGAAAAAAGGCAAGAGAGGTTTTTTATCATCAATTAGACGTGGAATTTAAAAATAATTTCTAATTCGAAATATCTCAGTGGCGTACTATTTTTTTCTTTAAAATATTTCAGACCATAGCCCGTAGGCGCGCCAATGATAAATACAAAATTCTTAATTGTATGTCATAAAATTTGTAATAACTACCTCCTAAAACTCACTAAATTTCATTTTCATAGCTCAACTGGTCTTAGAGCAATAAATAAATTGGCAGTTTGAAATAAAAATTTCAACACCCCGTATCTCCGAAACTAAGCATTTGTGGACATATGTTTATAGAGACAACTGGTATTAATTTTTCATGTAGAATTAGCCTTTAAAATTTTTCATACTTATTTACTAACACCATGTATAAATGGGGAAGTTTATAACAGACAGAAAAAACAGAGCATATTTACTGATGCAACAGGGGCACAGAACCCGACAAGCAGAGGAAGAATATAAACAACTACGCAAAGAAGAAAAGAAAACTCACCGAAGAAAAAAGAGAGAATATATGAACAAAGAACTTCGGGAACTCCAAGAACTAAGTAGAGCGACAGAGACAAGAAAATTTTATCAGAAACTGAACAAAAGCAGAAAAGACTTCAAACCGAGAACGACGATGTGTAAAGATAAAGAAGGTAATATATTGACAGAACAGCAAGAGATACTAAGAAGATGGACAGAACATTTTACGGAAAAGCTTGCAGGAGATGGGAGTGAGACGAACCCTGATATATCATTAGACCAAGCAGACAACAGAGAAAAGAGTCCACTAACAATAGCCGAGATTAGAACAGCAGTAGACAAATTAAAGAACAATAAATCACCGGGATCAGATCAAGTAGCATCGGAATTACTGAAGGAAGGAGGAGACGCACTACAGAAAACAATACATGGATTGATAACAAAGATATGGTCAAATAAACAGCTACCAGCGGAGTGGAATAGTGGTATTATTGTACCATTACATAAAAAAGCGAATCAGTTAGAATGTGGAAACTACCGTGGAATCACGCTGCTGAATGCAGCATACAAAATAATGTCCAACGCCATTTATGAAAGACTTAGACCACACGCTGAAAAAACAGTTGGCAGGTGCCAAAGTGGCTTCTGTAGACAGAAGTCAACAATAGACCAGATATTTGTTCTGCGACAGATCCTCGAAAAAACAAGTGAACATAACATCGACACACATCATCTCTTCATAGACTTCGAAAGCGCATATGACAATATAAACCGAGAATTCTTAATAAAAGCAATGAAAGAATTTAATATACCAACACAACTAATAGAACTGATAAAAGAATCTCTAAAAGTAGAAAGTAAAATCCGGATACAAAACGAACTAACGGAAACAATAGATGTGAAAAAGGGATTACGCCATGGAGACGCTCTATCATGCATTTTGTTCAACATCGTACTCGAGAAAATAATGAGGGACACGAGTCAATACTCGAGGAACAATAATTAATAAAAACGTGCAAATACTAGCATTTGCAGATGATGTTGACATAATCGCAAGATCAAGAAGAGAAATGATAGAGGCATTCAATCAAATAGAACGAGCTGCAGAAAATAGTGGCCTTAAAATCAACCAGAACAAAACAAAATATATGCAGGTAAGTAAAAACACAGAAATAAGGCAGCCACAAAATATAACAATAGGAGAATACAACATTGAGGGGGTAAAAAACTTTACATACTTGGGATCCCTAGTCACATCTGATAATAACGTAGCAGAGGAAGTGAAGAGGCAAATATTTATTGCCAATAAAAGTTACCATGGCTTAATTCGGCAACTAAGATCAGACAACGTCGCAAGGAAAACAAAATGGCAAATATACAAAACCCTAATAAGACCGGTACTCACATACGGCTCAGAAACCTGGACACTCACTAAAAGAGAGGAAACATTGCTAGCCACCTTTGAAAGAAAAATCTTGCGACACATATATAAGGGCACAAAAGAAAATGGAATTTGGCGAAGAAGGTACAACTTTGAACTATACGAAATATACCAGGATCCGGATATCATAACATTCATTAAAATAGGACGGCTGCGTTGGATGGGACATGTAGAAAGAATGGAAGAAGGCGAAATACCAAACAAAATATTCAAACAGATGCCAGTAGGAAAAAGAACAAGAGGAAGACCGAAGCTGAGATATTTAAAACAAATAGAAAATGATATAAAAACCTTAAAAATAAAAAACTGGAGAAAAAAAGCACGAAACAGATCAGAGTGGAGAAGAATCCTGGAACAGGCCAAGACCCAGAAAGGGCTGTCGAGCCAATGATGATGATGATGATGAAATGGGGAAGAAGATTCACTTGTAATTATTTTACCACGCAGCAGTTTTGTTGCTTAAGTTAGTTTTCACCACTTATCAACTTTACCCCTCTTCTGCGACAGTTAAAAAAATCTAATCAATATTTCTATTACCACAAACGAAGAGTATCGGTTCTTCGGGAATTCTTTATAATTAGTTAGTCCAGGGTAATAAGGTTTTTTCCATGACACTTGAACAGCCAGGGTACTGAAGCGTTTTTTCGACAGGTAATACCTATAAGAGCAAATTGTAACTAGTTTCTGCGTAGGATCTGGCGGCCATTTTTATTTATAAACAATTAAGTGTCAAAAAATGGCATTTTTCACTTTTTTTTCAAAATCAATGAAAAACAGGGAAACTTATGGTTTTTTTAGTACAAATATCTTCGAGATTATGGAAAAAGCTTTAAAATGACGTACCTATTACAAAGTTTGATATACTCATTTATTATTAATATAATTGCGAAAAAAGGTCGGAATTGCAAAAAAATATTATTTTCGCAATAACTTTTGTAAAAATTAGTCTACAGCTTTGACATTTTTGTCAAATAAGGGTTCTTTGGTGCTTAATATGTGATAAAAATTTCAACGCGATTCATTCAATTGTTTAAATTTTATTCAAATTGTTTATCCCAGAGAGCATTTTTTTGCAATAACATAAGTCAGAAGAAAATGACGTTAGAACCATTCCACAGGTGTCAAATGAAAGAGCATGAGTTATATTTTCAACTTGGTTTAAAAAAAGTGAATAAAAAATGCATTTATTAGTAATAAATAATTATGCAAAAGTATCGTAAATATTTCCTTATAAACTTTTTATTTTGTTATATAAGAAATTATACATATTTATTACAATTTTTTATCAATTATGATATAGATAACATTACTTGGTAGTTGTGCACAAGAGGGTAAAAAAGTTTTTTTTTTGAAAAAGTTATTCAAAAAGTTTATAAAGAAAAATTGACGATACTTTTGCATAATTATTTTGTGACTAATAAATGCATTATTTATTCACTTTTTTAAATCATGTTGAAAATGTAGCTCATGCTCTTTCATTTGACACCTGTGGAATGGCTCTAAGGTCATTTTTTTCTGACTTATGTTATTGCAAATAAAAAATGCTCTCTGGGATAAACAATTTGAATAAAATTTAAACAATTGAACGAATCGCTTTGAAATTTTTATCACATATTAAGCACCAAAGAACCCTCATTTGACAAAAATTTCAAAGCTGTACACTAATTTTTACAACAGTTATTGAGAAAATATTTTTTTGCAATTCCGACCTTTTTTCGCAATTATATTAACAATAAATGAGTATATCAAACTTTGTAATGTGTCATTTTAAAGTTTTTTCTATAATCTCAAAGATATTTGTACTAAATAAATCATAAGTTTCACTGTTTTCCATTGATTTGAAAAAAAGGGAAAATGCCACTTTTTGACAGTTAATTGTTTATAAATAAAAATGGCCGCCAGATCCTACGCAGGAAATAGTTATAATTTGTTCCTGTCGAAAAAATCCTTCAGTACCCTGGCTGCTGAAGTGTCACGAACAGGGTATATTTTTGTCTTATTACCCTGGCCTAAATATATATACACCCGGAGCTCCTATGATTGATATCATCATTAAAAAGTTAATGGAAGTTGTACTATCTGCCCGAAACATATCTTCCGCTTTTAATAGAAGTGTATTTCAAAATCTTTTCGACATAAACTTTCAAAGTTGTTATCGAACGTGAGTCAGATACATTTAGAAAATTAATGGATGGCAGCTTTAAATTGAATAAAACGATTAATTTTAGCTTTGCAGCCATCGACCCATTTATCTAATATCTTACAATACCTCTTAAGATATTGATTGTTGTACGTTTGCGGGTGGTTAATAGGTCGGAAAAAGTGAAAAATCGGTGGGAATTACTCATTATTAGTACAATTTAAAATCTACGACGAATTAAATAATTTTTATAATTCAAGAAGCTATGAGTTTTTAATATTAGTACTACACACACCGGCAAAATTAGCTGAACACCTTAAAAATGGGACATGTTTGATGTCTTGAATTTCCTAAACCACTGGTCCAATTTGAGTGATTCTTTTAGTATGTTATAGTCTTATTATTAAAGAATATCGTTGTAATAATATTGTTACTAGACAAGTAAATATCCTTTTATACGGGGTGTACCAAGCATACTGTGTTTTTTTCTTAAAGTTTGGAACACCCTGTGGAATATTCTAGCATATGTAAAATATTAAAATCAATATCCTATTGTTGACTTAGGCTTTCTTAACATTTTCCTTTTTGATTCATTTACTTATGTAAGATAATAAAAAAGTTATGTGCGTTAACAACTATTCATGTTTTTCATCAATAAATCCTCATAGTAGGGGAGGAAAGTATACTAAATTTGCAGTTACTCGAGCGTTATGGGGACCTATTGGATTGTGAAGAGTATGTGCTAAAATCAGAAAAAGGTTAAGTTAAGTTTTCCATAAAGTGGGGGACTTTTCATTTTTTAATTTAATTTTCCATTTGACACAATCATTTTTCTCCGATTATAGAGCTATCTATCCATAATTCGAAAAAATGTGTCGAATAAAAGTTGCTTATTTTTACGTAAAGAATCCAAATCTGAAATAAAAATTGGGGGCTCCTATTTAAGATTTTAAATTAAATCCCTCACCCCACCTCCGGTGGGGCTCGTGACACCCCACGGAGAGTAGTGGGGGTAAATTAAAAATTTTAAATACGCGAAATGAACATCATATCGTAAAACTGCAAAATACACCTATTCAATATTTTTCAAAAATCTACCGAATGGCACCAAACACGACCCCCCACGGAGGTGGGGTGGGGGGTTACTTTAAAATCTTAAATAGAAGCCCCCAATTTTAATTGCAAATTTGGATCCTTGACGTAAAAATAAGCAACTTTTATTCGCAACATGTTTTCCAATTATGGATAGATGTAGCCTATATTTCCTATAATCGGAAAAAACGATTGGTGAAAATGGAAAATTAAATTAAAAAATGGAGAATCCCACACTTTATGGAAAACTTAACTTAACTTTTTTGGTTTTAGCACCCACTCTTCACAATCCAATAGGTCCACATAACGCTCGAGTAACTGCAAATTTAGCATACTTTCCTCCCCTACTATGAGGATTTATTGATAAAAAGCATGGCTAGTTGTTAAAGCACATAACTTTTTTATTTTTCAACATAAGCGAATGAATCAAAAAAGAAAATGTTAAGAAAGCCTAAGTCTACAATCGAGTTTTAATTTTAATATTTTATATATGCTAGAATATTCCACAGGGTGTTCCGAACTTTAAGAAAAAAACACAGTATGATTGTAACACCCGGTATAAAATGACATTTACCTGTCTAGCAACAATATTATTACCCCCGTAATCTTAACTAATAAGACTATAACATACTAAAAGAATCACTCAAATCGGACAACAGGATTAGGAGATTCGAGACATCAAACATGTCCCATTTTTAAAGTGTTCGGCTAATTTTGCCGGTGTGTGTATTTACAAAGATTTTTCAATTCCATCTGAATTTTGCAATTTCCTTCGTTTCCACCTCAATATTGTCCCAACTGCACTATTCCTTTATCCTTTTTCTTTTCCTTGATCCTTATTCCTTCTTCTCCTTGTCTTTTTTTAGATCTAGCTTCCCTTATCTACTTAACAAATGTTTTGCTATAGTCCTCTGTCCGCTTCAATATCTTCCCAACTGCATTATTCCTTTATCCTTCTTTTTTCCTTTATCCTTATTCCTTCTTCTTCTTGTCTTTTTTTCGATCTAGTTTCCCGTATTTACTTAACAAATATTTTGCTATGCTTCTAAATAAAAAAATATCTTAGCATTAAACAATTATGGGAAAAATAATAAGAATCCATAATAGGCATAATAAGTACTGAAAGCACTAATGAATAAAATAATACAGAGAGACGAGGAAAAGGCGTAAAAGGTGCAAAGGTGAGAAAATGTCGGATTCAGTGGAATACGTCACCATAAAAACAAAGATAATCAGATATACACAAAAGGAATAAACAAATAAAATACAAAAATAAACAAGCGAAACAAGAATGGTTAAAAGTACAATATGAAGAAATAGAAGAATACCAGAACAAACATGATAGTTTTAACACACACACAAAAATTAAAGAATTAACTCACAATTGAAAAAGAAAACCTGGAATACTGACAAGATACAAATGGGAGACTAGTGCTGAATATTAACGAAATATTAACCTTCCGTGACTAACATTGGGTCTGTGAGACCGACCAGTTAGAGTTTTTACGATTATATCCAAAGCGTTTGTTATGCCATCAGTAGCTGCCTGATTTAGATGCCTGTTTTTAGTGTTGACGTTTGAGTCTTCAGTGTCAACTAATTATGCAATTATCAGCAAATCTTGTCTCAGAGACCCACGTTGGACTCATGATCTACTCGATGAAAAAAATATTTAGATTAACGAAAGACCGTGCAAACAAGTGCTGATAATTTAGTAACCCAATTGCCAGGAGTAAAATATAAACCTAGGTATAAGAAAACAGCAATGGAAATATTGAGGTTGTTTTTGACAAATCAGATGTTATGTGATTGTTTTATTTTCTTTGGTGCTTTGCTAATGTTAAAGAGGTTTAATAATTTAAAAATAGGTATTTATCATTTATGTTTAATTTTACTCCTTCAGGGAGTAAACACAATCTTACGCTTAGTATAGTATAGTTGATCCAAAAGATGGCATAACCCAGACATCCAAAGTGAAAGTTATCCTTCAACACCAAATTGTTCTATATGGTCCACACAATGTCCAGAAAAAAGTCACACCATTTTGAGCGTCGAGTTTGGTGGGGAGAGGGGGGAGAAATCGGTAAATTCGTAGTTTTTTACGTTTTTCGGCAATATTTCTAAAACTATGCGGTTTAGCATAAACAACCCTCTATACAAAATTGTTCTACATTAAATTTGAAATAAAAAAGGCCCTATGCATAATCTTTCTAAAATGAATGGTTCCAAAGTTACGGAGGTAGTATAGTATAACTGGTCCAAAAAAAGGAAACATCCAAAGTAAAAGTTTTCCTCCAACACCAAAATGTTCTATATGGTCCACATATTGTTCAATAAAAAGTTACACCATTTTGAGCGTCCGGTTTGGGAGGAAGATGGGAGAGAAGCCGGTAAATTAGTAGTTTTTTTACGTTTTTCGTCAATATTTCTAAAACTATGCTTTAGCGTAAACAATGTTATATACAAAAATGTTCTAAATAAAATTTAAAACAAAAAATATTCTATACATAATTGTTATAAAATCAACGGTTCCAGAGTTACGGAGGGTGAAAAGTCGAGGTTTTCGCTACTTTTTATATTTATTTGGCAATATTTATGATATAACTATACCAAAAACCCAGACATTCAAAGTGAAAGTTATCCTTCAACACCAAATTGTTCTATATGGTCCACATAATGTTCAGAAAAAAAGTCACACCATTTTGAGCGTCGGGTTTGGAGGGAGAGGGGGAGAAATCGGTAAATATAAAAAGTATCGAAAACCTCCACTTTTCACCCTCCGTAACTCTGGAACCGTTGATTTTATAAAAATTATGTATAGAACCTTTTTGGTTTTAAGTTTTATGTAGAATATTTTTCTACAGAACATTACTACAGACCAATTATACTATACTACCTCCGTAACTTTGGAACCGTTCATTTTAGAAGGGTTATGCATAGGACCTTTTTTATTTCAAATTTAACGTTGAACAATTTTGTGTAGAGGGTTGTTCATGCTAAACCACTTAGTTTTAGAAATATTGACGAAAAACTTAAAAAACTACGAATTTACCAATTTCTCCCCCCCCTCTCCCCCCCCCCCCAAACCCGACGCTCAAAATGGTGTGACTTTTTTCTGAACATTATGTGGACCATATAGAACAATTTTGTGTTGGAGGAAAACTTTCACTTTCGATGTCTGGGTTTGGGTCTAACTATACCATACTAGCTTGAAAGTGTGTCAATGGAAACATTTTTTATGTCGGTCTCAGAGACCCGATGTTAGCTTTAATGTTCAGAAAACCTATGTTAGTTGCGGAAGGTTAAAAAGATGGACAGACTACATGAGTGAGTTGTTCAAAAACAAGAAACAGAACAGATGGAAGTAGAAATAGTTGTGTTTGTAAGGAGATTAAAATACGAAATCAAAATGGCATTAAAACAGCAAAATGACAAAGCAGTAGGTCCAGACCAAATGTCAGTAGAAAGCTTAAAATGCATAAATGAGTAGTAGATTTATTTAACACAATATACAAAACGGGACATATGCCGAAACAATGATTACTTGGGAACCTTAAATACATAAAGTAATGATCACACAATAGAAATAGGGGCCAGGATAGAAATAGTAAGAATTGCCTTTGTAAAAATAAAACCAGTTATCTGCAATGAAGACCTTAGATTAAAACTGAGAGTAAGAGCTCTGATATCTTACTATATCTTACTTATATGTTGTTCTGAAGCTATTTTCTTGTGGCATTTTTATAATCAATTACTTTTATGTATTAATGTAATTATGTACTAATAATACCTATTTTCAACTAAATAATGAATTCTATAAACAAAATTTTGGTCTAGCAATGGGCTCTTCTTTATCTCCATTATTCAAAACATTTCTTTATCTCCATTATAATATCATGTCTAAACAAAATTTAAAACCCACAGTATGGTGGAGATACGTAGATGATGTGTTTTCAATATGGCCTCATAGATCAGAATTGTTGGATACATTCCTAAATATTATAAACGATCAAGAAGAGACAATAAAATTTACAATGGAGAAGGAATATAATAACACTCTACCTTTCGTCGATGTTTTAGTATCAAAGAAGGATACTGGATATGAGACTCAAGTGTATAGAAAACCAACACACACCAACAGATATCTCAATTACAAATCAAATCACAACATCAACGTTAAAAAGGGAATCATTAAATCCTTATATGATAGAGCCAAAATTACTTGTTCTAACGAAAATTCATTTTTAGAAGAAAAACAATATTATTAACATCTGTTTTATTAAAAAATGATTATCAATTATCGTTTATAAATAAGGAATTGTCAAGACTGGATCGAATAGAACAGAACAACGTAGAACGGGATCCTATAACATCCACAAGAAATAATACGAGGAAAATATTAATACCATATATAAAAGGACTATCCGAGAAACTTAAAACAATAGGAAATAAATTCAACATTTCAACAAAATTCAAAACAACAAACACATTGAGATCTATTCTATCTAAAACTAAACCTAACAGTGAACAATAAAGAACAAAGAATTGTTTTTATAAAATACCTTGTGAATGCGAACAATTTTATTTAGGTGAAACATCAAGACCATTAAACGTTAGAATAAGTGAACATCAGTCTTATATTAAAAATAGAGAATTTGATAGATCCCAAATATGTCAACATGCATGGGATAATGAACATAGAGTTCAGTGGAAAGATTCAAGTATAGTCCTGAAAGACTCAGATAGTAAAAAAAGAAAAATCAAAGAAGCGGCTCTAACTTGCTAAATGAAACTAATTGTGTCGCAAATTCCTCGGTAGAATGCAGTAAGATGTGGTTCCCATACTGAAAGATGAAGTCAATAAAAAGAAAATACCACGATTAGTAAGTCAATAACATATCGAGTTAGTACAAATTTTATATTTTAGTATTACTTATTTTATATCTATGTATTATTAATATTATTTATAATTTAAACATATTAAAGTCAGAATTTGGTATTAATTTTTTGAAAGTAAATTAAATGTAAGACCAAATACTTACAATGTTGGGATAGTATCACGAGGTTTTTTCCTGGTTTTCCCTCGTGATTTACTATGGATTCTCTAACGCGAGAATTTTACTGTCATCGTTGCATTTGGTTGTCTTTTTAAAGACAGATTACATGCTATGATTTTTTTGTGACGGATATTCTTGAGTTGGGATTGATTTCATGTAATCGAATGAACTATCTTTTAGTAAAGTCGTCCCAGGAACGCAACTCATAAATATTGGCGATATCATTTTAAAGTCTTCTGCTTTAAAATGTATAATATACGTCTGAATTGCCAATATAAATGAATCAGATTAAATAAATTATTAGAAGAATTTTTTTACTTAGCAACAACATTTTTGTTTATTTTAGTAGTATTTTGAATTTTGACAACGAAACCCGATTTGGGCTTCGAAAAGTTAATTAAATCATTTTTTTTGGTAAAATTGTGTCTTATTTCCCATTAAAAGTAATTGATCTTACTTATAGTTTTCAATACTACACATAAATAAACTAAAGCCATTTAAAATGTGGTGTGATAGAAGGATGCTTAGAATAGCATGGACACAGAAGAAAACGAATACGGAAGTATTAGTCCTGTCTTCAGGGGGCGTACAACGGCCTTCTTAATTCAGATGGACTTACCCAAGTTTTTTTATGTATTTTGACCCGTAGAACACGAATTTTTTGGGTAACAGTTGATCCGGATGTCGATAAGATTGTTATAAACAAAGACTTGAGGAATTACATAACAGCGATTTTTCGCAAAACAAACCATTTTTTTGTATTTTTTGGGTGATTCTCAGCAAAAAATGGTTTTACAAGTTTTTTCGTAGAATGCGTAGTTTTCGAGATAGACGCGGTTGATAAAATAGCAATTCTGCTTACTGCATTTGAAAGTTCAAGTCAAATTCTATCGGTTTTGATTATTTGCATTGCTAAAAATTAAGTTTTTATTTGTTAAACAAAGCCATAAACACATAGTGTTTCCCGTGCCCAATGCATGCGTTTTAATGTACGTAATCTACGTAAAAATTGTCTGTATGCGCGCCTACTCGTTCGATTTCAAATGAGAAATGCATTGAAAACACCATTCAATCACTATGTGTTTATAGCTTTGTTTAACAATAAAAAAATTTATTTTTAGCAATGATAGTAATCAAAACCGATAGAATTTTACAAACTGTCAAATGCGGTAAGCAGAATTGCTATTTTATTTTTCAATCAAAAGTTATTCGGGTTCAAAAATTGCAACTTTCCGATTTTTTGAAAGTTCAACCGCGTTTATGTCGAAAACTATGCATCCTACGAAAAAACTTGTAAAAACATTTTTTGCTTAGAATGACCCAAAAAATATAAAAAAATGTTTTGTTTTGCAAAAAATCGCTGTTATGTGATTCCTCAAGTTATTTGTTTATAACAATCTTATCGGCATCCGGATCGACTGTTACCCAAAAAATTCGTGTTCTACGGGTCAAAATACAAAAAAAAACTTTGGTAAGTCCATCTGAATTAAGGAGGCCGTTGTACCCCCACTGGCGACAGGACTACATTGGGAGAAATGAGCAGAGAATACTAAATAATAAACAAAACAAAAATAAGAAAGTTACAATATCTGGGACACGTAATGAGAGGACAGCGATAGGAAATGCTAAGATTGATAATACACGGAAAGATAAAAAGGAAGGAATAAGGAATAGTGTGGGAAGAAGGAAAGTGTAATGGATGAAAAATTTAACGGACTGGTTTAAATGTAGTTCAACAGAACTTTTCAGTGCCAAGTTAGATACAGTAAAGAGAGTGATGATGATATCCAACCTCCGATTGGAAAATAGCACTCCAAGAAGAACAAGTTTACCTATAGAAACATTACTGAATGAAACTATAATTCTTAAAATAACAACTATAAATGCGTAAGCTATAATAGAACTGCTCATTGATCTTCTTGATTAGATTGTAGTATAAAGTACCCTTTATAATATTTATAATATTTTGTTAGTATAATAAAAAAATCAAATTAAGCAGATACAAAAATATAAAGAAGTGAACACGTTCATCTTCCTTTGTACAATTTTATTTGTGTAGTTATGTATTTGATATTATAATTGACTTTATTTTGGATTATTCTGACATAACAGATTTATTGATATAAACACCACAATCATTATTTCAATAAAGAACTTTGTTTATCGAACACAAATATTGTAAACTTCATTAAAATTCAAAACACTGATTGAACAGTTGCTACAAATCGTACACCACTTTACTATGATTCGTTACAAAGGAAAAACAAAACCATCATCAAAAAGTAAGTAAAACGTAGGATTGTATGTTTATATAAGATACACACAACCAAACTTACATGGAATCACCATCAACATTTTTGACAGAGATTAAGCAAAAATTCGACGATTCTGAAAAACCAATTTCATCACAGCAACAACAAAATTCATCATCGTCTTCAAAAAACTAGTTTGAGAAGTGGAATTCGGAGCTAAATCCGAATTCAACTGAACAATGTTCGCAAAAATTCTCATTAATGCATCTTAATGTTCATTCAATGCGCAATAAAGTTGATGACATAAATATTTTTATTGACGATTATAGTTCAGAAAACTGTATTGACGTGATCTGTTTCACAGAGCATTGGATGCAAGAGGGAGAATTTGACTTTTACTCTTTAGAGGACTATCAATTAATAAACAAATATTGTAGGAAAACGGATTCCCATGGTGGAGCGGCCGTTTTTTCTAATAAAAAGTTTGATTTTAGTCCAGTTGTTAATTTAGAAACTGTTTCAGTAGATAACAAAATTGAATTTACCGTTGTAAACAATCATAATTTAAAATTAGTAATTTCTTGTATTTATAGACCCCCCTCGGGAGATTTGCAAATATTTTTTAATGTGTTGTGCGATTTGTTAAGTGAACTGTATTTAAAATACAGAAATTACAATTATATAATTTGCGGCGATTTTAATATAGACTTAGATTGTAAGAATAGGAATGTTTTTGATTTTGAAAACATATTGACAATGTATAAGTTAATACCAACTATTTTAGAACCTACTAGAGTAACAATAACGTCTGCTACACGAATAGATAATATTTGTGTTAATTTGAATCCTAAACTATTTTTACCATATTAAAATTTTAACCATAAGTGTGGATAAAGCTGATGCTAGTAATCAATATCATCTGGTTAGATCCTTTTGTCAAACTAATAAATTAATATTTCTTGAGTATCTTCGTCAGTGCGACTTTAATGATGTATATGAAATATCAGATGTGGAAGTATAGTCCGTTCTTTAACGGTAAAATATCGCAAAACCTCTAAATTTTAAAGAACCTCTTGGATTGACATGAAATTTGGCATACACATAGCTAACAAGTCAAAGAAAAAAAGTGATATTGTGCCGATATGTGGTTTTGCCCTGGGGTGGTTTTCACCCCCTCTTGGAGGTGAAAAAATATTCGTCCAAAGAAAGTCAGGAAATGGATAAACTGGCTAATTTTAAGTAACTTTTGTTCTATAGAGTTTTTTCACTAAGTCAATACTTTTTGAGTTATTTGGCAGTGAATATGTTCATTTTTTCAACAAAATAACCACGCTTTTAGACAGTTTTTCGCAAGTAACTCGAATAGTAAGTATTTTGTCGAAAAAACATTCTTAGCAAAAATATAGCCTGTAAAAAATTTTAAAAAATGATGTATATATCACGTCTCTACACCTAGTAGAAGCAGAGTTATAGCTACTGAAAAATAGGTTCATATTCGTCAAATTCCAAATGGAATACTTTAACGTGAAATAACCAAAAATGAAGCACATTTCGGGGAAAACTCATTACAACTTATTTAAAGTGTTTAAAAAAAGCTTCATTTTTGTTTTATAAAAAAAAATTCTAGCATCAAAATTAAACAAGTTACGCTCAAAATAAAGTTAGTCCCTTTTGGTTTTGGTAAAAAAATCGAGAAAATCACCCCCTAATTAGTATCTTAAATGAACTTAATCGATACGACTTCACAAGTTTCTTGACTCGAGTATATATTGTTTATATGATCTGTAAGTTTCATCAGTTCAAAGTCCTTATTATTGAAAGGGCTGTAGTTAAAAGAGGTTGAACGAGTCACTGATCACGAATGTATGCAAATTTAGAAACACCAAATCTCAATCAATTTTTGTCTAACAGAAAAACAAAAAAATACATGATATTCAGAAAAGCAAATCTGACTTCTTTTGTTTTTCGAGATTTTTGGTATCTCTAACAATTTTTAAGTTATTTTGAAAAAAAAACATATTTTTCAAAATTTAATTTTTTTTAAATTTTACTTTGAAACCAAATTTTTTCAAAAATAAGCACTTTAAATCGATGAAACTTACAGATCATATATAAGCACAACATAAGTAAAATAATTTGTGGAGCGGTAACGATTAATTTCATTTAAGTTGCTAATTAGGGGGTAGTCTTCCCGATTTTTTTTTGCAAAAACAAAAGGGACCAACTTTATTTTGAGCGTAACTTGCTTAAATTTAATGCTAGAAACTTTTTGTAAAAACAGAAATAAAGCTTTTTTAAACACTTTAAAAAAGTTATAATGGGTTTCCCAAAAAGTGCTTAATTTCTTGGATATTTCACGTCGAAATATTCTATTTGAAATTTGGTGAATATGAATCCATTTTTCATTGGCTATAACTCTGGTTCTACGAGATCCAGAGACCTAACGTGTACACTATTTTTTTTACTTTTTTATAGGCTACATTTTTGCTAAGAACGTTTTTTTCGACAAAATATTTACTGTTTGAGTTATTTGCGAAAAACCGTCTAAAAATGTGGTTATTTTGTTGAAAAATGAACATATTCACTCGCAAATAACTCGAAAAGTGTTGACTTGGCGAAAAAGCTCTATAGAACAAAAGTTACTTAAAATTAGTCAGTTTACCCATTTGCGGGCTTATTTTGGACATATATTTTTTCAGCACACATCGGCACAATATCACTTTTTTTCTTTGACATGTAAGCTATACGTATGCCAAATTTCATGTCAATCAAAGCGGTTCTTTAAAATTTAGAGCAAAAACCGTGAAAGAATGGACTGGTAGCTTATAATGTTTTTAATGAAAAAATTGGTTCGGGCTTCGAATACGCGTTCCCGACTAAACGTAAAAAAATACATAACAAAAGAAATTTTAAAGGTTGGTTAACTCCCGGAATAAAAGTATCGTCAAAAAACAAAAGATTCTTATTACAACTAAAAAAATATACAAATAATATTACCATAAAAAACTACATTAAAACATATTGTCGATGGTTACAACAAATAATTAAAGAGGCAAAAAATAAGTACTTCCACGGTATAATCAACTCCTGAAATAATAAATCTAAAGCGACATGGGATTTAATTTCACATTTTAACAAAAAAAACATAACAGCTAAGAAAGATATATTTATTAAAAAAGATGATATTGATATCACAAATCCAACTGAAGTTGCAGAAGAATTTAAATCTTATTCTCAACACATTGCATCAAGTATTATTCCTAATATCAAAAGTAAAAAATCTAGTGATAACTATTTGCAGAGTTTACCGGCAAATAATGTAAGTTCATTGTTTTTTGGACCTTTAATAGAAAAAGATGTCAGGGAGTGCATTTTGTCACAAAAACCAAAGAAATCCGCGGGGCTTGACAAAATTCCAATTACCCTTGTAAAAGAAAATATTGATACCCTTTGTAGGCCTTTAGTTTTTCTTTTTAAGTTGTCTCTTGAAAACGGAATATTTCCTAAATGTTTTAAAAAATCGGTAGTTATTCCTGTACATAAAAAAGGTGATAGGTGTAATATAGAGAACTATCGCGGAGTGTCTCTATTACCATCCCTTTCAAAACTATTAGAATGGTGCGTAAATAAACAATTACTTCTTTTTTTAAATAAACATAAAATTCTAACAACTTCTCAATATGGCTTTAGATCTGATATGAGTACTACAGATGCAGAATTTTCTCTAATCGAAAATGTGCGTAAAATCTTGGAAGCAAAACACCATCCTCTTGGTATTTTCTGTGATTTATCGAAAGCATTCGATTGCGTAGACCATCAAATACTACTGGACAAGATCTACTACTACGGCATTAGAGGTACACCACATAAATGGTTTCAGACATACCTATCACACAGAAAAATGTGTGTTAGAATAAATAATTCTGATAGTAGCTGTGAAGCATCCTATTCAAATTTCGCAGAAGTTCAGTGTGGAGTTCCACAAGGGTCTGTTTTAGGACCAACACTGTTTCTTATCTATATCAATGACTTGGTAGCTAGTTTCTCGAATACCACATTTTCACTTTTTGCAGATGATACGAGTATAGTAATTAAAGGCGATAGTTCTGATACATTAACATCCTGTGCCGCTACTACAGTTGAAGAGATATCAGACTGGTTTCTCGCCAATAAATTGGTTCTGAATATTAGTAAAACACAAAGTATCCGTTTTAATTTGTATCAAAATGTGGAAGATGTTGTTATTAAAGTAGATCAAGAAAGTATTACTTCTTGTCATACAATTAAATTTTTAGGCATAAACATAGACAGCAAACTTGATTGGAGTTACCACATAACTGAACTTAATAAAACCCTCAGCAGAGCTACATATGCCATAAGAGCAATTAGACAAAATACAAATTTTTGTGTGGCAAAAATAGTTTATTTTGCTCAATTTCAAAGTATTATGCAATATGGTGTGGAATTTTGGGGCGCGGCTGGCACAGCAGAATCCACATTTGTGGCTCAAAAACGAGCAATTCGAGCACTATTCAACTTAACAAATAGAACTTCATGTAGACCTCTCTTCAAAGATCATGGAATAATGACACTCATTAATATTTATATTTATAAGATGTCTATACTTATACATAGAAAACGACATGAATTGTTAAAACCTTCTGATATACCTACACAGTCACAATACACGCAGGCAAGATATAATTCTTCCCAATTATAATTATAGACGTACTCGAAATGGTCCATTGTACTCCGGTATTAAAGTATACAACCATTTGCCCACTGGGATTAAAGCACTTTCAATATGTAAGTTTAAAAAAAAATTAAAAAATTATTTGGTCAATATATTTTTTATAGTCTGGATGAATTCTTTTTAATAAATTTTAATGATCTAGAAATCTAGACGGTTCCAACGCTTAGGCTAAAATCATATATTGTTCTTGTACAAATAAAATATTTTTGTTGAAATTATATTTATTGTAAATTTGTGATTTTTTGGAATAAAGATAACCAACTAACTAACATGTATTTCAAACCGGTATTTATTTCCTTTGAAAAAACTTGTTATGGTTGCAAAGAATAAAAGTTTTTATTGAAAATAAACAAACCGTTAAAAAAATTAGATAGCACAGCTCAGTATGTTATCGATTATTTGCTTTAGTTGTAAATTAAACGAAAATACCAACTTTTGCGTTCAAAAACGAAAATATCCTTTATCGTGATCGTGCTTTATCGTATCGTGCATCGGACGTGGGAAAAGATTATTGTTCTTGTGGAGCAAGGAGTGTCTTAGAGCAGTGGTTCCCAACCTTTTTCCCATGATCGCCCCCTTAGACAGGTTTCACCGGTTGTGAATACTATAATCGCCCCCCTCCCCAATTAAATTGAAACAAAAAATTATTCAGTACAATATTGATTTATTTTTACATTTCGTAAAATGATACATGGTAAGTCATCATTCAATGTTCGCTTGTCCACTGCTGGACATAGATCTCTCTCATAATTTTCCCTCTATTTCGATCTTGTACCTCTTGCATTTTGTCCACGTGTTGGTGAACATGGTTAGTAATAATTGTTAATTTCTCCCTTGGGCCTGGTGATACTCACATAATTTCTTTATGTCTGGCTCAATGTTGGTTAATAGCTATGTACCTCAAATCCCCTCCAAGGTGGAGGCAATATGTTTGAAGATCTTCAGAATAACCACATGATGATTTCTGGGGAATTTGGTCAGACCTCCTCTCTGTATATTTTCTTCAAAAATAGATAGTTTGTCAATGAATGCTCCGACTACTCCCTTCGCTTTGGCCATATTTATGTTCTTCCTTTGTAATTCCAGATTCGTTCCATTTAATTTTTCAGAAATATCTGATAGTTAAGCGATGTTATTTCGCTTCTCTTGTAGTGCTGTACTCAGTGTGGGGTCAGTGTAGTTATCAGAAATTCGATAATAGTATCCATGAGACTGCAGAACCGCCGTAAGAAATTCCCTTTCGAAAGCCAGCGGACTTCCGTATGTAGTACTGTAGTAGCAATGTATTAAATATCTCATCATTTTCTTTACAGAGTGTCAGAGTGTACGAAATATTCCATCATTCTTTGGTTTTGCTTTAATTTTATTTACCTCATCTATGACAAGACCAATATTTGCATATGAAGCACAGACATGGACCTTCACGAAGGAAAATATGGAAAGAATGGCCAATACTCAAAGGGCAATGGAAAGAAAGATGCTGGGTATCAACATAAGTGACAAAAATAAAAATACATGGATCAGAAATAAAACCAAAGTGAAAGATCTAAACAAACATGCAGCTACTCTCTAGTTAAAAACATGATAAAACAACAGACAAAAAGACGGAAGATGGAATGAAGCGACAATCTACTGGAGACCTTGGGACCGTAAAAGAGGAAAGGGCAGACCACAGATGAGATGGTCGAATGACCCAAAAAGATACGCTGGGACCAGATGGACAGGATTAGCACTGAACGAAGAAGAGTGGAAAAATAAGGGGGAGGCCTACGTTCAACTTTAGACAAATGAAGGGCAAAAGATAGATAGATGACAAAACGACCACAATTTTGGCCGTACACTTTTTGTTGGAGTCAGATCGGCAGGGTCGGTACCTACTCTCATCATTCTTATCCCACTTCTATCCCTTTCTCTTTTGTGCGGATGTTCGCCCAATACGAAAGCTCGATAAAAGGAAAATGCAGAATTAATTATAATGTATTACTTACCTATAGAATTAAATTGTATCATGATTCATAGCCCTCTGTTACTAGACGAGATGTTTGTGTTATTATTACCTGCATTGGTGTACATTTAATTACTTTTTATTATCCTATGGATATCCGATCGAAAGTATTGTTTTTCTTCTCTATTACCCATTTCTCTTTTCCAAGATGCTAATCGCCCACCTTATCGCCCCCTTTTCTCTATTGCCCCCCATATCGCCCCCTTCGCTCTATCGCCCCCCTGAAAATCTCAAATCGCCCCCAAGGGGGCAATCACCCCCCGGTTGGGAATCACTGTCTTAGAGGGACATAGCTGCAGTGGTAGCCGTAACACAGGGCGTTGTGTCAAAACCCAATGTAGGTATCATCAATTAAGAAAGCTTAAAAATAGATCAAAGCAAAGTCGCCAAAAAGTAGTAACAGTTCGCCACGATCGTTTCATTGTTCAAGTAACTAGAAGAGACTCAACAATATCTGACCTGCAGCTCCAAAGACACCTTTTGAAAGCTATAGGTGTAAGTATTTCATTTGAAATGATAAGAAAAAGAGTTCATGGTCAAGGAGTATACAGCAGGAGACAGTTACGGGTTCCTAAGTTGGTCTGCGTCCATTGAACTGGCAAGAACCACTTTCAATAGTGTGCTAGTTTTATCTACTTAGCAGAATGCACTGAGGATGATCTGAATCAGATCGAAAACGTTTTGCTATCCATTTGGACGACATTTTAAAAAATTTTAATAAACATTTTTTTCAAGATACAAATCGAAGTTTTTTACTTCTGTATTGGTTCCTGAGTTATCCAGGGAGCACAAGAATAATCGCCTAAATTAGTGTCTTCATGTCTCCAACACCAAAACTGGAACTAGAATTCGAGAAATCTGCTATTTTCAGACGAAACCAGGATTTGGGTAAAATCAGATGACCGAAAAAGTCGTATAATTAGAAGACGAGGAAGACAAGCTAACTTTAACTGCTCGCAGATATGTTGATTTAATTCTAGAACCTGTAGTTGGGCTCTGGAGAGGTGCAATGGGAAAAATTTAATTTTAATGAATGCTTATTGTACCTTTACGTACCAGCAGAGTGACTAAAGACTTCTTTGAAGCAAAAGATATCACCGTTCTGGAGTGACCTGGTTGCTCACCCAATCTTAACCCTATACAGCATTTGTGAGATATGCTTAAAAGAAAAATTAGAGCTCGTGGGGATAGTCCACAAAACACCGCCCTGCTAGTACAAGTTGTTCTTAAAGAAAGAAACAACCCACCACAACAAAATGTTGACAATATGATTAGGAGCTTGCCCACGCAAATTGAAGCTTGCATAAGAGCCAGGGGTAGTTACTATTTAAAAAAATATAAATAAATAAAAACATATTAGGGGAGTGCAATTAGAACGAAAACATGCATTGTTTCGGAAAAATTCAAACAAGCTTATATTTTTCTAAAACTTTTTTTGTTAGTTCATATACTTGTTAAAGTAAAAAGTTCTACTCGCAGATTTGACCGCTAATTGTTTAATAATTGCTTAAACAATAACAATTGTTTTGTATAAATAATTTTAAAAATATCGTTAAATTCATCATTTTACTTTGATCAAATATGTTTCTATTTTGTTTTTGATTGTGCTGAATCTGAATATGGCATTGCAATTTGAAAATTCTTATACAGAAGCTCTTATAGGGGAGAGTTGGACAAAACGGGATACCATTCTTGTTTATTTTTATTACGGAAAAAATGTTAAAGAAATTATCATATTATTATTCTTTATAGGTATAACATTTATTGAAGCACACAAAAAACATATTTTTAGCTATTTTTAATGACTGGAAAATAGTAAAAAAAATATTTATTAAAGTCCTGCACATCCCGTTTTAGCATACCACGGTTGGATAAAACGGGATAGGTTCACAATATTTAATTTTTTGCATAAAATTATCTAAAAAGTATATTTAAGTAGATATAAGACTGCAAAGCAAAATTTACCTTTGAAAAAACAATATCTTTAGTAGTCAGAAACTTAAAAATAGGCATTTTTTTATGTTTTATTGCAAAATGGGAAATAAGACCTTTTATTTAGGACTAGGTACGTATATCAGAACAAAAGTCACATAAAAATATGTTGTTCTATTCTGCAGTACGAGAACACGTTTTATCGCTATTTAAAAAATTTATAGGCCAACAAATAAATAGGTGGGTAAAACGGGACATAAAAAACTGTATCCCATTTTATCTAACTTATAAGTGTCCCGTTTTGTCTAACTCAGACATTTTTCAAAACAAAAATGGCTCCTGCCTAAACGTAAAAGTAGAATTAGATAGACTACACATGAGAATATTCGTTAATGAGTGCTTAATTAAATGTAATAGTCACCAGAATTATATGTTTAGATATCTAGGCAATATAATGTAGAAAACAACCCACTTAAAAGTACAAAGTACCAAAAAAATAGAGTCAAAAAATTCTAAACAAAACAACTTTTCATCAAATAGTGGCATCGAGGTAAAACGAACTGAGAATGTTAAAATGACGACTGAGAACAAGTTTTCGTCGTTGTCCGATTGATAGCAGCACTAGTTGGGTCTCTAGGCCAGGTATCCCGTTTTATCCGACTATCCCGTTTTATCCAACTCTCCCCTACAGTATGTATGCGTAGCTAGAAACCACATGAAAAACTCTTTTATTATCAATTTTACGAAAAAAAGTTATTCTTCATAAAATGCTCTGGATAGTCAAAAATCTAAAACTCAACCATCAGATATCAAATTTTATCAATTTTACACGAGTTATGTCAAAAATATTAATTACGTTAAAGAGTAAAGTACCCATAGGCGTAACCAGGGGGGGGTTTTGGGGGTTGTAACCCCCCCCTATTGGGATGTACTTTGAGCTCTATACGCTTAACACCATAGCCCTCAGAGACCTTCCAGTAGTTGTAACCCCCCCCCCTTTTAGGTAGTTGTAACCCCCCCCTTAGGATCATCCTGGTTACGCCTATGAAAGTACCTATGAAGGAGATACGCTACTGGTGATTGTTTACACACGTGTGAATTTGTGCTCCGTATTAAAAACTCGAAATACCGGGATAATACGGACTGATAAAATACGTACTAGTGATCATTGGCGAATTAAATACCCAAGAAGTGGATTGCAGGTGAGAATAGCCTAGAGAATAACTTATAAATATAATAATTACTAAAAAGACTTGAAATACAAATTAAGTTGATAGGCAACCAGTTTTACCAAAAGTGTCTGGATAGGTAACGAACCTCTGAAGAGCGAACTTCTGTGGACGTTATCTTAAGGCCGCGTCCCACCATCAAATAATTTGATCAAACTTGACAGTTACGGCCGGTTTCACAATCTGTGGTTAACCCTAGCGGTCAACTAACCTTTACCCACAGTCTAACTGACAGTTGCTGTTTCACAACCACAGATTCAATCATGGTTAGTTGACCGTAAGTTTTGTTTTATTTTTCTTATGTTGGTAGGAAATTATGGACAATGATCACCAGAAATAACATTTTTATGGAAGAATTATCAAATCAGCTGATCAGTCAGATGAGTTTCCATTGATTTTTATTAAGATATATTCAATAAATTGTTATATTTTTTATGACTATTAATTTGTTGTATATATTTTTTAAGGATTTTATATTTAGTTGTGGAGTTTATTTTGCAGATTAAGGAAAAATAAATGTGTGTATATGTGTGGTATTCAGTCAGACTTGTGGTTGATTTGCATAATCATATATTTTAACATAGCTCCTATGGGATTAATAAAATTTGATACATGATGGTTGCATCTTAGATTTTGGACCATAAAAATTACTATGCAAAACTTTCTTGAAGTATCTTTTTTTCGTAAAATTAATATTAAAAATGCTTCCCATACGTAGCCAACTAAAGTACACATACTGTATATTACATGCACATGATACATTTTAAGTTTTGTTTAAGAATAATATTTGTTTTAAGGTCTTTCGCCAATATTGTTAAAATTAAATTGTTAATATAAAAACATGTACCTAGCAAGCAAGAGACTATAGTATGTACTTATTAATAATTACCCCAGGAAGCAAATCATTTAAAAATCGAACAATTATTGGCCGCTGAAATGCTAAACGCATTTAAGTACATCATATAAATTCATATCTGTAATTAATAATTTACGTGTATACACTCTGTCCTGTCAATAAAACGAAATTAGGTTAGGATAACCTCTGGTTAAAAGCTTAACCATCACTCCAAGCTCTGGTTAAAAATTCTGTCGGTTAACCACAACTTCGCCGTTGACCTGATATTGTGAAACACATATTTCGGGGTAACTTTTGGTTATCTCTTAACCACAAGTTAACTTCGACTTGTGAAACCGGCCGTTAAGTGACACAAAGTGACAGTTAGTGACGTCACATCCTGAGTGTTCATTGTGGATAATAATGAAAAATTTTAATTTTAAATAAAGTACAAACAAGTTAGACAACTCAATACAAAAAATTTGATCAAACTAGACTGATAGTGAGAGCACAGATTTTTAGAATTTCAAAAAAACTGCAACTGTGACGTCACTTTGACGTACTTCCTCAAGTACGTCAAGTTTGCTCAAACTGTTTGATCAAATTATTTGATGGTGAGACGCGGCCTTTACGCTAGACATATAGACAGCACACATTACAGCAGTGGCGTGCTGAGATAAGGGCAAATAAATCAGGATGAACATGACTAATGAAGAAATTATGCAATTTAAGGAAATTATCAAGGGATTAATAAACGAGACTACAGCTGAAATTATGAAAGATACGAAGGAACTGATTAACGAGGTAAAAGAAATGAATAAAATATACAGAGAAGAAATAAAACAGCTAAAAGAGGAAAATTTGAAGATAAAACAGGAAATGGTAGAATTGCGAGTTAAAATGATTAAAATTGAAGAAATAGAAGAAAGGTTAGAAGTAGCTGATAGGAAAGACAGAAAGAACAATATTATTATAAGCGGTCTGGAAATTCCAAATGCTACAGAAAAGGAAATGGAAGATAATGCAAAACATTTTTTCGAAAACCAGTTAAAGATAAAAATTTCTGTCCCAAAAATAAAGGAAATAAAGGAGAAGACATACCTGATTAAAGTAGAGAATTTTGCACAAAAATTGGAGATAATGAAAAACAAAGCTAAATTAACTAGGGGGAAATATAATCAAGTATATATAAATAACGACTTGACCCAAAACGAAAGAAAAATTCAACAAAAACTGAAGGAAATTGCAAAACAAAAAATAGAAGAAAGGAAAATAGTAAAAATTGGATACCAAAAACTTATAATCAATGGGGAGAAATGGACTTGGAATACAAAAAGCAGCGAATTGGAAAGGGATAATGCCAATACAAAAAACTGGACAAATTAACTGCAAGGAAAAGTAAGTGCAAGGACCATAAGGAAACGACAAGGCAAGAAATAGGTAATGACAATGGCAAACAGGATAAGAAAAATATTTGGAGACTAGCAACGTGGAATATCAGAGGACTAAATGGTAAAGAAACAGAATTGAGCTACGAGTTCGATAAAAACAAAATAGAAATATTAGGTATTACAGAAACAAAAAAGAAAGGAATTGGTGAAATATACCTAGAAGGCGGTCATTTGCTTATATATAGCGGGGTTCCACCGGAAAAGAGAGCAGCTGCAGGAGTAGGTACTATAATTAAAAAAGAAAAAGTAATAAATATACAGGACTGGAAAGGCTGGTCAGAAAGAATAGTCGCTCTTGAGATGAAAGATGAACAGGGAGAGCCACAGACAATAATTACGGCATATGGACCCGATGAAAATGAGAAAAAAGAAGTCAAAGAAAAATTCTGGACAGACCTAAATATAGCAATAGAAAACAGTAAAGGGCGGATTTACGTCATTGGAGACTTCAACGGAAGAGTAGGAATCAAAGATGAGACAGTAACGGATGTAATTGGAAGGTACGGTGAAGAAGTGAGAAATGATAATGGAAAACGGTTAATAGAATTCTGCATACTAAATAATTTAATAGCAACAAACACACACTACCAACACAAAGACATACATAAATTTACTAGGCAAGGACCAAGAGAATCAGAAAAGCCAATAATCGATTACATACTAGTAGAACGCGACAATCGAAAGGTAATTCAAGACGTTAGAGTCCGAAGAGGACCAGAAATAAGTAGTGACCATTATTTGTTGGAAGCTAGAATAAAGAATAAAAACAAAAAACCCCAGGAACATACAAAAGAAAACAAAAGAAAAATTGAATACGAATCAATCAGAACTTACAAGCTCAGAAACAAAGAGATTGCCCTAAGATACAAAGAAATGGTTGATTTAGAAATAGCAGCTCTGGAAAATGCAAACGATAGTAACAACCTAGAACAAAAATGGCAATCATTTAAAAATATATTACTGGAAGCGGCGAAAAAAGTATGTGGCATTAGTAAAAGGAATGACAAGGTGAAACAAACAAACTGGTGGAATGCCGAAATAAAACAACAAGTGAAAACTAAGAAAAAACTTTGGAATAATTATTTAGGGAACAAAACAGTAAACAATTACAACAAATACAAAGAGGCAAGAACTGCAGTAAGAGATATGATAAAAACAGAAAAGGAAAAGAGTTGGCATCAATTTGGACAACAGCTGGAACACAATAGCAAAGAAAATCAAAAGCTTTTTTTCTAGAACATTAAAATCTCTGAGAACAGACAAACCTAGTAAGGATATGAGAATTAAAAACAAAGAAGGAAAAATAATCAAAGAAGAAAAAGAAATTATTGAAAGATGGCGACAACACTTCCAAGAATTATTAACTACCACAAAAGAGGATAGGAATAAAGAAAACAGTAACGCGACAGGTAGGGAAGAACAGAGAACAAGCATCGAGATAACAATCGAAGATACAATAGAAGCAATAGGCAAACTTAAAAACGGAAAGGCACCTGGACACGACCATATACCACCGGAAATGCTGAAGTACATGGGAATGAAAGGCGTAAAACAATTAGCTGAAATATTCAAAGAAGCAAGCAAAAAAGAAACAATACCGAAGGACTGGGAGATAGGAGTAATAGTGCCGATATATAAGAAAGGAGACCACAAAGATTGTAACAACTATCGAGGAATTACACTGTTATGTTCTTCTCTCAAAGTCTATGAAACAGTACTAGAAAAAAAGCTGAGAAACATTACAGAAACTACTTTAAATGAAGCACAGAGTGGCTTTAGAAAGGGACGAGGAGTGCAAGACCATATTTTCACGGTAAAACAAATAATTGAAAAAACGTTACTGTCTAAAAAGAAAGCATATATGGCCTTCATAGACCTGGAAAAGGCATTCGACAGGGTGAAACGACAAACTGTGTGGGACAGCTTGATAAGAAGAGGGGTTGACGATAAACTAGTTGAAATCATCAAAAGTCTTTATAAGAGAAATAGGAACTACATAATACATAAAAACATGAAATCAACAGAATTCGAAACAGCTGAAGGACTAAGGCAAGGAGGTGTCATGAGCCCAACACTCTTCAACATCTTTATGGACGAAATCATGATAGAGTGCACACCACAACTAAAGAAATTGCATGTAGGGTACAGGAATCTCCATAGCGTAACCATTTCGGAATGTGCATTCGCAGATGATGTAGTAGTTATCTCAGAAAAAGAAGAAGACCTGCAAAATAACCTGCAAGCATGGAATCACGCATTATGTAAACAGGGTATGAAGATAAATACACATAAGACGAAGACCATGGTAATATCGCAAGAACCAGTCGTAATAAATATGCAAATTAATGAGGAGGCAATAGAACAAGTAAACCATTTTCAATACTTGGGCGTTACAATCGAAAATAATGGAAGGCAGGACAAAGATGTTGAAGAGAGGATAAGTAAAACATCAAAACTATTTCATGCAATAAAAAATAGCTTCTTGAACAAAAAGGAAATCACAAGAAAAACCAAACTAACTGTATTCAACACCATATATAGACCAGTGCTCACATACGGCTGTGAATCATGGATACTAACTAGAAAACTAAAAAGTAAGATACAAGCCCTAGAAATGAAGTATTTACGAAGAGTTAGAGGAGTGACAATGAGAGACAGAATAAGAAGCACAGATATACGCACAGATCTTAAGACGAAATCTGTACTTGAGTATATTGAAGAAAAACAACTAAATTGGTGGGGACACATGAAAAGAATGAAAGACAACATACCGGTGAAGAAAATATGGGAAGCCAGGATACAAAAGAAAAGAAGTAGAGGAAGACCTAGAGAAGATTGGGATACAGTAGTCGCTAAAATCATCCAAAGGAAGGAGAAAACAATAGCAGAAGCAAGCCGATTAGCATACAATAAGAAACAATGGTCAACATTTGTACACACGTGAAAGGATGTGCCAGTCCCGACACTGAAAAGTAAAAGGGACTCAAAAGACTATATATATAGTAAAGTACCTTTATATTCCAGAATATCAAAAAATGATATTATGAAAAGTTGTTTGAAATTAAAAACTATGTTTAAATATACAATTACATCATTCTAATTGAAAAAAAAAACTAAATTATTTCTCAAATTACGGATACTCATCATCATTTTATTACAATTATGATAACTGGCCTCAATGAACCTATAACTAGAATGTTACGTCTAGCAAGTCAAAATACTGAGGGCCGGTTGTTCGAACGCTAATCAACATTGATCACTATCAAATACTTAATTACTGTCACAACTGTCAATGTCAACTTTGGTTGGGTTGCCGAAAACATAATTATTGATGACAATTATGAAATTAGTAAATCAATTATGTTAATAATTGTTATGTTAATTGACTAACTAATCTCATAATTATAATTAACTATGTTTTCAGCAACCCAACCAAAGTTGACATTGACAGTTGTGACAGTAATTAAATATTTGATAGTGATCAATGTTGATTAGCGTTCGAACAACCGGCCCTGAGAGGCTTAATTTTAGTTTCACACCTAACCAATTTATACGCGACTTGCAACAAATTAATATTGCCTCGTAATTGTTTTGTTATGTCCACCTTTACCAGTCTGTTTCTAATTTGTTCTGTATGTAATTTATTTCTTTTAACTATTTTAACTATTATATTTTATGTGTTATATATGACTTATATTTAGTATACTAAATTGTTCCAAAATTTGTAAAAAATTGTAACTGTATTGGGCTTGTCCCGTGGAAATAAAAAAAAAATGTGTGTGTACTTTGTACGCACGTAAGAAGTTATACTTCTATTATATGATTTCAGCGAAATAAAATACTTTGAACAGTTTATTTTTATTTTATTAAATATTAAACTGATAATTGATGGATTCGAATGTTACTTGATGGAAGTTCATTTTATCTCACAATAAAACACTGAAAAACGTTTGTTTTCTATACTTCCACAAAATTTATTACAACTATGTTATTACTACAGCTGTTTCGACAAAGTGCCTTTCTCAAGTGATATATTTTACAATGTGTTTGCCTTTTTAAGTCTTTAACTGAAGAGGGTGAGGAGTGGGGAGCTGTTTGTCTCGAGTTGGTCATTCAGAATTATATCTGTATTTTTCAATTTATTAATTTCCATTGATTCTAAAAGTGATAGCTTAAGGCCTTTATTTTGGATATGTAGAATTTGAAACTCTTCATTGAAAGAATGATTATGATCTAGAAGGTGAAGTGCGTATGTAGAAGTGTCTGTTTTTCTATTGTTGAAAGCCCTTTTGTGTTCTGCTATCCGTTTGTCAAAAGTTCTGCCAGTTTGACCGATGTAAGTTTTCGGACAGTCACCACAAGTTAGTTTGTACACACCACTCTGTAGTTGCTTTCTCTTTCGGCTTTTATTGTTTTTAATATGTTTGCTTAAGTTGTTGTTAGTTCTGAAAGCTGGTGTTATTCCTTTCTTTTTTATGTATGTGGCTATTGTTGTTGTTATTTTGCCAGTATATGTGAGAGAGCAGAAGGTACTGGGTTCTTTCTGTGGTGGTGGATACACTAATTTCAAGGCTTTCTTATGGAGTTTTTGGTTTAAAATGTTGTTAACTGTTTGTTCGTTATAGCCATTGTTTACTGCTATTTGTCTAATGATATTTAGTTCTGTCTCGAAGTTATTTTTTGTCATAGGAATTTCTGTTAGTCTATGTATCATGCTATGGTAGGCTGCTAATTTGTGTTGTGTAGGATGGGATGATGAATTGTGTATAGTTGTGTCAGTATGGTACGTTTATGATATACGGAGAACTCATGTTTGTTGTGTAGTCTGGTAATCGTTACATCTAGAAAGTTTATGGAATTATTCTGTTCTGTTTCTATTGTGTAATATAGATATAATTCTGAATGACGCAACTCGAGGCAAACAGCTCCCCACTCCTCAACCTCTTCAGTTAAAGACTTAAAAAATTGTAAAATATATCACTTTGTAAAATATATCACTTAAGAAAGGCACTTTGCCGAAACAGCTGTAGTAATAACATAGTTGTAATACATTTTGTGGAAGTATAGAAAACAAACGTTTTTCAGTGTTTTATTGTGATATTAAACTGATCTTAATAGTTACTTACCATTTTCCAAAAATCCAAAAATTAAAAAAAAAAAGACAGCAATTGTCCGCATTTGAACCCGGGACCTCTCGATCCGTAGTCGAATGCTGCACCAATGAGGCTACGAAGCCATTGTTTTGACGGTTTCTCGGACATTATGACAAACCACGATAACAAATAGACGAAGTGAAGTGTTAAATAAAAATGTTTTAACGTATTACGTATTACCTTATATCCGAGGAAGACACATCCAAAGACACAAAAATTATAATAAATATATTTATTAAAAACACTAATATATTTTTTTCACATCTTTTTTGGACTGATACATGTAACTTAAAAGATTGAGCAATGAACAACATACATTAAAGAAGTATAACTTCAAAAACAAAAACTATTTTATTATCACTTTTACGAAAAAAAGTTATTCTTCATAAAATGCTCTCCCTGGTCTAAAATCTAAGATACAATCATCAGATATCAAACTTTTTTAATTTTATACGAAGTATGTAAAAAATATGAATTTTTCTTAAGAGTTAAGTGCCTTTATTATTCACAATATTTTAATTAGAAGGATGTAATTGAACACTAAAACAAATTTTTTAATCCCAAACAACTTTTCTTAATAACGCTTTTCGATATTGTGAAATGTAAAGGTGCTTTACTCTTGAGTGAAATTCATATTTTTTGACATAACTCGTATAAAATTAATTAAATTTGATATTTGATTACATCTTAGATTATATATGATGCAGAGTATTTTAGAGAGAATAACTTTTTTTCGTAAAACAGATAATAAAAAAGTTATCAATAGGTTCCAAGTTACGCAGACATACGGTGTAAGAGCTAAAAATTTTTTTTTACTGATCATTTATTATTGTTAAAGCTTATTATTAAATGTATTTTAGGTAAGTTGTACAGAAAAAAGTTTTGATCACTTTGTATAAACATTTTTTTAGCTGGTAATTTTCGGTTTTTGTATTACATTTTTGTTATCTTTCTTAATTATCTCAAAAAGAAATCGTTTATTTCATTTGTAAAGTAAAGTAATTCAGTGCATTTTAAATATTACATCCTAAGCTTTAAAAAAGCACTTATAAAACTGTAATGTAATAGTTTGGGTAATACCGTCTTAAAGTGGTGGTAATTCTATAAAACTACGAAGATTTCAAAAATTACATTTTTTGGGACGTCATATCATTTGAATTAAATTTTTGAGATTTTTTTTTAAATGAAACATCATTTAGTAAGATGCTTGAAAGGTAAGTTGTGCAAAATTGGAGGTTTTATAAGAATTGTATTAGTTACACATTTTTAAATCGTTTTTAAACCAAATTCATGTAAGACTCATTTTCCGCCCACACCATACTTATGCCCATACATTTTATGTATTTCTATTATAACCATAAGATAGCTTAATTATTCTTCTTTCATGTTCAATTTGTAAAATTTCATTTGATCCATTAGTTAAAGAATTACATTAAAATAACTCAACCATGCACTTCACCGTACGCTGGTTTACAGTGCGCCAATGTTTGTGAGAAGGGTGACTTTAGCGTTATAAATAAAAAATTATAGAAGATACAGATTTAATTTTAAAAAATTCTTTGTATAACGTTTTTTTGTAAAATTCTCTGAATTTTTCAATGGTCAAGTCAGTTTTTTTCTAAAATTTATATTTTCGGAGTTATTTAAAAAAAACATCCAATTTCGTAGTTCATTTGTTTACTAAAAAATGAAGCACCCACTTCGAGTAGAACTTTTTGAAATGTTGTTTATTAAACATTTCTTATTGAAATTACAAAAAGTTCTATCTTGTTTGATTTTTTCCGAAGTGAAAATCTATATGCACTCCCCTACATTAAACATTATTCGTTTTACATTGAAATTGTTTATGCTATTCAATTTAAAACAACTATGTAGTTTCAATTTGTTACTTCAAGATTTTATTGTTTCATTTAATTTTTATGTATTGGTCATTTGGTTTTTTAATTATCTCGAAATAATAAGAAATATCAGATGATTCCATATAAGTTTGTTTGTGTGTACTTATTGTGTATATTATTTGAATGGAATACGTACTTATAATGATAAACATTAAGATATGAGTTTGTAAAGGAAGAAAAACATTATTTGGTGTTTAGAATTTGGAATATTATAGCGAATAATGATATTTGATGATGCAATCTATAATGTTTGTGTTCTATTGTCTTTTTAGGGTGAGTTAATAAAAGAAATTCATTTTGATTTGTGAGTAAAAAGTATATTGGTGGCAGATAGGGTTATAATTTGTTAGGAAGTTATGTTTGTTATAATTTGTTATGTTAGGAAGTTTTAGCAGTTTTAAGTTTTCGATGTCATTTTTCTCGACTAATGTTTTGGAATTACGCGATAGCATGTATGTTTTGGTGTTTAAATGTGTAAAATTAATGAAATTTGATGAAATACTTTAAAAAATTTTATGTTCTATTGTCTTTTGGAGTGATTTAATAAAAGAAACTGACTGTGATTTGTTAGTAAAACGTAATTTGGTGTTAGATATGGTTGTAATTTCTTAGGAAGTTATGATTGAATAAAATGTTGTGTTATAACGGAGGTGTTTGTAGCAGTTTTAAGTTTTACATGTCATTCTAGCCGTGACTAACATAACAACCCAATAGCGTGTATGTAATGTCAAAAAAGGCATCACCTACCTTTCGAAGGCTTCCGGATGGGACTCCAGCCACTTCCCGACGTCCTCCAAGTCTTTTTGGACCGCTGGAGGCAGTGGAGGAGAAGGCGTCATGGTCCTGGATGTGCATCGCTTTTCTCCGGCGCGACCGTGCACGAGGAAGTGCTCTGATCACTTCCCGACGACGATGTTTGTTGTGTATCTCACCGTCGCTTTACACAGGTACACTGACGTTCATTACGACTCGACGCCGAAAGCACATGCTTGACCGGGAACACCGTCCCGACGACGACATCGGGCGTCGTTATATTGATTTTGCGCCGCGCGCGGTCGACGGAGCGCACAGGGCCGGCGTGAGCACAGCGCACCGCGTGAAGCTTTTGGTGGAAGTGGGTAACGTAGCGTAGGAGGTAATAAAATCATTCGAGATTCTGATCGTGGGAGAAACGGACCTATTAGTCCAGAGAAATAAGGTTTTTGTCGGGACACTTAAGCAGGCAGGTTGCAAATGGATTTTTTGGGTACTATACAGGGTGAGGCAGATAAAGGGCCTATTAGAAATATCTCGAGAACTAAAGGCAACAGACTCATGAAAATTGGAATAAGGGGGTTTTGAAGGATGATCTATTAAATGAAAATATTTTCATCTCTTTGCAACTTCCGGTTATACCGGAAGTTGCTTATAACTTCGTTCTTTTAAATGGGACACCCTGTATATTGTTACATTTATGGATTATACTCGAAGTCATCTTTCTTAAAATATCAGGTTTTGTATTGTTATACAGGGTAGTTTAAAATATAATTACGTTTTTTGAAGTTATACTTCTTTACGCGCGATGAGGGTGAATTTTTATATGTTAAAACCAGGCGCATACGCATCACCCAGGCGCATACGCGCATTATAACTTTGTTCTGATTGGATGTTCAAATGACATGTCAAAAATTATCCAATATGGCAGCTGTAGGACAGCTGTGGTTTGGAGGAAAAGGTAAAGGTAAACAAATGTATAATATATTAGTTTTATTGTTGTGAGGACAGAAACAAAACAGTTTATAATATTGTAGTGACTTTTAAATAGTTTTTAAAAGCAACAGGTACGTAATAATTGTTAATGTATCATGGGTATAAACCTACCTGTTTGATCTGCCAAAATACATAGTATGTAATAATGTAATACTTTTATTTTTATAATTTGATCACCATCAATATTCACCTAATATATTGTTTTCTTACTATATGTTTTGTTGTATTTTTTTTCAATTCTAAAGTCCACTTTACATTAACAATAATTAGGCATTCCAAATCACGTGATATAATATGGCTGCTGGATGGCAAAACTGTCATCCATAGGCGTATCCAATTATTAAACCATTTCATATTTAATTTGCTATCACAATTTCACAGATTTCGCTACACAATTAACAAAAAAACAAAACCAAACAGGATATTCTTTATAAATTTGTCAATATTTAATGTAAACATTAGATACGCGATGACCACCCCCCTTATCTATGTCTATGGCCATGTCAGTTTAGCCATCCACCGGCCACCACTGACAGTTCATTGGAATCCCTAATTGAATAAGAAATTGACAACAAGTTATTCAAGGTCAAATTTGGCTTATACAAAACACAATTCTACATCCAATTTTGCCGTGAATAAAAATAAAATAAAGAAATTTGACAAAATAAAACATATCCAATTGTTCTATTTCATCAAATTCCTTCATTTTCTTTTACAAACCATACATTTTGTACTCGTCAAATTTGACCTTGAATAACTTTGTCAATTTCTTGTTCAATTTATTGTTGATGTAAAGTGCAATTAAATCATTTCAATTCAAAATTAAAATAATTTGATCAATTTTCAAAATATCACAAGTTTAATGACGTTCTACACCTTCGGCAAAGAATTAAGGATTTGCATGAAATTTTAGTATGTTATAGTTTACTTCAAAAAACTAAGACTTGATTTTTTAAAAAATGTTTTACCGTGCCGTTTAATTACTATTAAGGGTCAAAGTTAAGTTTTAACATGGGCTCTTATGGGAATTCTTAAAAAGTTAATAACTTTTGACCCAAATTTACGATTTTTAATTATTTGTGCTTAAATTAAAGGTATTTTTATAAGGAATAACATATTAAAAAATGAGGATTGTTTACCGCACCATTATTACATAAAAGTGAAATTACTGTTTCGAAATTTAACAAAGTTTGTAGTAGTGACATCAGCTGCACTCATAATTATATCCGAAACGTACGTGTCAATCACATGACCTCGGTGGTCTAGTTGTTGAGCGTTCGGTCAGAGTTCGAAACGTCCCGGGTTCCAATCCTCTACGATTCATTTTTTTTTAGTTGTTTTAATAAAAAATTTTTGAAAGGGGTAGATAAGAAAGTTAGTTTAATATTTAAATAGAATACAATTACTTCGTTAAAATTATATAATAGAAGTATAACTTCTTACGTGCGTACAAAGTACACACACATTCTTTTTTATTAATTTCGTAGCAACTTTAACACCCTGTAGAATAGGAGTAGTTTAACATCAAAAACTTTATTTATGTTCAAATGATTTTTAATATAGTCTACTATTGTCAGAAATTATTAGAATAGCTAATTGTTGAATTTTAGTATACACGGTTGGTCGAAACTCGGAATGAGTAATTTCTGAGTTTTCTTAAATGGAACACCCTGTATTTTAGTATTGCAATGAAATGATATTTATGTTACTTTTTTTATTTCTTAAGCATTCCCTATACCTAACTGCTTTAATTTGTGCTTAATTGTTAATCGCGCCAACAATCTTAACTAGATAAGTATTTTGATAGCTCAACAATTATTGGGAATTTTAACGAACAGTCTAGATTAATATGTATTTATTTCCGAAAAATTATTTGTGACTGAATATTTTCAAGGCCAACCTAATAAAATTTCACGTATTTTTTGTTGCAATTAATGTTTGGCTTGAATCACCAATAACTCACAAATTAAAGCAGTTAGGTATAGGGAATGTTTATAAAATAAAATAGTACCATAAAATATCATTTCACTAGAATACTAAAATACAGGGTGTGCCATTTAAGAAAACTCAGAAAATATTCATTCTGTGTTTTGACCAACCCTGTATACTAAAATTCAATATATAGCTATATTAATAATATTTAACAATAGTAGACTATAATAAAAATCATCTGAACGTAAATAGAGTTTTTGATGTCAAAGTACTATAATTCTACAGGGTGTGAAAGTTGCTACGAAATTAATAAAAACACGTAATTATCTTTTAAACTACCCTGTATAATAATATAAAACCTCATATTTTAAGAAAGGAGACGTCGAGGAGAATACAAAAATGTAAAAATATACAGGGTGTCCCATTTAAAAAAACGAAGTTATAAGCAACTTCCGGTATAACCGGAAGTAGAAAATAGATGAAAATATTTTCATTAAATAGATCACTCTTTAAAACCCCTGCACTCCAATTTTCATGACTCTGTTGGCTTTAGTTCTCGAGATATTTCTAATAGGCCCTTTATCTGCCTCGCCCTATATACCTAATACATTATAAATTTAAGAATGCCCGTCACAGTTCGGACGAGAAACTTAGTTATTAACAAATAAGGGTCAAAAATGGCAGTTTTTTTCGTTTAAATCGCTACAGTTAAAAATGGGGTAATTAAATATCTTATTTATAATATTCTTCTTTTTGTAGATGAGCCAAGGTTTAAAATGGCACTTTTTGAATTTTGGTCCCCCTTTTTTGTTTCGGAAAGTGCAAAATAAGACTAAAATTTCAAAAATAAAAAATGTGCTATAACTTTTGCGAAAATGGCCTTAAGACTTTCATATTGCACGAAAAGTTGAGTTAAACATTCCATATAATGCACAAAAAATTTTAAGACGATTCGTCAATTAGTTTAAATTTTATTCAATTTGTTTATCGCAAAGAGCTAATTTTTCGCAATGTTATTGTTCAGAAAATAATAATGACATAGCAATTCTGTGGAAAACACATGCAAGAATAATAGTTATATTTTTAAAGTATTGAAAAAAATCATTAAAAAGTCGTTTTTATCACTTCGAAAAAAGTTTAGTAAAATAGAGACATTTTTGGCTTCTAAACAATTTGAATAACTTTGTTAATATTGACTATAGAGTAAATCTACTTTAGGATTTCAAAATCTGGTATTTTTATACGAATTTTCGGAAAAAAAACTTTTTGCCTAGGTTAATTAGGTTCAAAATTAGCCACTTTTATTATTTAATTCGCAGTTACTTATATTATATACATCAAATTCTCTTGTAACAGTGTTAGTTACCATACTACTCTAAAACGGCTTGGACGATTTTTATAAAATTTTACACGTTTATTCTGTAGGACGTGGAAGAGGTTTTAATCTATTTTTATACCCATAAGTTATAAGGGGGTTGGTCCCTGACATTTTTTTTTATTTTTTTGGACAAAATTATCTACCCTAATTTTATATGATGTAGAATTTAAAAATACATACAACACTTAATTTTCACTCTTCTATCACCAACCTCTATTTGTTAATAGCCATCTATATATTTACATTTATAAAATTCTCCTGTCACAGTGTTAGTTTCCATACTCCTCCGAGACCGCTTGACCGAATTTTATGAAATTATATATATATATATATATATATATATATATATATATATATATATATATATATATATATATATATATATATATATAAAATCAAACAAATGAAATAGAGAATGTGGAAAAATCCCCTTACGAATAACTCACACATCCACTATTTCTGGCTGGGAAAAATTTTTCGAATAGAATCAAAGATCCAAATATATATATATTGTTATATTTCTATTTGATATAAAAATTAAAATTTGATAATTATAAACAGAATTCAATTTAATATAAAATATTTTCAATTTTCTCAACCACGGGCATATAAATTTAGAACAACCTGTATACAACAAATTGTTATATTTAATTTTAAGAAGTGATTAAATAAGACTCAAGTGAAATCGTTAATAGGTCATTATCGTTGTTCGCGGAAGGATCGGTCATTAGCCGATGCTAAATAAGACTAAGTGGAAATAGAGAATAGGTCATTAAAATTTGTATATAGTAGAAAGTAATTTTAGAATGGGAATTAACTATTTTCTTTGAAATCCATTAAGCATATTTAGAAAGTTTAAAAATTGGGTTTGAGGAATACTTCGAATGAGAGTTGGTGGTGGAATTTTGATTTGTGAATCTGGAAGGGATATTTAGAAAGTAGGGGAATGAATGACAAATAGAGATCAGAATGTTATGAGCTGTCGAGAAGTGAAGTCGAGTAGTAGACGGTAGTGTTCGAGGAGTGAGATAGCCGGTGTAGTTCCGTGAGAGTGGAGTATCTATCGTGGAACGAGAGGTAGGCCAGATTGAGAGTAAAAGAACCTCTTTGAGCCAAGAGTTCCCGGTAGCTGATTGCAGTTTCGAAAAAGGTAGAACACAGCATCACGACAGAAGCAGGAAACGAGAGCTATACGAGCTAGTTTCAGAGGAGAACATTACTGGAAGCCAGGACGAGGTTTTGATTGCAGCCAAGGATAGCAGGAAACGGGTCTTGTGTGAAGACATTCTCAGTTCACCAGAAAAAGGTCAGTCTCATTTGTTTGGACATGAATGTATGGGTTTTTCGTATTAAATACCACATTTAAATTGAAGAAACATAGTCAATAATATCAGAAAAGCTTCATCAAACTTAAATAGAATGGTTGCTAATAAATCATAATAGTTAAATGTTAATAAAAACTTTCAATTGGAAACCCAAAAGGAAATAAGATTCCCATGTGTAAATGTTATTTTTTAAGAATAATAAGATATAGCAAATAATAAGCAGTGATTGCCATTTAAATAAAATAAACAATATTTTGATTACAATTGTAACCCATATGTGTTATTATTTTACTCTTTTCTTTCCTATCCCGATTAGGAACCATTGAGAAATACTTAGAAGCCACGTATGTAAGTAATTAATTTTATAAAAAGCCCTGAGATTGAAAACATATTGATATGTGATCTGGTAAATTAATTAGATTATTATTAAAGCATTGATTAAATTAAATGACATATAAAAATATTATCTCATATCAATAATCAAGATCACATCAACTGTCGTCCAACGTGGAGGGCATTGTAAAGTATTTCTAGTGGCAAATTTGAAGGATAGAAAGAGTAAAGCTGGTATTTGAAAATTTATATGCCTGTGGTAAAAAGTGAGATACTTACATTTGATAACATAAAATTTTAGATCTCTTTAGGTACAAATTTTACATAACTGATTTAATATTTTATTTTTACGATATTTACATTTGATATATTTATTGACAATTTATAATATTTGGGTGAGAAAAAGTCGTCTTGGTAACATACTAGTAAAATTTCATATTTGGCGGGGATAGTACTTCTTGAAAACAAATGTCTGTGACAAGAAGCCAAAGCAAAGACAACAAAAAACAAAAAGAACATTCAGACCAAGAAGATATTTTAGACACGACAATCATGGCATCAGAACAGCAAGAATTATCAGGAATAGATAAACTATTACAACTGATGCAACTCCAGTCACAAAAAATGGATGAAGCAAAAAGGACAATGGATAAAAATCAGGAAGAAACATCAAAGAAAATGGATGAAACACAGCAAAAAATGGATGACAATCAAAAGGAAACAAAACAAGCAATAGAAGAGAACAATAAGAAAATAGAGGAACGCATAGAAAAGTATGAAAAGGAAATAAAAGGATGTTTGACAACAATGAAAAACGAGATAGAACAGCAAGAAATGAAAATTAAAGATCACATGCAAGAACAAGAAATTAGAATGAAGGACCACATGAAAGAACAAGAAATGATAATTCAAAACAAAATGGAGGAGTTAACGAATGGCCAGAAAAAGGAACTAGAAAATTTGGAAAATAAGTTAGAAAATGCTATTCAAGTAGACAGAGAAGAAGTGGAAAAAAGAATCACAGAAATAGAAAAACAAGTCACCGAAAACAGGACGCAACAGAATGTCGGAGAAAGAAGAGAAATGGTTATACATAGCACAGATGACGTGAAGATAAGGTTTGGCGGGGATGTAAGAAGATTACACCCAGTGCCGTTCATAAATAGCCTGAAAAAGAAAATACAACACATCGGAAATTTCGAAACAGCAAAAGAAACTATCAGAAACCATCTCAAAAATGAAGCAAGCCTATGGTTCGATTGCAAAGAAGAAGAATTTGACAGTTGGCAACAATTTGAACAAAAATTTTTGAATTATTTCTGGGGAAAAGTCCAACAATTGGAAATTAACAAGGAATTGCAAAATGGGAAATACAATGATAGGATGGGTATATCAGAAAGGACATATGCATTACAAATTTACTATAACGCAAAACATTTACAATACAATTACTCATCGGAACAATTAGTCGAACTGATTGCAAGACATTTCGAAGAAACGCTGGAAGACCATATCACATTGCAAAATTACAAAGACATAGATAGTTTATGCCAATTCCTACAAATAAGAGAATTACGTGTAAGAGAAACAAAATCAAGAAGGTCGCGAGAAGATTACAGGCCCCGAGAAACACAGGATTACAGAGATAGAAATCAAAATAGGAGGGACTATACAAGACGAGATTTTAATCCCAGAAGGGAAAACGAAAATAGAGACAACGGAAGAGGAAATTATGAACAAAGAAATAGGCAATGGAATGAGGACAGAAATCGAGAATACCAGAATAGAAACACCACACGCTCAAATCAAGAAAACAGAAATAATGGTAGACAAAATGAACAGGGATATCAAGAAAACCGAAACAGATCCGACAGACCAAGAGAAAATAGAAGAGAAGTAAATAATACCCAGACAGATGGATATGACGGAGAGAGACATTATGACGAAAATATAAACAACGATGAGCAACCGGCGTTTTTTCACGACGGCGCTCACTAAAAACCAAAAATCAAACAGGAATATTTTGTAACCCCAAGGAGTTTATTAAATTGGCAAGAAACAACGAAAAGAAAAATGGAGTTAATTTAAAATTTGTGGATGGATTTATCAACGAGAAACCAATTAAAATTATGATAGACACTGGATCTGAAATAACATTGGTCAACAGAAAACTAATAGAAGAAGTTAACTTAACAAATTTAATTTACAAAATACCTAGGGTAAATTTAGTGGGCGCAAACAAACGGATATTGGCAACTATAAATGAAGGCATACGAGTAATGGTACGACTGGGTAAGAAGATGTATGCACTACAATGTGTAATAATGCCAAACATGTCACATGACATGATAGTAGGAGTTGACGAATTGGCAGAAAAACATGTAGTGATAGATTTTAAAAATAATACGATGAATCTAACAGAAGAAAAAGAAGAAGAACAGGACAAGGAACAGGAGAAACAAAATACGGACGAATCAGGTAAAGAACAAACAGTGGAAATGAATTTGGCAACGAAGCAAGGACAAAGAAGAAAAGGGAGAAAAAGTCAGAAAAAGACAAAAGAAAATGAAACCTGTGGCTCCTCAAAAGAAGAGTTGAGCCCAGAAGAAGAAAATTTGAGAGTATCAGAAACAAAGGAAACCTGGGATTCCTCAAAAGAAGAGACGAGCTCAGGAGAAGAAGAAATAAAGCAAAAAAATGAAAGCGAAAAAGATATGATCGAAACAGTGGCATTTGAAGAGGAGGCATATGAAAACGAGGATGCAGAATACACGATAAAAGTATGTGAAAAATCTGAGGAAAAAGACAGAAGATTAATATGGGAAAAAGGGAAAGACAACATAATAGCCGACACTCTAACACAGGATGAGGACACTGAAAATAAGGAAACAATTACTCTACAGGTGGGACTAATTAGAGTAATACAAGAAGAAGGGGTATAAGACGTAGATTAAAGTAAGGAAATATACAGGGAGTTGGTTTTGCCTCGAGAAAATTTATTTAAAAATGCAGATAAATTTTATCGAATACAAGGCGGGGATTTGTTATATTTCTATTTGATATAAAAATTAAAATTTGATAATTATAAACAGAATTCAATTTAATATAAAATATTTTCAATTTTCTCAACCACGGGCATATAAATTTAGAACAACCTGTATACAACAAATTGTTATATTTAATTTTAAGAAGTGATTAAATAAGACTCAAGTGAAATCGTTAATAGGTCATTATCGTTGTTCGCGGAAGGATCGGTCATTAGCCGATGCTAAATAAGACTAAGTGGAAATAGAGAATAGGTCATTAAAATTTGTATATAGTAGAAAGTAATTTTAGAATGGGAATTAACTATTTTCTTTGAAATCCATTAAGCATATTTAGAAAGTTTAAAAATTGGGTTTGAGGAATACTTCGAATGAGAGTTGGTGGTGGAATTTTGATTTGTGAATCTGGAAGGGATATTTAGAAAGTAGGGGAATGAATGACAAATAGAGATCAGAATGTTATGAGCTGTCGAGAAGTGAAGTCGAGTAGTAGACGGTAGTGTTCGAGGAGTGAGATAGCCGGTGTAGTTCCGTGAGAGTGGAGTATCTATCGTGGAACGAGAGGTAGGCCAGATTGAGAGTAAAAGAACCTCTTTGAGCCAAGAGTTCCCGGTAGCTGATTGCAGTTTCGAAAAAGGTAGAACACAGCATCACGACAGAAGCAGGAAACGAGAGCTATACGAGCTAGTTTCAGAGGAGAACATTACTGGAAGCCAGGACGAGGTTTTGATTGCAGCCAAGGATAGCAGGAAACGGGTCTTGTGTGAAGACATTCTCAGTTCACCAGAAAAAGGTCAGTCTCATTTGTTTGGACATGAATGTATGGGTTTTTCGTATTAAATACCACATTTAAATTGAAGAAACATAGTCAATAATATCAGAAAAGCTTCATCAAACTTAAATAGAATGGTTGCTAATAAATCATAATAGTTAAATGTTAATAAAAACTTTCAATTGGAAACCCAAAAGGAAATAAGATTCCCATGTGTAAATGTTATTTTTTAAGAATAATAAGATATAGCAAATAATAAGCAGTGATTGCCATTTAAATAAAATAAACAATATTTTGATTACAATTGTAACCCATATGTGTTATTATTTTACTCTTTTCTTTCCTATCCCGATTAGGAACCATTGAGAAATACTTAGAAGCCACGTATGTAAGTAATTAATTTTATAAAAAGCCCTGAGATTGAAAACATATTGATATGTGATCTGGTAAATTAATTAGATTATTATTAAAGCATTGATTAAATTAAATGACATATAAAAATATTATCTCATATCAATAATCAAGATCACATCAATATATATATATATATATATATATATATATTTTCATTTATATATATATATATATATATATATATATACAGGGTGAGTTTTTAGTGCGGGATCGGTCGATAATTCCATTACGGTGTAGAATATCGAAAAAAGTTATTTAGAAAAAATGTAGGCAATGATATTCTCCACGCTTGGAAAATATGTCCATTTCTACAGGGTGATCAATAACAGCGTGGTATATCAAACATATAATTTTTTAAATGGGACACCCTATATATTTTTTCATATTTATATTCCCCTCATAATTCTTGTTCATATAATATAGGGTTTTGCATTACTATACAGAGTATTTAACAAGGTATGACCATTTTTATTTCGAAATCCCTATGAGATTAACACCCTGTATATAAAGAAGTAATTCATAGACAATAATTTGTTTTATGTAGTAAGATAAGTAATATACTGTAGTTTTTAAATTAAGTCCAATTGAAATCATTGACGAATGTTTGTATACAGGGTGAACTACAAAACCAAATTACGATTTTCTCTATTTTTTTAAATGGATCACCCTATATTTTATTTTTCAAAAGTATTTATTATACTCTTTCATTTTTATATAGCATTCCCTATATCTAAACTTATTACTTTCGGAGATATTTTTAGTTTTCTTCAACTTTCGGGAATACATTCAATTTTTCTAGTAGAAATAAGTTGGTATTGAATGATAATTAAACAAAATTATTTTTATTCAATAAATAACTAACACAAAATATAAACCATAGCAATATGCAATGAATGTATCAATAAATGTGATATTAAGGAATTATCATATTTCCATAATATACAAGAATCATACAATTCCTACAAAAAAAATATAGGTAGGTATCTTGTGTATAATAAAATTACAAGATTATTTTTATTTAATAAACAACTCACACAAAACATAAATCAAAACAATATACAACTAATTTAATAGTTTTTAGATTATTATATCAACAGCATTTTAAGCCAAGAAGTTTTTAGTAACACATTCCTAATTGCAGATTGTGACCCGCAGTTATTAATAATATAATTTTCATATTAAATTTCATTAGTATGCATCAAGAAATCCCTACTTTGTTAACACTCAAACTAGGTGATCTATAAATGTTTAAGGTGATATTGTTACAGATTATATGATTGGTCCACATTTTTTGACGGTTGAGGTTTTTATACGACGGTGCTCCAGTTCTTCCAAAATTGATTTTTTTCAAGTGGGGCTATATAAAAAACCTTGTATACCAGAAGCATCCAACAACGCTTGATGATATGAAAAATAGAATAAAAGAAGCTTTTAATAATATTGACTTACAAAAATGTTAGAAATGTGGCTCGGTCATTTGAATATCGGTTACAAAATTGCATAGTCGTTGAAAGTGGTCATTTTCAACATTTATTTTAGACTTGTATCCTTAACATCACATTAATTGGTACATTCATTAAATTTTGTTATGGTTTATTATTTTTTTGTTAGTTATTTATTGAATGAAAATATTTGTTATATTATTACGTAATACTTATTTGTTATGTAAGTTATTTATATTTATAAGATTTGAATGTATTCCCGGCAAATGAAGAAAACTAAAAATATCTCAGAAACTAATAAGTTTAGGTATAGGAGATGCTATATAAAAATGAAAGAGTATCGTAAATACAATATTTAAAAAAAAATAAAATATAGGGTGATCTATTTAAAAAAAATTGAGAAAATCGTAATTTTGTTTTGTAGTTTAAAAGTGCTCATAAAAATGAATGTTCTACTAAAAAATTCTTGGCTTAGAATGCTGTTGATATACTAATCTAAAAACTGTTACATCAGTTGTATATTGTTTTGATTTATGTTTCATGTAAGTTATTTATTGAATAAAAATAATCTTGTTATATTATTATATACAATACAAAGTTTTTTTTGTAGGAATTTTACGATTCTTGTCTATTAGGGAATAATGATAATTTCTTAATATCACATTTATTGGTATATTCACTGCATATTGCTATGGTTTATATTTTGTGTTAGTTATTTATCTAATAAAAATAATTTTGTTTAATTATCACTCAATACTAACTTATTTCTACTAGAAAAATTGAACGTAGTCCCGAAATTTGAAGAAAACTAAAAATATCTCGGAAAGTAATCAATTTAGATATAGGGAATGCTATATAAAAATGAAAGAGTACATTAAATACAATAATGTTGAAAAATAAAATATAGGGTGATCCATTTAAAAAAATAGAGAAAATCGTAATTTGGTTTTGTAGTTCACCCTGTATACAAATATTCGTCAATGATGTGAATTGAACTTACTTTAAAAACTACAGTATATTGTTTATCTTATTACATAAAACAAATTATTGTCTACAAATTACTTCTTTATATACAGGGTGTTAATCTCATAGTGATTTCGAAATAAAAATGGTCATAACTTGTTAAATACTCTGTATAGTAATGCAAAACCATATATTATATGAACAAGAATTATGAGGGGAATATAAATATGAAAAAATATATAGGGTGTCCCATTTAAAAAATTATATGTTTGATATACCACGCAGTTACTGATCACCCTGTAGAAATGGACATATTTTCCAAGCGTGGAGAATATCATTGCCTACATTTTTTTTAAATAACTTTTCTCGATATTTTATACCATAATGGAGTAATCGACCGATCCCGCACTAAAAACTCACCCTGTATATATATATATATATATATATATATATATATATATATTGATGTGATCTTGATTATTGATATGAGATAATATTCTTATATGTCACTTAATTTAATCAATGTATTAATACTAATCTAATTAATTAACCAGATCACATATCAATATGTTTTCAATCTCAGGGCGAATTATAAATTAATTACTTACTTTCGTGGCTTCAAATATTTCTTAATGGTTCCTAATCGGGATAGAAAAGAAAAGAGTAAAAAAAATACACATATGGGTTACAATTATAATCAAAATATTTTTTATTTTATTTAAAAGGCAATCAATGCTTAATATTTGCTATTTCTTATTATTCTTAAACATAACATTTACAAATGGGAATCTTATTTCCTTTTGGTTTTCAATTGAAAGTTTTTATTAACATTTAACTATTAGGAGTTATTGGGAACAACTCTATTTAAGTTTGATAAAGCTTTTCTGATATTATTGATTATGTTATTCAATTTTTTATGTGGAATTTAATACGAAAAACCCATACATTCATGTCCAAACAAATGAGACTGACCTTTTCCTGGTGAACTGAAAATGTCCTCACACAAGACCCGTTTCCTGCTATCCTTGGCTGCGATCAAACCTCGTCCTGGCTTCCAGTAATGTTCTCCTTTGAAAAAACTAGCTCGAATAGCTCTCGTTCCTGCGTCTGTCGTGATGCTGTGTTCTACCTTTTTCGAAACTGCTATCAGCTACCGGGACACTCTTGGCTCAAGGAGGTTCTTTTACTCTCGACCTGGCCTACTTCTCGTTCCACGATAGATACTCCACACTCACGGAACTACATCGGCTTTCTCACTCTCCGTACACTACCGTCTACTACTCGACTTCACTTCTCGACAGCCCAAAACATTCTGATCTCTATTTGTCATTCATTCTCCTACTTTCTAAATATCCCTTCCAGATTCACAAATCAAACTTCCACCACCAACTCTCATTCGCAGTATTCCTCAAAACCAATTTTTAATCTTTCTAAATATGCTTAATGGATTTCAAAAGAAAATATTTAATTCCCATTCTAAAATACTTTCTAACTATTTACAAATTTTAATGACCTATTCTCTCTTTCAAATGAGTCTTATTTAGCATAGGCTAATGATCGAAACCTTCCGCGAAAAACGATAATGAACTATCATCTATTTCACTGAGTTTTATTTAGCATAGGCTAATGATCGACCTTCCGAGAAGAACGATAATGGTACGCGTCATTCACTTTGTTTATCTAAGCACATTGTTCCGAGTTTCGTACGCTTATTCTAATCACTTCTTAAAATTAAATATAACAATTTGTTGTATACAGGTTGTTCTAAATTTATATGCCCGAGGTTGAGAAAATTAAAAATATTTTATATTAAAGTGAATTTTGTTTATAATTATCAAATTTTAATTTTTATATCAAATAGAAATATAACAATATATATATATATATATATATATATATATATATATATATATATATATATACAGCGTGTCTACTTGAGTTGGAAACATATGGGAAACTTTGTTATTATTAATTTTACGAAAAAAAGTTATTTTTTATAAAAAGTTCTGCATGCCCCAAAACCTAAGATTCAATCATCAGATATCAAATTTTCTGAATATTATACGAGGTATGTCAAAAAATATGAATTTCGGTCAAGGGTAAAGTACCTTTATTTCTCTCAATATCGAAAATTCTTATGATAAAAAGTTGTTTGGAATTAAAAACTAAGATCAAATATGCAATTACATGCTTCTTATTGAAAAAAAAAATTTTTTTCTCAAATTTAAGGATACCCAACATTGTTTTTAATTATTACAAATATGATAACTCGTTTATTATTCATTTTACGAAAAAAAGTTATTCTTCGTAAAAAGCTTTGCATGGTCTAAAATCTAAGACACAACCATGATATATCAACTTTTATTAATTTTATACGAGGTGTGTCAAAAAATATGAAATTCGCTCAATATTATAGCACCTTTATATTTCACAGTATTTCAATTAGAAGGATGTAATTGCATATTGACACATAGTTTTTAGTTCTAAACAACTTTTTTAATAACTGTTTTCAATATTGTGAAAAATAAAGGTACTTTACTCTTGAGTGAAATTCATATTTTTTGACATAACTCGTATAAAATTAATAAAATGTGATATCTGTTGGTTGCATCTTCGGCCTTATGACTTACAGAGCTTTTTATAAAGAATACCTTTTTTTCGTAAAAGTAATAATAAAAGAGTTATCGTATGTGTAATGAATCAAAGCGAAGTTAGTATCAATAAATTTGAGAAAAATTTGGAAAATATTTTTTTTCCAATTAGAAGCATGTAATTGCATATTTGAGCTTAGTTTTTATTTCCAAACAACTTTTCAGAATAAGCATTTTCGATATTGAGAGAAATAAAGGTACTTTACTCTTGAAAGAAGTTCATATTTTTTGACATACCTCGTATAATATTCAGAAAATTTGATATCTGATGATTGAATCTTAGGTTTTGGGGCATGCAGAACTTTTTATAAAGAATAACTTTTTTTCGTAAAATTAATAATAAAAAAGTTTCCCATATGTTTCCAACTCAAGTAGACACGCTGTATATATTCGGTAGGTCTTAGAATCGGTCGTAATCTATTTTTCATATCCCTGAGTGATAAGGGGAGTTCCCCCTAACATTTTGTAATGTTCATACGAGTTCATACAACGAGTACATACAAATTAAAAAATTATGATCAAAATCCATCAACAAGTGCCAGCGATATTAATTGCAGCATATGTTTGCAGACTCAGTTTCATTTTTTGAGTGCACGTATTTTAGTAATTCCCCTCCACGGACCACGAATTAATTCCGTTCGGACGCCATTTTTAAAAGCATTATTAACCACTCTGTTGAGGTTCAAAGTTTACTCAAACTTTTACACATAACCTATATATCTTCAACTTCAAAATGGCTCTAGTTAGGTTGCTTAATTGTTATAAACAAAGTAGCCGTCAATTAAATAAAAAAGTGGCTAACTATGACCGTAATTAACCTAGGCGAAAAGTTTTTCTTTGAAAATTCGTATAAAAATACCAGTTTTTCAAATTCCATTGTAGTTTTAGCCTACAATCAATATTAATAAAGTTATTCAAATTGTTTATAAGCCAAAAATGACTCTATTTTAGTAAAATGTTTTCTGAGTGATAAAAATGACTTTTTAATGATTTTTTTAAATGCGTTGAAAATATGACTATTCTTCTTTCAAGTTGTTTTCACAGAATTGCTGTATCATTATTATTTTCTGAACAATAACATTGCGAAAAAAGCTCTTTGGGATAAACAAATTGAATAAAATTTAAACTAATTGATCGTCTTAAAATTTTTTGTGCATTGTATGGACTGTTTGACTCAACTTTTCATGCAATATGAAAGTCCTAAATTCATTTTCGCAAAAGTTATAGCAAATTTTTTATTTTCGAAATTTTAGTTTTATTTTGCAATATCCGAAGCAACAAATAATCGGACCAAAATTCAAAAAACGCTATTTTAAACCTTGGCTCATCTACTAAAAGAAAATATTATAAATAAGGCATTTAATTACCCTATTTTTGACCCTTATTTGTTAATAACTAAATTTCTCGTCCAAACTGTGACGGGCATTTTTGTATTTATAATGTATTAGGTATATAGTACTTAAAAAACCCATTTGCAACCTGGCTGTTCAAGTGTCCCCAACATGGTATATTTTTGCCTTATTTCCCTGGTGTATATTGGCACGTTACTAAAATGAGACAAAAAATGTTTTGCTGATGGGGAATATACAAAGCGTGTGATAAAGGAAGCTGTAACAAATAATGCAAAGAAAGGTTTCTTAAATTCTTCTAGAGTTACACCTATTTTTAGGAAACATTCCTAAATTATACAGTAAATTTAATACTATAAATAAATAGTAGAAAATTAAATACAATTCCTCGTCTAATTATTTTTAAATAATTAATAACAAATAAAAAAATTATAGATGTTTTTAATTAAAATATTTGTATGATTGTAATAATTACAGACGCTTCATTATTAATTAGAGTTTTATTATATCTTACGGTTCTTATTTGAGTTCAGAAATACCTATGTATTTGTCTAGTGTTCCAAAACAAACAGTTCAAACAAATTTGTTCATACAACTCAACAAAATTAGGGGGGTCATTATAGATTTTGACTTCGGAAAAAAATCAAACAAGATAGAACGTTTTGTAATTTGATTAAGAAATGTTTAATAAACAACATATCGAGAAAAGTTCTACTCCAGAAGTGGGTGCTTCATTTTTTATTAAACAAATGACCTGCGAAATTAGTTGTTTTTTTAAATACCTCCAAAAATATAAATCTTAGAAAAAAACTGATTTAACCATTGAAAAATTCAGAAAATTTTACAAAAAAAAACCTTATATAAAGAGTTTTCTAAAATTAAATCTATAGGTTAAATAATGTTTTATTTATAACGCTAAAGTCACCCTTCTCACAAACATTGGCGCACTGTAGACTAGCGTTCGGCAAAGTGCACGGTTGAGTTATTTTAACATAATTCTTTAACTAATGGACCAAAGGAAATTTTACAAATTGGACATGAAAGAAGAACAATTAAGCTATCTTATGGTTATAATAAAAAGAAATAAAATGTATGGGAATAAGTACGGTGTGGGCAGAAAGTGAGGCTTATATGAATTTTGTTTAAAAATGGTTTAAAAATGTGTCACTAACACAATTTAACCTATAAAGCTCTCAAATTTGCACAACTTACCTTTCAAACATCTAACTAAACGATGCTTCATTTAAAGAATCTCAAAAATTTAATTCAAATGATACGACGTCTCAAAATATGTAATTTTTAAAAATTTCGTACTTTTACAGATTTACTACCATTTTAAGACAGTATTACTCAATGTTGTTCTGAAGCCATTTTCTTGTGGCATTTTTATAATTAATTACTTTTAATGGGAAATAAGCCACAATTTTACCAAAAAAATGATTTTATTAACGTTTCGAAGCCCAAATCGGGTTTCGTTGTCAAAATACAAAATACTACTAAAATAAACAAAAATGTTGTTGCTAAGTAAAAAAATTCTTCTAATAATTTATTTAATCTGACTCATTTATATTGACAATTCAGATGTATATTACCTATACATTTTAAAGTAGAAGACTTTAAAATGATATCGCCAATATTTATGAGTTGCGTTCCTGGGACGACTTTACTAAAAGATAGTTCATTCGATTACATGAAATCAATCCCAACTAAGGAATAGATGATGTGTTTTCAATATGGCCTAATAGAACAGAATTGTTGGATACATTCCTAAATATTATAAACGATCAAGAAGAGACAATAAAATTTACAATGGAAAAGGAATATAATAACACTCTACCTTTCCTCGATGTTTTAGTATCAAAGAAGGATAGAGACTCACGTGTATAGAAAAAAATGATTATCCTTTATCGTTTATAAATAAGGAATTGGCAAGAATGGATCGAATAGAACAGAACAACGTAGAACGGGATCCTATAACATCCACAAGAAATAATACGAGGAAAATATCAATACCATATATAAAAAGACTATCCCAGAAACTTAAAACAATGGGAAATAAATTCAACATTTCAACAACATTCAAAACAACAAACACATTGAGATCTATTCTATCTAAAACTAAACCTAACAATGAACAAGAAAGAACAAAGAACTGTATTTATAAAATACCTTGTGAATGCGAACAATTTTATTTAGGTGAAACATCAAGACCATTAAACGTTAGAATAAGTGAACATCAGTCTTATATTAAAAATATAGAATTTGATAGATCTCAAATATGTCAACACGCATGGGATAATGAACATAGAGTCCAGTGGAGAGATTCAAGTATAGTCCTGAAAGAATCAGATAGTAAAAAGAGAAAAATCAAAGAAGCGGCTCTAATTATGCTAAATAAAACCAATTGTGTCGCAAATTCCTCGGTAGAATGCAGTAAGATGTGGTTACCAATACTGAAAGAGGAAGTCAATAGAAAGAAAATACCACGATTAGTAAGTCAATAACATATCGAGATAGTACAAATTTTATATTTTAGTATTACTTATTGTATATCTATGTATTATTAATATTATTTATAATTTAAACATATTAAAGTCAGAATTTGATATCAGTTTTTTGAAAGTAAATTAAATGTAAGACCAAATACTTACGATGTCGGGATAGTATCACGAGGTTTTCTCCTGGTTTTCCCTCGTGATTTACTATGCAATCTCTAACGCGAGAATTTTACTGTCATCGTTGCATTTGGTTGTCTTTTTCAAGACAGATCACATGCTATGATTTTTCTGTGACGGATATTCTGAGTTGGGAATGAACTATCTTTTAGTAAAGTCGTCCCAGGAACGCAACTCATAAATATTGGCGATATCATTTTAAAATCTTCTATAGTCGGTTCGCTAAACTCAGACGCAACTGGCTAGATATTTTAGTCGATAATTTTTTTGTTTTTTGCCAATTTTGCAAAAATTGGCAAAATTACTAAATATTTAGTGATTATTAACTATTTAAAAATTATTTTTTGCCAATTTTGCTAAAATTGGCAAGAAAATTATCTAGAAAGTTGCGTCTGAGTTTAGCGAACAGACTATACTTTAAAATGTATAGATAATATAAATCTGAATTGCCAATATAAATGAGTCAGATTAAATAAATTATTAGAAGAATTTTTTTACTTAGCAACAACATTTTTGTTTATTTTAGTAGTATTTTGTATTTTGACAACGAAACCCGATTTGGGCTTCGAAACGTTAATAAAATCATTTTTTTTGTAAAATTGTGGCTTATTTCTCATTAAAAGTAATTAAGTATTACTCAAGTTTGAACAGATTTATTACAATTTTATAGATGTTTTTTGATACTTCTTCTTCTTCATGTGCTATATCCTCTTAGAAGGTTGGCAACCATCATAGCAATTCGCACTTTCGATACCGCTACTCTAAAGAGAACAGCAGAAGTGCAGTTAAACCAAGCTCCCAAATTGTTTAACCAGAAGATGCGTCTTCTTCCACGACTCTTTCTACCCTATATTCTTCCTTGAAATCCCATGATGAACCATGAAATAATAAATATAACTGAAGGAGAAGATACAGTAAAATTCATTAAGGCACAAAGACTCAGATGGTTTGGACACACACAAAGAAGAGGGGTAGAAGAACTGATCAGGAAGATAGTGAACTGGAGACCAGTAACAAATAGACCAAGAGGAAGACCAAAAATAAGATGGGAAGATCAACTGCTAGACGATATATCAAAGATGGAAATTGCAAACTGGAGAGAAAAGATTCAGGACCGGAGTGAGTGGAAGAAGATAGTAGAGAAGGCAAAAAAACATCACAACCTATGAACGACGACCTAAAGGACACTGCGGACTAATCCACCGCGTGAAATGGATTAAAAGAGCTCATAGTATTTGAGCGACCTATACTCTAACAAGAGTGAACGGTCCATATAATAATAATAATTCTTCCTTGTATTATTAATTGCAACAAGATATAACGCTCACCCCTAATGCCATGTCCCAGATATTGTTTCTAACTCTAATTGTATTCGGAATCCACTGATCTCCTTTGTCCTCATATTGGTTTTCGATTCGTTCTTTTATCAATCGACCGTACAACCTCCCCAATGAGCTAATAACGCTTATACCTTTGTAACTTTTACGTTTCTTTTTGTCTCCTTTTTTGTTTGGATAGAGTTTATACACGCCAAGCTCCAATCTTCTGGAATATTTTCTTGTTTGATTAGACATTTATTAAAGATCTCCGCCAACAGTTCTATTAATATTGACAGTCCGAGTTTTAACAATTTAATAGAGATGTTTCCAGGTCCTGGATTATTCATTTCCTTTATTAAGGTTCGTCTTATTTCAGTTGTGCCAGATTGTGGAAATAAAATTAATAATTAATACATACGTAAGCAAAACGTAAGCTTATGCGTTAGAATTGAAGGAGAAAACTCTACGTCTTTTGACATTAATAATGGTTTAAGACAGGGGGATTTAATATATTGCCTTGGAAAAGGCAGTCAGAAGATTAAATTCTATTAGAAGGAATGGAACAATTTTTAATAGATCGACGCAAATTCTCGCATTTTCTGACGATATAGTTATAGTGGGCAGAAGTATGAGAGACATGGTGCAGTGTTTTACCAGGCTTGCGGACGCGGCAAGTGAATTAGGACCTGTGGTAAACGAGGAAAAAACCAAATATATGTTGGTTTCTAAAAACTCCCGAAATATCCAACAGAGAATTCAAATTAACAACTATACCTTTGGGCACGTCAAGGAATTCACATATCTTGGATCGCTAGTAAACTCAATAAACACGACAAGCGACGGAAATAAAAAGACGCATAGCAATAGCAATCGGAACTGTTAACAGAAACTGCCTCCAGAAACATTAAAAAAATAAAAATATAAAACGTGTAGTAAAGCTCAATATACAGTGTGGGCCAAAGAAAACAGTCCACCTCGATATTTGGCAGTGGTTATTAGATTTTAAGGAAAAGCCGAAACAAGTCGATTTTTGATCTAAGGGGGACACATTTTTTCGATACATACATCTGTCATTTGTCAACCCCCTTCCTTCCACTTCCCCTCCCCTTATTTTTAAATAGGGAATAGGGGTCATGTGCTAGCTCATTTGAAAGGTTATTTAATTCTCTATTCAGTAATATAAATATTAACATAACTATTTATGTGTCCAAGAATAAAAAATTTTAATTATGTAAATTAATTGACACAAAAAAAATAGTATGTAATTTATTTAATTCAAAATACATTCTACTGCTGTCACAAAACAGAAAAAAATGTCTCTTGATATGTTGAATATTGAATTTAAGCAACAAACAATATTTATTTGTGAAATAAACATTCTTTTCTGTTTTCTGTCAGCAGTAGAACGTATTTTGAGTTAAATAAATTACATACATTCTTCTTTTTGTGTCAATTAATTTAATTCAAAATAATTTTTCTTGGCCACCCTGTATAAATAATTATGTCAATGTTAATATTACTGAACAGAGAATTAAATACCCTTTTAAATGAGCTAACACACGACCCCTATTCCCTATTTAAAAATAAGGGGGGAAGTGGAAGGGAGGGGGTTGACAAATGACAGATGTATGCACCGCAAAAATGTGTCACCCTTAGATCAAAAATCGACCTGTTTCAGCATTTCCTTAAAATCCAATAACTACTGCCAAATATCGAGGTGGACCGTTTTCTTTGGCCCACACTGTATTCAAGACCTTAACAAGACCGGTTTCGATATATGGGGCTGAGAAAAGGAAGAAGAGAAATTTGTAAAATTATGTTATATTATGTCTAGATTTATAGTTTAAATTTATTGTATTGCTGCAGTGTAAAAGAGACTTTAGATTTATTTTGAAAGTGGATTTCCAAATTATGTAAACCAATAGATTTTAAAAATAGTTTAAGCAAATAATATGTTGCATTGAAAGATGACTTATCAACCTACCGTTTTCAAGGACTAATTTCTCTTACCACGAAACAAGTCATTAACTGGGCATTAGGAGAAAGTGTAAGGCCTTTTGTTTTTGCAGGATTTGTAAACAAATATGAAAAAAGGGATGAGGAGACAGAAATGATTTTGAAGGAAAGGAAGATATAGTTAATTGCTGTTTGACTTCAAGTAAGAAAAGATCGAATAAAAAGATGGTGCCGACAAGTTGTTTTTAATAAAAGCGGGCAAAAGGAAATTGCATTGTTGTGATAAGTAGTGCAAATAAAATTGTTGAAAGTTGTGAGTTGCAGTATGAAAAAGTGGCAGTATTTGTAAGTAGAAATAATTTACTATTCTTGGAGCGAAGCATAGCTAAGGAGAATTTTGGCCCAAAAAGGAGCAATAAATATTGATTAGGAGTTTGTCTAGAGTTTGTTTGTTATAAGCAGAACCAGAGAAGGAGTTTGTTTGATGGGGAACTGTCTACAGTTTTTGTTTTATAAGCAGAATCAGTGAAGGAGTTTGTTTGATAGGGAACTAATTAAAGCACATTCGTTTCAAAAGGTACAGAGAAAAATTGTGGAAAATAGACATTGATGAACTAATTTTATTAAAGATATTTTATTATTAATTTTATATTCAGCAGGTTGCTTTAGGAAAACATTTATTTATAAGGTAAGTATTTCATGTATGAAAATCTACAAGGTATTTGATCATTATATTTTATTTTAAAGCACAAATTGATTTCTTTTATTTATTTACTTCGACTCCTCTTTTTTTTCTTAAACACTATTAACAGGAAAGGTATTTCGTGAACTCAATTAAGAACCCTGAGATAAGAGAAGCATATATTTATTAATCTGGCGTCTGAAATAAAATTTATTAAATTATCTATTGTTTGAATTTGCTAATTGGATCATAATCAATTTGTTTATTGTGTTATCTAATTTTAAAATTACATTATCATATTAATACATATAAACAATATTAAACATACTGTTATGGTCTATTTTCACGCAAAAAGACGACTGCAATTTGCAGCCGTATGTCGGCCAATATTAATAAACTTTCTGTGATCAGCTAGATACCGTACTACAATAAAATATAAAGGCGGTTGGTAGGTTCTTTGCTAGCGAGTAACGACAAAAATATGATCGTGTCTAAATCTACCTATCGGTAAATAAAATAAATAACTCGGAATTGGTCACTACTAGTTAGAAAACCAACAGTACCCTTGATAATACAATATAATTATCAAACAGTATTTTGGGCGGCATAGTCACTATCACAAGGGGCTGTCATTGACACCGACGCGAAAGGCTTTTACTTTTTGGTTGGAAGTCAGGAAGTTAAGTTCGACGTGCCAATGTGAGGGAAATTTAAGGTTTTTTTTAACGTTTTTGAAAGCATAACGTGAAAATATGATATCTTGTGGAGTTAACGTATGTTGGTTTTCAACTGGTTGTCAATCAACCGATGTAATGGGCTTTTTACTGAGTAAAAGCAAAGTAAGAAACGTATTTTATATGCAGGTGTTTTAGGGAAATTTTATATTTTCCCGGATAAATCACAGCCCTCTTTGAGGTAAGTCAAGATAGATTTCATTGTAATTTAACTCTTTTCAATAGGGCTTTTCATCGATTGTCATTTGTTTCGAGCTTCTGTCATATGTTGTATAATCTGTGTATAATATTAATATACACGGATTATACCACATATGACAGAAGCTCGAAAGAAATGACTGTGAATGAAAAGCCCTATTTGCTCAGTTCAAAGTTGAATCTTAGTTCTTTATTTATTTACTGTCACTTGTTAATTTTTTTGGTAGAATTCGAACGTAAAAAGAGCGTGTAGTTTACCTACACTATCTTTCACTTTTTGTTGGTGTTAAGAACTATTAAAATCTCCAGTAACAACCGGTGGTTGATAATTTCGAATAATAATAATATTTATTATTATGATCACTAAAATTCTGACTTAAATAATTAGGCCAAGTAGAGAGGAATCAAAATTCGAATAAGAATTTTGTCGGCAAAAAATTTTGTGTAAAATATGAAAAGGTATTTATAAAAACTTCAGTTAAAGCCCCAATGGTTATAATAACAGTACTGAACTATTTGTGGGGTACAAGTGTGAGGTCCTAGGCTATACCCAAGTATTAGTCTTCGCATGCCATAGGGTTACCTATGTCTAGGCTAAGGTGAAGTCGAAAATTCTACACAGCGTTAATATTGTGCGGTTAAGCGGACTTAAACGTTATCACTTTTCGTTTGATTTAATATCATACTTTAATATCATTTTTGAAGTTATACTCCTTTAGGCGCGATTGAGAGTAAAATTTCATAATACTGCGCGCATGCGCACACAGACAGTATGGCGTTTAGTTGCTAAATCTTTCAAGTTATGTATAAATATATCAGTGCAAGAAAAGGTGTGAAAAGAATATATTAGTGTTTTTAGTAAATATATTTATTATAATTTTTGTGTCTTTGGATTTGTCTTCCTCGGGAATAAGATATTTTATAATAATAGTAAGTATATTTAAAGTATTTTTGTATTAAATTTGTCAGTATGTATGAGAAATCTTATAACCTGTCAAAGCAAAAGGGATATAGAGCAGTGGTATAGCGTGTGACCAGAGATCAAGAGGTCCCGGGTTCAAATCCCGGACGATTCATATTTTTTTTTATATTTTTGGTATCGTTTTAATAAAAAATTTTTAAAAGTGGTAGGTAAAGAAAGTTAGTTTAATATTGAAATAAAATACAAATAACCTGTTAAGTATATTAATTTCGTTGAAATCATAATAATAGAAGTATAACTTCTTACTTGCGTACAAAGTACACACACACATTCTTTTTCTCTTTTGTTTTTCTTTTTTTATATACAGTATGTCCCTGTAAGTTGTATCCATATGGAAAACTTTTTTATTATTAATTTTACGAAAAAAAGGTATTCTTTATAAAAAGCTCTGCATGGTCCAAAACCTAAGATTTAACCATCAAATATCAAATTTTTTGAATATTATACGAGGTATGTCAAAAAGTTTGAATTTCACTCAAGAGTAAAGTAGCTTTATTTTTCGTAATATTGGAAATTGCTGTTATGAAAAGTTGTTTAGAATTAAAAACTATATTCTAATATGCAATTACATCCTTCTAATTGAAAAAAATTTTTTGAGAAATTATGGATAACTATCATTATTTTTTCAATTATTTCTGTTCTGATAACTCTTTCATTATTAATTTTACGAAAAAAAGTGATTCTTAATAAAAAGTTCTGGATGGTCTAAAACTTAAAATACTTAAAATTTCATCAATTTTATACGAGGTATGTCAAAAAAGATAAATTTAGATCAAAAGTCAAGTACCTTTATAGTTCAGAATATTTCAATTAGAAGGATGTAATTACATACTGAAACATAATTTTTAATTCTAAATAACTTTTCATAATAACAATTTTCGATATTGTGAAAAATAAACGTATTTTACTCTTGAGCGAAATTCATATTTTTTGACATACCTCGTATAAAATTGAAAAAATTTGACAAAAGATGGTTTTATTTTAGAGTTTAGACCATGCAGAACTTTTTATTAAGAATCACTTTTTCTCGGAAAATTAATAATAAAAGAGTTATCTGAATTAAAATAACTGAAAATAATGTTAGTTATCTAGATTTCAAAAAAAAAATTTTCAATTAGAAGGATGTAATTGCATACTAAAATACAGTTTTTAATTCCAAACAACTTTTCATAATAGCAATTTTCAATATTGTGAAAAATAAAGCTACTTTACTCTTGAGTGAAATTCAAACTTTTTGACATACCTCGTATAATATTCATAAAATTTGATATTTGATGGTTAAATCTTAGGTTTTGGACCATGCAGAGCTTTTTATAAAGAATAACTTTTTTTCGTAAAATTAATAATAAAAAAGTTTTCCATATGGATACAACTTACAGGGACATACTGTATATATTATTGTGGATCAATCTATCAATCAAAGATAGAATAAAAATTTTAATTTTTTTTAATATAACGCGGGCACATAAATTTGATCCACCCTGTACATTGATTTGTAACTATTTATTATAAGTAGTTTTTAAGAAGTGATTTATCGTTAGTAAGTTTTTCCCTGAAAAATAGAACACATTAGGAAAGAAAGTGATATGAATAGACAGTAATTAGTTCTTAGGAAATTGAGGTAAAGAAAATTTGGAATTTTAAATATGTTTGTTTAATGATAGGAATATTTAGATAATTTACGAAAAGTCATAAGTTTGGGTAGGAAAATTTTTTAGAGAATGACTGTTTGTTTTCAAATAAAAAAAGGAAGGTGGGGAGATAAATGTTTCTGATTGGCTAGGCACTTTGGAATGGGGAAAGTTTTGTTTTGAATGTCGAGATAGTTTTGGAAAGAGGAACTCATTATGTTATTGGCATCGCTGAAGAGCAGTCAACGTTTTCGTGGATAGTTAGATAGCAAGTACCAGTGGGTGTTTTGATAGTGGAGAATAGAGCTGAAAAGTGGAACGAGAGACAGATCAAATTGAGAGGAAATACCTCTTTGATTCTGTATTACTGTGAGAAGGAGAGGAGAGAATTTTTGGAGTTTGTGTTTTGTTGAAGAATTGGTGCTGGTATGCTGATAGATTTGAAGCTTGAGAACGGAGAGGGCTTTGATGGGTAGCCTAACAAATTCAACGAGGGAGAGCTGTTTTGGGTCAAGAGAAGACATCAGAGTGAGTGAAGCAAAAGGTCAGTCAATTTATGTGAAAGATATTTTTATGTTCGGAAACTAAAAATTTGAGTAAAAGCACATGAATTAAGATTCCAATATTTCAAAAAGTAAATAGGAAGTATACGTAATTTTGCGAATACCTAAATTTGTTTGTTTAGCTTGTTTTATCAAAGTCATCGGGAACAAACCGATAAATTGTTTTTTTGTTTTTAACTAGAATAAATTTAAGTGGTAAAAATTTCATTCGGACAGCTGTGTCCACAGGTTTTAAATTTGATCGATTTTTAGAGTATTGAATTTGATAATAAAAGACAATTCTGTATGTTTATTTTATATTTCTATTTAATTCCTTTTCCTAATATTTTTTCCCGATTAGAACCAACTAAGAGATACTGAAACCACGAGAGAAGTTAAGTATAACATAAGATAATTTAGATATTTTTTTGTATTATAAAAAGGCACCCTGAGATTTTTTATTAATTTTTTTGTATGATTTGCGACAATTGGATAAGTGATTAAATAATTAATTGGAGTAATCAAATAAAGATTAAGTGATATTAAAGAAATAAAAAGTAGATCATAACAATATAAATTATAATATTATACATGTGAGCTTAATAAATCTATCAGGAGTTTAATATTTTAACGTACCTATATCAAAACAACCTTGCTTTTTTTACCTTTAAATATTTAATATATATTATACAGTATTTTTAAATAAGATTATAATTTCTTTTAATTTTTAATATTTTCCTATTGATTGGTTAGCAGTAAGTAATTTTACTTAGTGGTATCTGAGGGAAACCAATTGGCGCAACCAGGTTAATATCATAAAAGTTATTTAGGCATTACGACTCACGATATCGCCTTCTTCTTAGCTAAGCCGGAATACCACTGTCAAGGTCACCGTGGTTAGAATCCTAAGATCAAAACTCATTTTATGCTTATATTTAATATATTATGCATATTAAACATATTATGCTTATATTTATGCTATTAAAAGAAATACCCAAACAGGGCATAGTTAAACTACTGCACATATTCAATGCAATACTCAGATGTGACTACTGGACCAAAGCACTCAAAATTGGACAAATAATTATGATACCAAAGCCTGGCAAAAACCCTCTAGATGTTTCATCATATAGACCTATCAGTTTATTACCAACAATCTCCAAGTTGCTTGAAAGACTTTCACATCTAAACGTATCTTCGTATCTAAACAGAATAAATGCAGAAATAAATCCACAAAATTGGATCCCAGATCATCAGTTTGGATTTCGACAAAGCCATTCAACAATACAACAATGCCATCGCATAGTCAACGCCATCAACCAGTCACTTGAAAACCAGCAGTACTGCACAGCAGTCTTTATAGACATCAGTCAGGCTTTTGACAAAGTCTGGCATCCAGACTTGTTATGCAAAATAAAAAGAATTCTTCCAGCAAGTTACTACAACCTACTGAAAGCTTACCTACACGAACGGCAGTTTAAAGTAAAAATTAATGAAGAAGTCTCGGAATACAAGCCTATTCACTCTGGCGTCCACAAGGGAGCATACTAGGGCCATTATTGTACATACTATATACATATGACTTGCCTACAAATGATAAAACAACCATCGGGACATTTGCAGACGACACTGCTATTTTTGCCAAGCATGACGATCCTATTGCAGCAACACAAAATCTCCAAGAGCATCTAAACTCACTTGAAATATGGCTGAAGAAGTGGAAGTTTAAGGTAAACGAAACAAAATCATTCCATATAACATTCACTCTCCGAACTGGAACCTGCCCACCGGTAACCATCAATCAAATAAAAATACCACAAAGTAATCAAGTCAAATATCTAGGGCTACACTTTGACAGTGAACTCAACTGGAAACACCATATAACAAAGAAAAGAATGCAACTTGACCTAAAAACCAAAGAACTTTACTGGCTCATCGGAAGAAAATCCCACCTTTCAATAGAAAACAAATTGCTAATATATAAAGCAGTGATAAAGCCAGTCTGGACTTATGGCATTGAACTATGGGGCTGTGCTAGCAAATCCAATACCGTGATTATCTAGAGAGCGCAATCCAAGATACTTCGAGCAATAGTTAATGCACCATGGTATGTATCAAACCAAACTCTACACACAGATCTAAAAATTCCATATGTAACCGAAGTCATCCGAGAAAACAACAGAAAACACCACAACAAACTAGAAGACCACCCTAATCCGTTACTTCATCCACTGCTGCAACCTGACCACAATAGAAGACTCAGAAGAAGCTGTCCATCCGACCTAAGAGGTAACTGACGAAACATCGCTGGATGTTTATCTCTCCACGTCACCACATTTACAATAATTAATTTAATGTAAGACCAACAAATTGACTTATAGATGTTTGTTTTATATCTGATCATCAATAAAGGGAGATAATAAAAAAATGCTTATATTTAAACAGCGGTAATAAAGTCCATAACAATACACAATCGAAATAGAATAATTTTACCTATTTATCCATTTTCCTCACACAAGTTTTAATCCTTGTAAATTTAAAATAACTCACTTTATCTACAAAAGGATTATTGTATTATACTGCATATAATACGACTCTCGGCATGACATACATTCTCTTGACGATTACAGGCATTAAATGGTTTAAATCCTCTATTTTGATAACAATGCAGTTCAGTTTTGACACTTCGTATTGAAATCACGACTTGGAATGTCCCTTTGTAACAAATATGTATACATATATCGTATTATTTCAGCTTTAACAGGAAACTAAAGTTAATATTTATTTCTACAGGGTTAACAAAAACTGTTGGATTATTTATACAATTAACTTATAATAAATGTTAAGTAAAATACAATCAAATTATAAGAGATGTTGAAATTGACGACCTTCAGCAATGATGCAATGAAAAAACGGGCAGTCAATTGTTTCCTAACGCTTTCGGTAACTCCAGGAGTTATTCTTGCAATTTCCGTGTAGATGAACTCCTTCAATTTTTCTACATTAGTCAGTCGACTTTGATATACTTTGTTCTTCAAATATGCCCATAAATAAAAAGTCTAACGCAGTCAAATCTGGAGATCTTGGTGGCCATTCGATAGCTCCTCTTCTACCTATCCACCTACATGGGAAACGATATTTAAGTAAGATCGTAGCTGAATGCCGTAATGTAGGGAACCCCATCCTGTTATAACCACAAATCATTTATATTTGGAAATAGCTGCTTCAGTTGTGGCATCTTATAATCCTGGGGAAATTTCAGATAACGAGGAACAGTTCGGTTTTCCTCAAAAAGATATGGCCGTATATGAAAGTTTATAATGCCGACCTAAACATTCACTTTCTCAGGATATTGTGTCCTATATTCTTCCATCCAATGTGCATTTTCACTTGACCAGAAATTGCAGCAAAGGGAGTTTCATCAGAAAAACTATCTTTTCTATGAAACTCTTATCTCTGTTACATCGTTCCATGATGTTTTCGTAAAATTCGATTCTTCTATCAAAGGCATCTTCTAACAGCTATTGGAGCAGATGTACTTTGTGTGAATGCTACTTTTCCTTTTCTAGCACTCTAACAACAGTTGATTGGTGGTCATTATTATCTATAGCGACCTACCTCGAACTGGTATGGGAAATTTCTTGAAACTCCAATACAATGTCTAGTTTCTTGGCTTCGGATATTGATTTTTTATCACTTCTGGGATATTTTTAACATGGCCTGTTTCTCGATTTTTTTTATCAATTTTGGTAATTGTTGATTGAGAAATCTGTTCGCGATTGGGGTATTTAGCATTAAACAAATTACGAATTTCTGCCGGAGTCCTCACCCCATCTCAATTCACTTGTTAATTCTAATTGTGCTTTCCCAACTGTGCATTCTAAAGTGAACAACAAAGCGAGTAACAAAGGGGAAAGCGGATCACCTTGTCTTAGACCCGTTTCGCTTTGAAACTCGCCTGATATACTGCTGCCAATTCTGATACGTACACATAAATTCTGCACACAGATTAGGGCTAATCTTACTAGCTTTCTGGCTACTCCCATTTCCACCATTACCTTCTACAATGTATCTCTATTTATAGAGTCATACGCTTTTGTATAAAACCTAGTACAAACATTTAATGTACATCTTTGATCTATTCCCAACTCTTTTCTAAAATTTGGCGCAAAGAATACTAAAGACGGAAGAATACAAAAAAGAAATTTTAAGGCAGGAGTTTTACATACAATCCTTACATCAAAAAATGTGGCATCCCAATAAAATTAACTATTTTTACTGGAATTAAGCCACAATTTTACTTTAAAAAAGAATGTGTGTGTACTTTGTACGCACGTAAGAAGTTATACTTCTATTATATGATTTCTTAAAAATAAATATACTTTAAACAGTTTGTTTTAATTTTTTTTAAACACCAAACTAATTTTGTGCTTACCGCTTTCAAAAAAATAAAAAAAAAGTATAGGATTGCACTGGATTCGAACTCAAGACCTCTCGATCTCTGGCCGAATGCTATACCAAATACGCTACGAGGACTGTGTCTGTATCGGTTCGAACGTACCTAATGACAATTCACGGTAGCAAACAGACAAGGTGCTGTATAATAAATATACAATAAAATGTTTTAATAATACTGATCTTACTCCTGAGGAAGACAAATCCAAAGACACAAAAATTATAATAAATATATTTACTAAAAACACTAATATATTCTTTTCACACCTTTTCTTGCACTGATATATTTATACATAACTAGAAAGATTTAGCAACTAAACGCCATACTGTCTGTGTGCGCATGCGCGCAGTATTATGAAATTTTATTCTCAATCGCGCCTAAAGAAGTATAACTTCAATAAATTTATTTTAACTTTCAGAAACGATATCCAAATATACAATTCTTCTAATATATTCCTTTATCTTTGAGCATTCTCCTCTGTTTTGCATACAGGGTGAGTCATGAGGAACTGTACATGCTCCTACCTCGTATAAAGTCTCCTATGGGGAATAACAAATGACCATTAAAAAGTGTCTGCTCCGATTGTTTAATAATATACAGGGCGAGTATCGCATTTCAACAGAAATTTGTATTCGTCATAATTTTTGAACGGTCAGATCGGTGTGTCTCTTATTTTGGTAAATCGTTACACTATTACCACCTAATCAACTGATTGATTCAAACTGGAAAAAAATCAGGTCCGGCTTTAAAAAATTAGTTCGTTTGGGTCTTAGAAAAAATTTCACCCTGTATACGCTTTTTGAAAATTCTAATATGAATTTTACAAATTAGACAAATAGGCAATTAAAATGGCATATTTATTTTTTCCCCACACGATTACTTAATTTTTTATTAAAGAATCAAATTTGTCAAAATCGGAATTTTAACCTAAAAATGAAAACAAAAAAGAATCACGGTTTAACTCGCTACAACTTAGCTCAATTTTAATATTTTTTTTCTGAAATTTTTACAGCACATATCTCTTACCATTGTGAAGACTATGAAAATTGTTGTAGAATTTCAGTCTTCTTCTCGTAAAAGTTATGTATTTCTAAAATAAAAGGTGCAGATTCGTAAATTGCAAAGTTAAATCGCAAAAATTAAGTAAAAAAATTTAAAATTTATCTATTTGATCACGTCTGCGTCTATGTTAAACTATAGAGTCCAAAGAGAAGTGTTATGGGGAGTTTTAAATCAAGACGTGTTATAGAAAAAAATTGGTGAAACTTTTAGAAAAACGTTTATTTTTTTTTTATTTTTATGGTAAAATTACGTTTTTGAAGAACTTGATTTTTTAATAAAAAATTAAATAATCGTGTGGGGAAAAAATAAATATGCCATTTTAATTGCCTATTTGTCTAATTTGTAAAATTAATATTAGAGTTTTCAAAAAGCGTATAAAGGGTGAAATTTTTTCTAAGACCTAAACGAACTAATTTTTTAAAGCCGTACCTGATTTTTTTCTAGTTTGAATAAATCAGTTGATTGGGTAGTAACATAAATTAAATATTTGTTTGAGAAAAATTAATTTTTGTAATAAAAGTTAATGTTTTTTAAATATATGGTTCACTTTACCAAACTTGTAATTCATAGTCAAATTTGAATTTTTTATAAAAAATTAAGTAATTGTGTGGGAAAAAAATAAATATGCCATTTTAATTGCCTATTTGTCTAATTTGTAAAACTCATATTAGAGCTTTCAAAAAGCGTATACAGGGTGAAATTTTTTTAAGACCCAAACGAACTAATTTTTTAAAGCCGGACCTGATTTTTTTTCTAGTTTGAATAAATCAATTGATTAGGTGGTAATATTGTAACGATTGACCAAAATAAGAGACACATCGATCTGACCGTTCAAAAATTATGACGAATACAAATTTCTGTCAAAATGAGAAACCCGCCCTGTATATTATTAAACAATGAGAGCAGACACTTTTTAATGGTCATTTGTTATTCCCCATAGGGGCCTCTATACGAGGTAGGAGTATGTACAGTTCCTCATGACTCAACCTGTATATACTGTTTCTTTCTTTGTGTGTTATTGTTGATGATAATGATGATATATTTAGTTTGAATAGTCTAACTCTTTCTATAATTTGCTTCTTCTTTTTGTATAGACATGACTGTCTGTTTCTTCAATGTGCCTCTAGTAAGTTGTCGTTCCATTGTTGTCGTGGTCTTCCCACTGATCGTCTTCCTATTGGGGAACCGTCTCTCACTGTCCTGACTACTCTATTTGTTGTCATTCGGCTTATGTGGTCATTCCATTCTATTCTTCTTCTGTTTCTTACCCAGTTATTAATGTTATTCACCTTGCATCTTCATAGTATATCTGTACTTCTAGCTCTGTCCCATAGTATCTTACATCGATTTTTCGAAGGGTTTTCATCTCTGCTGTTTCGAGCAATCTTTTTGTCCTCTCTGTGTCGGGTCGTGTTTCTGCCTCGTATGTCGTTATTGGTCTAATGACTGTTTTGTAAATTCTTCCATTCATTTCTTTTGCGATATTTTTATTTCTTCATATTGTTTCGTTCAGACAACCTGCAGCTCTGTTTGCTCTATTCACTTGATATTTCACTTCTGTTTCGAGCTTTCCGTATCTAGATAGTGTGATGCCTAGATAGCTCTTTTCATCGATTGTCATTTGTTTCGAGCTTCTGTCATGTGTCATCTAATATGAATATATCTACGTCATACGTTGTTGGTATATACCAATTATACAAACCAAAGACGTATAACGTAGATATCTTAATATTTTACGACACATGACAGAAGCTCGAAACAAATGACTCTGAATGAAAAGCCCTATATTTAACCTCTATCACTTGTTCTATTATCTGGCCCTCCAACTCTAATTTACATCTCAGTAGATTTGCTGTTATAACCATCCAGTTTTTTTTTTTTTGATAAATTAGCATGTTAAATTTTCTGGCGGATATATTAATTGCTGCAGAATACGTTGTAAATCATCTTCACTTTGAGAGATTATATAATTTGCTTGTGCAGATTAAAAAAAATGTTCTTATGAACCAGCGTACTTGTTGTAATTGCCAACTATTTTTAAACATTATTAAGTATTTGCATTAAATGTGTACTTACCGATTCTGCCAAAGTTGACTAACCTCGTTTTTTTTTGTGTTAAATTACGCTTCGGAAACTAATGGATTATCGGCAATTCATATGCGAACAATGTTGTATTCATTGTGCAATATTGTCTTTTCGCATGTACCACAGAAAATAATAAAACCAATAATGGTACGCTATAATGGTCGGAAATGTAATTAACATAGGTAAATTTGCATGTTACGAATGGGACTAATGAGCACAGGCCTGGCTCTGTTATCATTCTAAAAATATAAATATTATGAGGCTTTTTCAATTGAGAATCATCTTTGTTCCAGAAAAACTTTATTGGAAAATATATTTACAAATAATTACCTCTACAATTAAGGAACATATCACATTGTTTCAGCAACCTTTGTAAACCCTACTTAAAGAATTCTTGTGTCTGTTGCTTGAAGAATTCTTTTACGGAATTTTGTACTTCTTCCAACTCTTCGTCCAACTGAAAACGATTACCTTTAAACACATTTTTCGGTGGTCCAAAGATGTGAAACTCGCAAGGAGATAAATCGGGACTAAAAAGTGGATGCTCTAATATCCTCCATTTCTTTCGTTTTATTACTTGATGGAGCTTGTTCAAAGTTGCATTATACTGTTTTACTTTGATCACTCTAGGATCTGTTAACTATACGAGCAAGGGTAGAAAAAAATTTCTTAGACTACTTCATGGTCGAAAAAAAATTGTTAACAATATATTGCTTGTAGAGGGTTAAAGGTTCTTTGATGGAGGAAAATTTGCGTGTTTAAATTGCATCGATGACAGCTTACTGAATGTTTCAAAATAATGATCTCAAGATTCGTCGCCAGCACTTATTGACGAAATATAGTCTTTACTGTTTTGCCTGTATTTCCTAAGATGTTGAAAAGATAAATCCATTCGCAAACTTTTTTGGTTCTCTGACAAACGACAAAGAACCTATTGCGTACAAACTTAGCTCTAACCTAGTTTGTGTACGGCACTGTGGAGAGATTCTGTACTCACACCAACCCACTGGCTTCTATTTCTAGTTCAAAAATTCTAACAAAATCTAGCACTCCTGATAAATACAAACATCGGTTAATTAAATAAAACATAATTAAGACTACGATCAAAACATCCGCCTACTAAAAACTGTTACAAATTTGGCTGATTTCACTACTGACGAGCACAGGTCCATGGAGCTACAGAGCGAATGGAGTCCAAACATCAGAAATTCTAACCTAATAGAGAACACCACAATTACACCACATGGTATTTGTCCACTGAAACAAACCACTGAACCAACAACCAAACAGAAACAAACCACTGAACCAATGGGGTATTAATGTCAATCCGGAACGTAACAAATACAGCGCTGCTGAACATACAATCAACCACATGGTCTTAGAATGCCCAGCTACTAAATTCACAGGCAGCCTACAAGAAATCCAGCAAGGCAAGAGATTGGCTTCAATGTTGTAACCTTCGACGTTAGATTAATAATTTTAATTTTGTTTTATTTGTATTTTATTAGTGATAGCCAGATTTAGCCGTACGGCTCTTACTCCCAATAAGGATAAAAATTCACTGATCCCAGATACCTACGGTATCAAAAGGATTGAGCTCTGGTGAGCAACGGCGTAACCAGGATGATCCTAAGGGGGGAGGGGGTTACAATTTCAAAATGGCTTGATTTGTCAACAACACGTAATGGTGTTAAGCGTATAGAGCGCAAAGTAGATACCAATGGGAGGGGTTATAACCCCCAAACCCCCCTGGTTACGCCTATGCTGGTGAGACTCGTTCCGTGCTATGTAGCGAGTTCTAGGTGACTTGGTATGCTGGAGTATCTATCTCCTAAAAATTTTAGTACACATCTGGATGTTGAGAGTCGTACAGTTTTCTGTATGGCCTTATAGCTTGTACTCTTCAGTTTGTTTAAAATCTTTTTTTTTGTGTTTTCTAGGAGGCTATTTAGACTGACTCCAGTAATAGAGAGAATAGTAGATATTGTGGTGAGTACTTCCCATTCCTCATTGTCTTCTTATTTTACTTTCCAGATCTCTGTACTTGGCCCTCTTATCATCACCATATCAATTAATACTGAGCATACTCTCAGATATGTATTGATAGGAAACGGCTGGTTTGGAGAAGTAATATTTTGATAGCTACCTCTTGATGAAGGATCTTTCCCACTGAGTCATGTCGTTCCTTATATTTGTAGTAGTATAAATATGTAGTTCCAGCTAATGTCTGGCAGTCCTCGGTAAGATGGATGGTTACGGAAGCTTAAGCTTAACATCGGCTTATCGTTTTGGACCTGAGGATCTTTGACAATGCAGGGTGGTTCATCTTATTCGCCTCAGTGTCTGTACGGAAAACCACTTGATATTTTAAAAAAATTTCTTCACAGAAATATACAGGGCCATTAATACTACAATCTAAAAATAATGTGAATTATACAGGGTGCTCCAAAAAAGACTGGTATATCAAAGTTATATTTTTTCTTATGGAATGCCCTATGTTGTTCTGAAGCTATTTTCTTGTGGCATTTTTATAATCAAGTATATTCAAATGGGAAATAAGCCACAATTTTACCTAAAAATGATTTTATTAACGTTTCTACGCCCAAATCGGGTGTCGTCAAAATACAAAATAATTGGGCGTCGAAACGTTAATAAAATCATTTTTAGGTAAAATTGTGGCTTATTTCCCATTTGAATATACTTGAATATATCTGATGAATATATCTGATATATCTGATCTTGAATATATCTGATGACATTATTGAATTGCCCTTGAAAAATAAGCTATACTTTCATAAGGGTTCCCTATACCTAAACACAGGGTATTTTGATTTATTTCGATTTTTATAAAAATGTAATGTTTTAGAAAAAAATAAATATCTACGAATCTAAGAATGAGTAACAAATTCTTTCTTGGATCTTAATAATTGACTATTTACAATACTTAAGCAGATGCTTATTGCAACAAAGTTTCTTACAGGGTGGTCAAAATATGAGATTTTTCGATTAACAAATTCAAGCTTTAGTAACTTACTTATTTTAAATGGAACACCCTGTATCTTACTAGTCTATCGCGTAGAAAATATACTTAGCTTTCAATTTGTATTAGGGTTTGCTATACCCATCTTTTTACAGGGTGGTCAAAATATTAGATTGTTCTATTAACAAATTCAAGCTGTAATAACTTACTTATTTTAAATAGAACACCCTGTATCTTACTAGTCTGTCGCGTAGATTTATTTAGCTTTCAATTCTTATTAGGGTTTCCTATACGTATCTCCCTTCATTTGTTAAATATTTAAAGATTTCCTAATTTGTAAGCTTTAAGAATTAGAATTAAGTAAATATGTCGTGGTTATGTACAACACATCACCAACACCGGCAATATACTTAGACAAGATACTGTCATTAATAAAATTTTCATTGTTATCATGTAATCACACAGAGTGTTGTATTATTTTAGTTGATTTTGGCCTACATGTGACATTGATTAATATGTTTATATTAAACTGCATACCCTATATTAGATGCCGTATTCTGGAAGATATTTAAATTTATTTCATTCCGTATAAGTATTTTCCATATCTTAAATCAACGGTTATTAAGTAAATTTAAGAACACCACTTATTTACAGAATAACATGTGTATTGAGAATGTTTACATGGAATTGAAGAGATTTTAAATATCTTCCATTATAAGGAATAGAATATCCAGTATGTCATTTAAAATAAGAACACTCTGTGTGATTAAATGATAAAAATGTGAATTTTATTAACGAAAGTATCTTGACTAATATATTTAAGTATATTGCCGGTGTTGGTGATGTGTTGTACATAACCACGACATAGGTACTTAATTCTAATTTTTAAAGCTTACAAAATAGGAAAGCTTTAAATATTAAAAAAAAAAAAGAAGGGAGATAGGTATAGGAAACCCTAATAAAAATTGAAAGCTAAGTAAATTTTCTACGCAATAGATTAGTAAGATACAGGGTGTTCCATTTAAAATAAGTAAGTTATTACAGCTTGAATTTGTTAATAGAACAATCTAATATTTTGACCACCCTGTAAAAGATAGGTATAGGACACTCTAATATAAATTGAAAGCTACGTAAATTTTCTACGCGATAGGCTAGTAAGATACAGGGTGTTCTATTTAAAATAAGTAAGTCATTACAGCTTGAATTTGTTAATTGAACAATCTCATATTTTGACCACACTGTAAGAAATTTTGTTAAAGTAAACATCTGTTTAAGTATGCTAAATAGTTCACTATTAAGATCCAAGAAAGAATTTGTTACTGATTCTTAGATTCGTAGATATTAATTTTTTTCTAAAACCTTACATTTTCATAAAAATCGAAATAAATCAAAACATCCTGTATTTAGGTATAGGGAACCCTTATGAAAGTATAGCTTATTTTTTAAGGTCAATTCAGTAATGTCATCAGATATAGGGCATTCCATAAGAAAAAGTATAACTTTGATATACCACTCTTTTTTGGAGCACCCTGTATAATTCATATTATTTTTAGATTGTAGTATTAAAGGCCCTGTATATTTCTGTGAAGAAATTTTTTTTAAAATGTCAAGTAGTTTTCCGTACAGACACCGAGGTGAATAAGATGAACCACCCTGTATATTTCAGGTAATTTTTATTTGGAATAATCTGATCCTGAATGGCAAGTAAGAAATTTTAGGAAAAGTGGGAATAAAACTTTAGGGAAAGGAAATAATAAATAAATACACAGAATAAAAAAAATTGGTAACTTTATTCGTTATCTATGGAACAAGAACGTAATAAATTTAATATTTTTTAACTACTAACATATAAAATTGAATCTCAAAAAGTAATTCCTTCGAAATAGGTAACTTTGTTTAAATTTTTCTTAATCATACATTTCTGCGGACTTACCACAGAAATCCTTAAAAATTGTTACCTAATAATAATTTTAAAAATACCAAACTTATTACAAAGATAAATATATACGCTGGAAATAAATAAATGTAACGTAGAGAGAAAAATCACTGTGAGATTGAGATGTTCTAGATTATTTTCGCAAATTTTAAGTCAGTACACTATAACCTGTTTTTAGACAAGGAGTAATTCAAATTTACTGCGCCGTGATGCTTGTTTGTAATTGGTCCAATCTCAGGCAAGTTTACCCCACCATAGCCACCTTTACTTAACAAGCCATGAATTTGAAACTTGGCAACACCTAATGGTAAACCGGTTAAGTCTGTCAGTTCTCATTTGTTTCTATACAATATTCACCATATTTACAGAGAAACTGAAAAATTTTACAATATTTCGTGCTACAAATTATAAAGAGCTTTAAAAGTTATGTTATTAAGATGATTCTAGTTCAAACAGCTTGTTTTTTTGCGGTAAAGGAGAGACAATTGGAGCAGATTACTATGATTATTTGCAAAGGGATGGTTTGTGCTTAGCAACGGATTCAGTAAAATTTATTTATTTATTTATTTATAACAATCCCAATCTTAAAAAATTATTTTTCAAAATAATTATTGTCACCTGATGTTATTATGATCTTTTGTAATGAAAAGTTTACAACAGCATGAAGGATTTCACTTAAATTTTGAATTTTAGTGTGAATGTGGGGAAAATGCCTTCAAAGTTTATTGTGCTGTTATAAAAATTATATGTAATATTGTTTTAAATAATTGTACAAAAATAGCAGCCATCAAAGTATTGAATCTTCAAAAAAGTATAAAAAAAACGATAAGGGCGATAACAAAAAAGAAAGTTATCAGTTATCTACTCTAAACCCTAACACTGCACATCAAACATTGTGAGCAATTGTTTTATAGTTATTTCTAGCGATATTTTGTATATACAGTGGAACCCCGATAAGTCGGCCCCCGATAACCCGGAAGTCCGGCTAACCCGGACCGATTTTCATCAGATAAACATTTTGATTTTCAATATTTTGTATTTTTCAATTTAATTGTGGCTTATTTCCAATCAAAATAGTTAATTATCAGACAAACCTTTCAACAATAAAAATGTATGTAATATAATATTTGAGAGATAATGTGTACCTATGTGTGTAATTTGAACTACAATATGTATACGATATTAAAAATGACTCATAGCACACGCCGCAGAAACAACAGCCAGCTGTCTGTAGTATATATTCCTTTTTATTTCAAACTGTCAGCATTGTTTAGGAAAGACTATTTAAAAAATTCTTTTATAAACAATGGTCTTTAGTATTGTGTGTCTTGTATTGTTCGCTTCCATTTGCTTACGTTTGGGTTTGGTGTTTTTTTAGTAATTTTAATGAGTAGGTACTGTGCATATTTATAAATATATTTCATGTTATTTCAATTCCAACGGAGTTTATCTGTAAGTATACCGTATTTTATTAATTTTTACCATATTCTCCGGCTATCTCGGATTTTCGATAACCCGGATCGGTCGCGGTCCCGATTAATCCGAGTTATCGAGGTTCCACTGTAATTTAAAATAAGATATTATTTATTTAAAATAAAGTATTTTACACATGTTCTTGTCATTGTTTGTTTTTTGTATAATAAACGTCACTTACAAGGAATTACTTTTAATTTGATTTTGTAAAAGATTCTAATTAATATAGCTTAATATAGTTTCGAAAGCGGTAGTCCGAAAGTCAGACTACCGACGTCATCAATTGCGACGTTGCCTTTTTCCCTTCATGGCTTGTAAAGTACTTAAAGGTGGCTGTGACTCCACTGTTATGAAATTTCAACACTATTGACATTTGATAGGTTAATTAAGTTCGGCGATTTTTTGTGTTTTCTGCGTTATTCCTTTAATTTTTATATGTTTAGTCTGTTTTTATACAACAAAAAACAGTTGTTTTAGAACTCTTTAGCGACGAATTAGTATAATATAATATTTATGGATTACCGACGAATGCCGACGTTATCAACCAAAAAAGAAGATGTATTTGGTGATTTTTCTAGTGACATCATTGGGTGTGTTTTGAGTTTACTCCTCCTGGTTTAAAAACAGGGATTAGTATGGTTTGAATATAGCATCATCGCTTAAAAATATTCAAGAAAAATAATAAAGACTCTGTTTTCTGATATCTTTAAGTCTTCTTCAATATCACGCAATATCAATTATTATCATCCACCAAAATGATTTTTTCACTTAACAAAAATTTGTCTCATCACAAACTTGTTTGGTATACATTTGCAGTATTTTACAACTACTTAAAAATATTAGCTTCTTTCTAAATCCTAGAACAAACACCTGGACAGAGCTGCAGCTTTTAATTTTCTATGCGACTATTCTTTAATCTCATAATAATTGTATACGTAATAATATCAATAAGGCACCATAAACGGAATCTGTTCTAGGCAAAATCAGTCAACAAAAACGGACCCAACACAATGTTTTAATCTCTGAATCTATAAACTAAACATCTTATCTCTTATATCACATATATTCGCTGCAAAGGGTTTATGAATAATTTAGGAATGGATTAAGTTTAACAATTAATATAATCGGATATGTAATTAGTTTAAAAGTATACGGCAAAGGACCCTCAACCACAATTCATGTGCAAATGATATTTATTTATAAACCTCAGCTACAGCAGTTGAAGGATCCATCATCGGGTTTCTTTCTTTCTATGTTTGCTTCTTTATCTCTACCTCACTCTCATGTTCACTATCTCTATCCCTTTTGACGTCAGCAATGGACACCATACTGGAAAATGATCCAGAAGGTACCTTGTCCACTGACTCATCTTGAATGTACCAAATATTGATATTAAATGGAAATCACCACGTGCTAGTTTAGTTTATTTTTTTTATCATTTGCCATTTGCTTTCACTTGCTATATTCATCTTAAAAAACCCTTTCCAGCTACTTTATGGTACAATGACTTGCATTACATTGTAACACTGACATGTAGAGACGAAAAACGTAAATATATCATTATTAAATACTGGCCCAAAAAGGCTTTCTTCATCTATGAAAATAATTCTTTTGACAAATGCAGTGTAGATTTTACTCTTCACACTCTCTCAGTCTCTTCACACTAAGTGTGACAATTTGGGACAATTATTTACAAAAAAATTTCTCATTGCACCTACTACCTACTACTAGCACCGTCCACTACCGACTCCAGTTATGTAACACCTCTAGAACTTGTTTGTAGCATTACCAGTTCTCTAACTGTTGAAAACTGTTCCAAATTTGCTCCATAGTTGTGTATATTAGATCTTGATAATTACTGTGAACGTCACAGTTTTTCAACAGCATACAATAGTTTTGGACACATTAGTCATTCATTACCTGTTATACCTTCCCTGCAACTGTTCCGGCTTTGTTGTGCAATTTTTTCGATCATTACTGTTAAATGTAACAGTTTTTCAACAGTCCTACAACAGTTTTGGACATATTACCCGTTCATTATTTGTTCCACCTTCTCTGCAACTGTTCCAGCTTTGTTCTGAGGTTTTTTTCTATAATTTTTGTTGAATGTAACAGTTTTTCAACAGTCCTACAACAGTTTTGGACATGTCGCCCGTTCATTATATGTTTCACCTTGTCTGCAACTGTTCCAGCTTTGTTCTGAGATTTTTCTCGATAATTTTTGTTGAATGTGACCGGTTTTCAACAGTCCCACAACAGTTTTGGACATGTTACGTTCATTATCTGTTCCACGTTCTCTGCAATTGTTCTACCTTTGTTATGTGGTTTTTCTCGATAATTTCTATTGAATGTGACAATTTTTCAACAGTCCTACAACAGTTTTGGATATGTTATTCGTTCATTATCTGTTTCACCTTCAGAACAATTTTGTACAGGTTACCAGTTTTACTTTATTCGCGATGAGGACTACTGAGTGTGACAATTTGTTAGGAATACCTCTAGATAAGTTTTGTGGGGTTACGAAATTTCGAACTGTTAATAACTACTCCAAATTTTTTGGGCAATTGTTCTGAATTTGTTATGTAGACATTCTCGTTAATTACTGTTGAATGTGATAGTTTTTCAACAGTCGTACAACAGTTTTTTACACGTTATTTGTTCATCATCGCGTTACAATTTGTTGTGGAACACCTCTAAAACAGTTTTGAAGAGTTACGAATTCTATAACTATTCAAAACTGCTCCAAGTTTGTTTGGAAGTTGGCTGTTAATTGTAACAGTTTTTCAACAGTCCTACAATATTTTTGGACATGTCATTCGTTCATTATCGTGAGACAATTTATTATGGAACACCTATAGAACCATTTTGAGGGGCTACCAATTTTTAAACAGCTCAAAACTGCTCTAAGTTTGCTTAGCAGTTGTATGTTAAATGTAACAGTTTTTCAACAGCCTTACAACAGTTTTGGAGATGCTGTTCGCTGATTACCTGTTCCATCTTATCTGTAACTGTGTTGAATGATTGTTTTAGTTAAAAACTGTTGTTCTGGTAATGTTTACAGCCGATTGAAGACATCAAAATTTTCGTTACAGTTAACAATTCGTTTGTTAAGTGTGAACTTAACATACACTTATAGGAATGTATATTTCTAGTCTAATAAACTGAGGCACGGTTTTATACGTCTCTACAAGTCAATAAATTATTGGTATGTATATAAAATATTATAAAATTTAAATCCTACGACTAGGTACTATCTAAAACTAGCGTCGAAGTATATTTGGTACACCTTTTGTCACTTATTTTATTGGAGGAATGTAAGAGTTCCTAAAAAATAAGAAATAATAGTTTATAGTAACAGTGTAAAGATAATTATAAATTTTTGTGAAAATTTATTGTATAGAATGTTTTATATTTGACAATGAGACGTGCATTATACAAAAAAAAAAATCAATAAATTACATCGAATTACAGCTTACGTGGAGGAGGAGTTCTGAATTAAGTAGGAGCTCTTCTGGACTTCGCAGAAGATGGTCGGGAGGGGAGTCCTCAAATCTGACACGGCGCGTCCCACTGGCTGATAGGGAAATGTTCTTCGGATATGAAGATAGGTGTGAATAAGATCTTGCCAAATAAGTACCCGTGGATCAACTAAGGACAAAGCATAGGGCAGCAGCTATGTCATTACTGAATCAAGGCTATGACGGAATGATTTCTGCCGTTGGCTTGATAGTCGAGGAAATGAAGCATTTTGGCTCGCAATTTTTTCGTCCAGCATGGATTTACTTGAAATTTTCACAGAAGGTAGGAAATAGTCCAAGGATCATTTTCTATATCATGCCGCTGTACGCTAAAACCTTGGGGGTGGTTGCTACCCCATCTCGGGGGTGGGAACTTTTTATTACATTTTAACCATATAAATCGATGTAGAGTGATTCTAAGAAAAAAATGTTTTTTGCATTTTCTTCGTAAAACTAATATTTTTTGAGTTATTCGCGCTTAAAAGTAACAGTTTTTCGTCGAAAAAATCGACGTTTTTACAGGATTTTTTGAGAATTCCTCGAAAAATACGCATTTAATCAAAAAAACTTCAAATAACAAAACTGTATCTTTTAGTAACACAAACTAAATTCCTTTTCTATAATATCTTCAAGACCAATAAAAACCGAGATACGGCATGTTAAAGGTTAGCTTTCCTCGTCAAATGCATAATTTGAAATATTCAAAGCCAAATAACGGGAAAACTTTGCATTTTTCGAGGAAAACTTAAATAATATTTTTTCAAGTATACAATTAATCCTTTCCAAGAATAATAATAAAAAAATTCTAGTATGAAAATAGAGCGACTTATGATCAAAAAAATGTCGGTATTGTCGAAGCGAAGATCGGTGGAATATGCGCATTTTATCAATGAAATTCGATATTTTAAGATACTCCAGAAGCCGCTAGAGATAAAATGTTTTAACGACCTATTAATCATTCATAAATACTCAACGGATATTAGTACAGTTAAAATAATTAAGACGATAACCGGACAACATTGATTTAATGAGTAAAATTTAGTTTTTTTTTACTTTAATGACAAAAAAGCAAGCCCATTAGCAGAACCCAATTAAAAATTATTTTGCACATCATATTTGAAACATTATTTGGTTGAAAAATCTCATTTTTGTTGGCAAAAAAAATATATTAATTTGTTTGGACTAAATTACAGTTGTGCTTATCTTAAAAAGGATATGCTACTATCAACATTCGCACAGTGTTGCCAAACTGAATTTTGTTATTTTGGGTGTAAATTTTTTCCACGGATCTCCGAGGGTACTATACCTGCTTTTCTCTACGAAAAAATCAGTGAAAATAACTCCCCAACTACCCTCCTAATTAAAAATTGGTCTTCACCTTTCCGTAATTGCTTGTATATTTGTATTTTCAATACAAACAAGAAGTTTGACCTATTTAAGAGGCCTAATTTTAGAAAAATTGGAGTTTAAAGAAAAATTGATTTTTTGCAATTTCGTATTTTTCACCTTTTACTTCAAAATATCTCCGAAAATAGTGGAGATATGAAAAAAGGGATACATAACTAAATTGTAGCTATTTTAATTATTCAAATTATACTGTGCATAGATTTCCATTAGAGTGAACAGTTAGCGAGATATAGCTGTTTAAAACCTCTATTTACGAGCAAACGCCCTCTTATTCGAGCCCTTTAAACACACTCCAATTAAAAACTAAGGGATCTAACGGAATTTAATTTACACAGTCTTATAGCTCTTCAAAAATTCTTACAAAATCATTTTTGAAAAAACTTTTTATCGCCAAAGATGAAGGAGCTATGTTTATAAAACGATTTTTTTTTCAAAATATTTGAATAGTCCGCTTATGGAACATTTTCAATGCATGTATAATACCACAGAACTGGTTCGTATACTGGAAGATGACTTAAAAACTATTTGTATTTTGTACTTCTACATATTTGTAAATTTATATTTTTGTTTAAATAAATGTTTTTGTAATTCTTTAATACTACCTTTTTTTCTGTATAGATCTGTTAAATTATCTACTTAAAAAAATTGTAATGTTCTTAAGGGTGGTTTTTAAGGGTTGAAATATTTTGATATTATGTCCTAAAGCATAAAACAATCATTATTTTTAGCCAATCAAAACCAAATTTTACCCATATTAAAGGTTACAATATGTTTATATAATTTTTGACAATAAGGGGTAGTTACACCCCTAAAAATAATCAACGCCCTTGAGCATGTTATAGAATATGAAGTACAGGGTGAGATGATCCTAATCCCAAATTTTTATCTAAATCGATGCAAGCCGAAATTATTCTTTTAGGATAGGTAAGTCAATTTTTTATATATAGCTCCAACAAGGGTGGTTTTAAGGGTTGAAATATTATGATAGTATATTTTAAAGCATAAAACAATCATTACGTAACTAATAAGAAGCATATGTTGACAATATTAAAGTTTAAAAGGTTATTTTATAATTTTTTACAAGTAGTTTTTTTTAGGGGTAGTTTTCACCCCTAAAAAACCAAAAGCGTACAACGGCTCAATATAGAAAATGAACTAGAGGGTGAAATGAGCCTAATCCCAAATTTTTGTACAAATCGATGCTGGACGAAAAAATTGCGAGGTTTTGCCATTTTTTCAGCTTCATTTCCTCGACTATGATAGTAGACACTCACGGGCGGATATCACATAATGGTACAAACGGTCCTGACACTGCGATCAGGCAAGCAAGAGGAAGCCACCTGATTATCCTCGCGAGAATACACTTAAAATGAGTAGAGTAACACTCAAAGTAGGGATGCCATGCAATAAAGGGTACGGACCGGCGCCCAAAGTAGTAGATCAAAATACTCATAATAAGTAAACAGCAGAATATAAAACCCTCTATATATGTAAATAGTACCAAACTTGAGCAAGTTGATTAACTTGTTAACCTTGGCTATCAGTTAAATGGTAACGCAGAGAGTCACGGTGAAATTAGATCCAGAATAGAGCAGACCGAAGTCACTTTTATAAAAATGTCCAAGGTACTACACTCTGGACCAAAATTAACCGGCCACCTTAAAAATAGGTCATTTTTGATGTCTTTTATCTCCTAAACCTGTTGTCCGATTTAGGTGATTTTTTTAATATGTTATAGCCTTATTCCTTGACAATATCGTTGTAATAATATCGTTGCCAAACCGGTAAATTTTCATTGTATACCGGGTGTACGAATCAAACTGTGTTTTTTTCTTAAAGTTTGCATCACCCTGTGGAATATTCTAGCATTTGTAGAATACTGATATTAAAACCTGACTATAGCCTTATGCTTCCTCAACATTTTGGTGTTTGATTGATTCGCTTATGTTGGATAATAAAAAAGTTAGGTGTTTTAACAACTAGACATGTTGTTTATCAATACAGGGTTTAAGAAATTTTAGCAAAGTTTAAGGGGTTATTCTGCATGAAAAAATAATGACAGTTTGCTTAATAAACTTAGGTCCACAAATGCTTTGTTTCCGAGATAGGGGTGTTGAAATTTTTCTGACAAACTGACGATTTATTTATTGCTTTAAAACCAGTTGAGATATGCAAATGCAATTTGGTGGGTTTTAATACGTAGTTATTGCAAATTTTTTGGCATACAATTAAGCATTTAATATTCACCATTGGCGTGCATACGGGTAATCTGATGGGTCATATTACCCGTATGCGCGCCAATGGTGAATATTAAATTCTTAATTGTATGCCAAAAAATATGCAATAACTACGTCATAAAACCCACCACATTGCATTTGCATATCTTAACTGGTTTTAAAGCAATAAATAAATCGTCAGTTTGTCAGAAAAATTTCAACACCCCCTATCTCGCAAACGAAGCATTTGCGGACCTAAGTTTATAAAGCAAACTGTCATTATTTTTTCATGCAGAATTACTCCTTAAACTTTGCCAACATTTTTTAAAAACACCCTGTATTGATAAAAAACATGTCTAGTTGTTAAAGCACCTAACTTTTTTATTATCCAACATAAGCGAATCAATGAAACAACAAAATGTTGAGAAAGCATGAGGCTATAGTTAGGTTTTAATTTCAGTATTCTACAAATGCTATAATATTCCACAGGGTGATGCAAACTTTCAGAAAAAAACACAGTTTGATTCGTACACCCGGTATACAATGAAAATTTACCTGTTTAGCAACAATATTATTATAACTATATTGTTAAGGAATAAGGCTATAACATATAAAAAAAATCACTTAAATAGGACAACAGGTTTAGGAGATATAAGACATCAAAAATGACCCATTTTTAAGGTGGCCCGTTAATTTTGGTCCAGAGTGTATTAGACCTGGATCCCGCGTACCAAAAAAAAGTTGATTAATAGCAAGCTGAAAATTTGTTAATTGCTTAACGGTGTCTAGTCGGACAAACTTTGATATATGGGAACACTGGAACAGGGGAAGTTTTAATTGTGGAACAGTTTAAAAATTTCAAACGTCAGACTACAAAAATGTTTCATGTATTTTGTCGGACAGAATTTCCAATTGATTTGTTATCATTTCATTAAACTCCCATGCAAAAATCAGACTGGTGTTTATCACCAACTTGGCATTTTAATGAGTGGAACACGAAGAACATGTCAAATGACAAGAATCATGTTGCTTAGTAATAGCAGTCTGATTTTTGCATGAGAGTTTAATGAAAGGGTAACAAATCAATTGGATGTTCTGTCCGACAAAATACATGGGACGTGTTCGTAATCTGACGTTCCAAATTTTTAAACTGTTCCACAATTAAAACTTCCCCTGTTCCAGTGTTCCCGTACATCAAAGTTTGTCCGACTAGATACCGTTAAGCTATTAACAAATTTTCAGCTTGCTATTAATCAACTTTTTTTTGGTACGCGGGATCCAGACTTATATGTAACACAGACCTAAAATTGGCATTGTGGATCCGCCTACTTCGCTGCTATGTGTTCTCGGTCTTACTTTATGGTGTCAAGACTGTGAATAAAATCGATCTAAATCGCCTTGAAGCTTTCGAGATGTGGTGCTATAGAAGAATTTTAAAAGTTTCTTGGGAGGAGAAGATACGAAACTCCACAATATTACAACGTCTCAGCAAGACTACTGAAATCATAAAAAGCATCAAGCAGAGAAAGCTGGAGTAGTTCGGACATTTAATGAGAGGTCCCAAATATAGGTTGCTACAACATATTATGCAATGGAAAATAGCAGGCAAACGCAATCCACGATGAAGAAGAACCTCATGGTTGAAAAACTTGTGAGATTGGTATGGTGTTGATACAAGCATGCTATTTAGGGTGGCAGTGAATAAAATTGAGATAGCTATAATGGCAACCAACGTTCTGAAAGGACATGGTACATGAAGAGGAAGCAGACTGACTTACCTTGATCAGTTTTTAAGTATCGACAGTCCTGGTTATTGGCACTGATTCGTTGTCCAACAATTCATCGTCAGCTGATAATAAAACATCACTTTCAGAATCGACACGACGTTTCCTCGTAAGAGTTCGGTATTTCACGTGCATTCTCCTTAGAAGACTTTCTCTGGTACCACTATATCTCCTCTTCGCTGGGTCTTTGTACATTAAGAAGTTGTCGGTTACCCAAAACATTAACATCTAGAAGATAAATATACGTTTACTAAAGTTAATGAACTCATACCATAATATAATGAATACATAGTAGAAACTAAATTCGGTCAGAATGCGCAAAAAGTGACGGTATCAATGTTTGCTATAAATGTTTAAGAAATTCGTGAAGTCGCTTTACAGATAAGCAGTTGTCAGTATTTAACATCCCATTAATCAATGTAAATTAGCCATTTTAGAACTTAGATAGAAAGGGTTGACAAATACAAATACCTGAAAATCTGGATTTCAGAAAACAATGATTAAACAGAAATAAGGGCCAGGATATTAATGGCAAAAAAAGGGTTTAGTAACTTGCTTTATAGTGGACGACATAAAACAACCAAGAAGGCATAAATACTTGTCTTTTCTCTATAAAAAAAATATAAAAGGTCACTCTACATCTGTCTACTTCCTATATCATCAGATAGTGGTAGAGTGAAGACAGATTTAGGGCCGATTTCTCATATCGAGTTCAACTCGAAGTTTAACCTGAACTTTTAGTGAAAAAGTCAAAGTCAAAATCGTCTTTCTCAATTCCCGTTCAAACGATTTTTGTGGTTTAAACTGAGGTCACTCTGAACGCTGAAGTTCGAGCAATCATGAATCCAGTTCAGATGATTTCAGAGATTACGCATGCGTAGTATTATTGCAATTTGGCATGAACTGCTGTCATAAAATATGTCAAAATCAATTTGTTATCATTCGTTAAGAGGAAAGGAACATTTTGACGCCTGTCAAAATATTCAATGTATTTGAAATGTAATTTTTTTTTCAAATCCTGAAAAAACTAATAAGTATTTTTGAAAAATTTAAACGTAGAATGAAAGATTACTTTATTACCGAGGGCCTAAAGTCCCTTAGAATGAATAAAAAGTTTCTTTTGAATGAGATATTTAAAATTAAAAATCACACTCAATTTTCACTTAGTTTTTCATCCCTGTAACATATTAACATAAACATTATAGAAGTTTTCAGGGACTTTCGGACCTCGGTAAAAATGTAATCTTTCACTCTGCGTTTAAATTTCTCAAAAATACTTACTAGTTTTCTCAGGATTCGAAAAAAATGAATCCCATTTAAATAGCGTTGAAGCCGAAAATTCGTACCCATCCCCTTAAATAGATATCTAAGCATTACGATAACATTATTTGTATTTATGTTAGATTTAATAATAATTATTAAAATGACTGTTCGAATATTTTTTTGACAAGTTACAATGAGTAAATGTTGTGACCACTAGTGTAGGTGACTTGGAGAAAATGATTCTTTAATAATTTTTTTTTCAAATATTTTACATAGCTATAAAATTGTTTGTCTCTGAGAATTACGGCACATACCTATAACTAAAATCGCGATGGTAAATCACTAGGTGTATTTCGTCTGTCTTCGTCTGATTGGATGTCTCATCATGTTTTTGGCTAGTACATTTGGATGTTGTGTCAGTCTGTCTTCGTATTTCTGTGCGAATACTGTTGCAATTTCTAGTTCGCGTCTAATAATATTATTTGCAATATACCATAGGGCATTTGTGATTATTAGAAGAACCTTCGACTGGAACATCTCTAAGATTTCGATATTGGAGTTTGATGCAGTACCCCGAAGTCGGATCCCGTAACTCCATATTGGCTTCAAAATGGTTGTAGACAAGTACTATATTTTTCATTGAAAGTGATGATTTGTGACCAATCAGCCAGTATAGATTGTGTAATTTGAGACCAAGTTGTTTACGCTTCATAAAAATGTGTGTTCTCCAGTTTTAATCTTTGGTCTAGGTGCATTCCAGGTATTTGACTGTTGCTTGCTGTTTTAGTTGGTGGTTGTTGTAATATGAACCGACTTTGTTTCATTTGTTTGAAAACGCCACCGTTTTAGCCAAGTTTGCATTTTGTTGAGGCTGGTTTGCAGAAGTTGAGAAGCTGTCCGTGGTTCCTGATGTACTGACATCACTGCTGTGTCATCTGCCTTTATGTTAAAATATAAATAACTAAATTTACCGTTATTCAGAGACAGCATAAAAAAGTCCATACAAAATGGCGATAGTTTTACCTTTTGCCATCTATTGGCATTTCTCGAAAGCTACTGGAATCTAGGGATTTTGACATTGCCAACAAACGTTAATAAAACGTAAACTGTCAATGAGAAATGTATTTCCTAATATAATCGAAATTCAAGGATGAACCTCAGTCAACTGAATTGCAGATTAACTTGGTTATGAGAAATCGGCCCTTACAGGGATAAAGACAAGATTCTTAGCCAGATTTCTAATTAACATACGCTGGGCAAGAATCCTCCGCAACTGTTGACTTAATATTAATCTTAGATCAATTTTCTCAAAGCATATACATATACAAGTTATACTTACATTCACAAAAAACGGTATAATCAACATCACAAAAGCAACCTCTACCTTAGCGTTAGGTATAGGCGACATGATAAAGTCTTTCACATTCTGCCAAAAGTTTAATTGCATAAATAATGTTATTGATCCTTTTACTATTAGCATAAGACATACATAAAGGCAGCATTGTATCATCCATGCATTCGCAGATGGCGGTTTACCTAAAAGACAAATTTGTCAATTACAACATTATAATATATCAGATAATATAGATTTTTTAGGTTTGCATTGAGATGAATGGCAACATTGGTAAAGTCCAGTACAGGATTGTTTTGTTTTTCTTCTGTAAAAACCACGGAAATTGCGGTTTGCAATGAAAAATAATTCAAGAAAACAATACCATCCAGAAACTGAGTCTGAGACAGAGAATGAACTGGTAAACGCTATATTTATGCTACAAAAGAAATCATGTTTAACATTTTTGCAACTTTGCCAAAGTGTGCAAAATAGTTAAGATATTTAAGATAAAAAAGGAAAAGTTTGTGAAAAATTCAAGACTGGAGCACGGGTAGGGAAAATAGATCAAGCGGGAATGCTGGGCCCTGACTCTTACGAGGTTTTTTACAACTTTTTAATTAATGTCTACAGGAGTTACAGCAGGAAGAAGGAATCGTATTTTCAATGCAGCAAAACAAGAGTTAGATATTATGCTAGAAATGAAACAAGAAGTATGGATTACATACTAACGGCTATACAAGAAATGGAAGAAGTTTTTGAGGAATATAATAAGAAAAGCTGTTACGATCAATTAAAGAAGAAATTTTTTTATGGGAAACAGTAACCCAAGGAAAAACAGGAACTGAAGAAGCTTTGTTGTAATAAATGATTGCAAAGGAATGGAAACCAGATGGAAAACTCTAAAGCAGATGGACAAAATTGTAATATAAAAAAAGCACATAAATCTAAACGAAAAAATGTTTCATTAAAACTGTGATTTATTACCATTCAATAGAGTATTCGATAAATAGCATGATATAATAGTTTCCGAACCATTTGCATTCGGACCCTGCACTTTGTGTTAAAGTTATATACAACGATAAACTTACCATATTCGCCAAAATTGATGGATTCCCATCCTTTTCTCCTAGATAAGTACTGGCTAAGTCTAATTCCGATAAATATAATTAACAGACCCAAGGATGAATCTAAGAGAAAGTTTATTAAATACCTAAAAAAAGTTATACCTACTTTAAAAAAATAACTTGACAAAAGTGTGAATTATAAAACAAAACAATAGTATTTACACGGACTATAAAAATAAGGTATCACATTTATACAAAATGATCTGAATGCAGTCTCTTTTTGTAAAGATTACGTGAATGCTTACATCGGGCAAACATGTCGATCATTTACCAAACACATATAAAAACACATTTTAAAAATGGTACAAAAGGCAGTTATCACTTTATTAAATTAAACAATTAAACAATTATAACTTTGACATTATTTAGGATGTTATAATCGGACGACTTAAATTACATTGTGATTGTCTTATCAAGAATTTTTGTCTTGACAACAACTTCTTGTCTTGTCTTGAGAAAAATTCAAGAAATTTAAAAAAAAATCTTGTCTTGACATCTTGTATCTTGTCTTGATTCAAGAAATTCCAAGATCTTGAAATTTCTTGATTACCCGATCCGGTGTTTCCCGGGCGACCTTTTTATTGCGTTGCGTGCTGACACGGCCTCGACTGTCACTGGGGGAGTCCCCGAACTGCATTTGTTTCCTGACTAACGAAAAATTGATGTGTGCTTGCATGCTTAATATAAGCATTTTGTATGGTTCGCACATACCTATTCTAAACTTATCTGTCCAGGATTTCATAAAAATTATTGAACCAAATCGAAACAGTTAGACATCGAAAAGGATTTTGATTATTTGGAGGATGAGATCGAAGTATAAAATGATAGAAATGATACTGCTCTAGATTTCAATTCTTCTGTAAGTAAAATTAAATACCTCTTCAAAAAAGATCCAACACTCAGGGCAAATGCAACTTAAACTTAACAGTGCTTGCGAGGCCATAAATTATTGTGAGATGACTATGCCAAAATTAGATGCGCCTACAAAATGCCATACAAATTTTGAGATGCTAACATGGGGTTTAAGTGTAAAAAATGCTTTAACTACATTTTGCGACATCGAAAATCTAAATATGTAATTACAAAATATTAGATAAAGAATGGGTTCTGATTTGTAAATTTTGTCAGTATATGAGAAGCTTTAAAACACTTTCTTCAATACTCGAAGGGGAAAAATATTGCACACTCCAACTGGTGGCAATTGAGGTAAACTTACTTTTAGACAAACTGGAAATATTTTCAATCTGCGAGAGATAAAATAAAATAAAGTGTTCAATAAATTAAAATATATTATGTTATGTTAAAATAATGTTATCTGTTTCACAAATAAATACGTTTTAAAGTTTTCAATATTAGTCGAGATATTTCGAGATTTCTTGTTTTCTTAACAAGAAATCTTGGTATTGACATAAAACTTCTTGTCTTGTCTTGAAATCTAAAATTACTTCTTGTCTTGATCTTGTCTTGAAATCAAGACAAGATTTTGAAATTTTCAAGAAGTTGGAGACCCGTAAATAAAATCAAGACTATCTGTGCTCAGGGGATGAATCAAATGACCAAAACGTTTTTTGCAAAAACAGTAAAACAGAGGAAACAACGAAAACTGTAAAACAATACTTACCAAGTACAAGGGTCCCCTTTGTATTGCCCCGCTAGCCAAACATTTGCTAAGTGGATAGCCATCGAGCCCATTCCCTGTTTAGAAGTATCGTAAAACCATATCAACCACGATCTTCTTTCTAATCTTGGTTCACAGAATCTTTTAGCTAAAAAAATTAGTATTTTACAATATAGTCAACTCCGGTTCATCCGCGAGCGGATAAACCACGGGTATCCATGGTTCATCCGCGAGCGGATAAACCACGGGTATCCATGAGTATATAGAAACCATTTTTAATATCAATATAGTATAAGCCAAAATATAATATTGTATTGTTATAGTGTAAAGTGAACAACAAAGAAACAGTTTATTATGCGCCGCTAATAGTCAAATTCATCAAATTTCACCAGTTAAGACGCATGACTTTGGATGACCAATTTCATTATTTGTTAGCAATCATTACTATCTCAAAGTGAAGGAATAATAATTAACGGAAGAACTATTAACAACATAAGATATGCAGATGACACTGTGATTACGGCAAACTCTGCTGAACAACTCAAACTACTACTAAACAAAACAAACAGTTTCTGTGAAAAATATGGACTAAAAATATGGACTTATCTAATATAAGTCCAACAATATGTTCATGCCACAGAAAAAAAATATTGAACTAATAACTAAATCGGGCTATTTTATATTAAAAAAAATTCTCCTTGTTGCATATTGACATTACGTATCTAAGTTTTTTATTAAAGGTTAAATAACACAATCAAAGAAACAAATTTGTAAATAATATCCGCAACAAGCATTATTTGTTTATAATATTCAAGGCAGTTATTAGAATTCTAGTTTTAAATTTAGATTTCATAGTAATTAACATTATCACTTATTCTATTTCATTATCGCGTAATTAGTTTACATAAATATTTATAAGTTCTTATGTACAACATTGTTTAAGGTTTTATGTATTTGAATCGAAATAGTTACTGTAAAAAAGAGAAATTAGTAGGTTACGTGGTCTAAATGTTGAAATTACCTGGTCGATTGTATCAATTTAAATATTTTATTTGTAATGAATTATTTAAAAGCGAAACGTATACCATCTTAGCAATATTTTTTGCAGAAAACGGTAAATTAGATCAATTAAATTGAAGAAAATATCCTCTATTCGCGGATCTAGCAAAAATATGAAAAGAAAATCGTAAATATCCAGGACCGTATCGGAAAATTGGAAACCATATTCATATACACCAAATACTATAGACAGTCTAAAGTATTTGTATAATAAAAAACCGCTAAACGCCTTAAAAATGAGTGGCGCATACAATATTCCAGCTACAAAAGATCTGATATAAATATTACGTGGCGCGAAAATGTATTTTCATTTTGATGTAAAACAAAATTCTAGTTTTATTTTAAAAGATTTTTCCATAATATTTGCTAAATTTGAAGTAAACGCGCCACAAAAGAGTAACTTTGATACAGTTTGAATTTTGAAACTATTTTGTGGCGCGTTTACTGCAAATTTAGCAAATATTATGGAAAAATCTTTTAAAATAAAACTAGAATTTTGTTTTACATCAAAATGACAATACATTTTCGCGCCACGTAATATTCATATCAGATCTTTTGTAGATGGAATATTGTATGCGCCACTCATTTTTAAGGCGTTTAGCGGTTTTTTATTCTTGTATCAGGAGTTTTTCAAAGTAATTTATAAATTAAATGTATGAAGTTGAATGCAATGTTCTTCTATTCCTCGTTAAGCTTTATAAATGGTCACCTTTGTTGCATTATCTCCCAAATGATCTAGTGTCCATCGAATGTACACTAGATTTTTTTCTATTCGAAATAGATTGAAAAAAAATATTGAGATGACCGGTAAATGAAGTCGGATTGCCCGTTGCCAGATCAAATTTAGCGTCGTAATCACTACAACTACATAAACCATTTCGGAAATAATCGTTAATTGGATTATACTTTTGCAGCTTAATAACTTCTAAAAGGCTTAACCGATTTTGATCAGTAAACGAGTTTGAAACGTATTTACCAGTAGTATCTGATGGATCTAAGGTCAAGTATGATAACTGAAGCTATTACAGGAATTATTGAGCTTGAGAAACCGTTTTTCCCGTAGGAAATAGATTTGATCATACTTATGAAGCCTATAACTTAAAAATTCGAATTTTCCCGGATATGACGTATACACCGTTAGATTCGTCTGGAGTTCTTCTACAAACGCTCAGTTATTGGCGCAATTCGTAGGTTGAAATTTTCAGTAATTGTCGAAAAACCAAAATTTTCAAAGTATAGTATTTCAGTTTTTCGTGTGTATGTCTGATCCTGACAGCTTAGACACCATTTGAAAGCTTAACTCAACACTATTGATTTGGTGTATTTGTGGTTCTCCTGTCTCTTCTTGATCCGAAGATATATACCCCCAAAAAATATGCCGTTTTGTACCTATTAAGTCCTCTAGCTGGCTTATGGGTGGTCAAAAGTCACAAACTACACCGGTTCTGAATCGGCCCAGACCCCCCTCTTCAAACACAGAAAAAAAAATTCAAATCGGTTTAACTTTTAAACAGACATACATACATATTCACAAACATTTTTCCTTTTAAATAAAAATTGAGTCATACTTCTGAGCTCGGTAACTTTTGAATGATATTACCGAAAATTAGACATGCGTTGATAAGGTAATTATCAGTACTATTAGAAGCCGCAAAGGTCGGACTTAAATTTTTGAAGTTTTTGGGACGAGAACGAAAAACAGACCCTAAATAGAAAGGGCCATAAAATCCACATCCTTGGTCCAAAATGGATGGTTGACATATGAATGGGTAAGTCTTTTCCTGAACTTTAAGATCGGAGTTGGCCCAATTTTCAATTCAGTCAGATTTAGAAAATCGAAAATTTAGTATAGATATAGAGTCGCGTGTAGGGGGTGTAGGTGTGCGCCACTGTCGAGAACTGCCGTTCTCTGGTAATATAAATATAAATAATACGACTAATAATGCGCAGTAAAAGATCGCAGTAGACAGAACTCACGATCTCACTTGTTCGTATACACTCGGGTACATATTGTCTCGCGCTCGTACCTACAGTAGACTTTCAATGCGCCCGGCAAGGTGAAGAAACCAATAAAACTGTCCGGATACTGAGATATTATTTTTTGATAGTAGTCCAAGTAACATATTTTATATAAAATTCAGCTTTTATACTTTAAGTAAACTAATATATTTTACACACCTTTGCTACCTGTTACATGCTCAAGTAACCACAATCCAAAGTTCGTACTCGCTGATCGTTTTTACCTGTGTTGGGGACATGCGCAGAGAAACTTTCAGCTTTTATTAAATATGGAATGCCTAGCGGCCACGGGCTCTTGGGCTACAGTTTTGGGATCTCAAAAAGATGCAAAAAATTTGCCCCTCCTACCCCCGGGCTTCCCCTAAAAACCTCCCTCGTAGGGAATAAAACGGAAAACGTCGATTTACTAGGAAACTGTACACTGTAAAAAATGTTTTAAACAAGAAATTAATGTATCTGAGATAATTTTGAAGAAAAATGTTTATTAGCACTTTTTGCGTAGAATGAACTGTTCTCTAAGAAAAAACGCTTGAAGCGACCGGCGATTTTGAATGTCTGTTAAACGCGCGAAATTAATGTATAGAATTTGTATCAACTCGACGCGACAGTAAAAAATTCGATATCTTTTGATTAGAGTGATCTATCGACAAAAATCAAAATGCGTTTTAAAGGCGAAGAGAGCAGCTTTCATCTGCAATATTGTACACTTCTCCAAGAAATTTACGCACCACCTTTAAAACGGGTAATTTTTGATGTCTCAATATTTCTAAACCTGTTGTCCAATTTAACTCATTTTTTAATATGTTATAGCCTTATTCTTTAACAATATCGCTGTAATAATATTTTTACTAGACAGGTAAATTGTCATTGTATACCGGGTGTACTAATCAAACTGTGATTTTTTCTCAAAGTTCGCGTGACACTGTGGAATATTCGAGCATTTATAAAATACTGAAATTAAAACCCAACTATAGCCTCATGTTTTCTTAACATTCTGTTTTTTGATTCATTCGCTTATGTTGGATAATAAAAAAAGAATGTGTGTGTACTTTGTACGCACGTAAGAAGTTATACTTCTATTATGTATATGATTATATGATTATAAACGAAATTAATATACTTTTTATTTATATTTTATTTAAATATTAAACTAATTTATACTTACTACTTCTCAAACATTTTTATTAAAACAGTGCCAAAAATTAAAATAATAAAAGAATAAAACACACACAAACACGTTAAAAATGCCACAAATGATTTCTGAACATTAATTGTCGGAAAAATTTTTAACTAAATACGTATTTTCTGAAAATAAAATTATATAATAAATATACTTACAATCATAAAATGTATAAAAAAATAAAAAAATAAAAGTTTCTATTGGGATTCGAACCAACTTATCAACGCGGTTGGTATTGGCGTTGTATTGGGATTCATTCGCATTAAACGTTTTGCCACGGAGACAATGTGTCACTATGTGCAAAGATCGACTAACTAAACGGATTAAACTTTTGACATTTTTGAATAATCAAATTATTTTGATTTTGAATTGAAATGATTTAGAATTGAAAAAATACAACAAAACATAGAGTAAGAGAACAATATATTAGGTGAATATTGATAGAAATTTTGATGGTAATCAAATTATGTAAATAAAAGTATTACATACTATGTATTTTGGTAGGTTCAAATAGGTAGGTACCTATGATACATTTACAATTATTACGTACCTATTGCTTTGAAAACTATTTAAAAGTCACTACAATTATAAACTTTTTTGTTTCTGTCCTCACAACAATAAAACTAATATATTATACATTTGTTTACCTTCATATTGAACAATTATTTATTATTGACAGATCATTTCAACACCCAATCAGATCCCGTATAACGACTAATACTATACTGTCGGTGTGCGCATGCGCGCAGATCAATATAAATTCACCCTCAATGTCAATCGCGCCTAAAGAAGTATAACTTCAAAAAGTTAGGTACTTTAACAACTAGCCTGGTTTTTCGTCAATACAGGGTGTTTTTTTAAATAAGTATGGCAAACTTTAAGGTGTAATTCTGCATGTAAAAATAATGACAGTTTGCTTTATAAATGTATGTCCGCAAATGCTTCCTTTCCGAGATAGGGAGTGTTGAAATCTTTCTTACAAACTGACGATTTATTTATTGCTCCCCCTCCTAACGTGGAGGTTTAGGGGGAAGCCCAGGGAGTAGTTGCTTTTTTTGGGCTCCCAAAATTGACATTCCCAGGAAAATTCAGCTTGTTCATACGATTTTTAGAGGTTCAGTATCATTTTTGTCTCTGATTACTGGACTATTACACAAATTTTGTCTTTATTTGCAAATGATTCATGTTTCTTCTTAAAATAAGAACTCACAACATTTTAATCAGTCATTTTAACCACAATATTTCCTTAAACCTTAATAATGCAAATAATCTTAAGAATATTTAAATAATAAATAATATATCAAAAATATAACAACCAAATAATTTATTTGTTTAATCATATTTAATTAATCTTACTGTTATCATTTTAAATTCTATTTATTGATAGCATTCAAAATGATACACGCATTTTTGCACTAAACTTTTTTATGTTTAGCTCACTTTATTTCAGTATGATAATACTGCTATATTTAGGTAAAAGTTAATGTATATTAAACACAAAATTATTTTAGCAATTTTAATTTTAATTTAATTGATTTTAAAATTTTAGTTTTAACAATAATAAAATATCCTAAGTAGAATAGAATATCCCATCCCAAAAAAAATTACTAAAAACTAGATATTAAATTATGATTGAATACTTAATATTAAATAAATGATTAAATCAAAATAGATCAAATCTTATTAAAATGAAATGAATACTCCAAGTTAAGGGTCATTCATCCTTGATACCTAACAACATACAAGAGTGCTTAAAACTTACATACAGTAGGAAAAATGAAAGAATACCCGTGAACGAACATATAAAACACGCTGTATTTTCCTGTCACCGTGCCATACAAAAAATTGGCCAGCGCAAGTACATGTAATAATTATTATTACATGTACTTGCGCTGGGAAATTTTCTTTGTGACACGGTGACAGGAAAATACAGCGTGTTTTATATGTTCGTTCATGGGTATTCTTTCATTTTTCCGACTGTATTTTATATCCACCAGATCATAAGATTGATGAAAGTAATTTTCAGGTGTCTGAAATTCTGTTAATAGAAGAGAAATTGCTATCAAAAGTCGGTAAGACTTAATAAATCAAAACAATCAGTGGTATGGTCAAGTAGCTTATAGAAAAAACTAGATCACATTTAGTTCTGTACTTTTCTAAGGAACTGATATTTAGCTTGACCTTAGTTCCACCAAAGAGATGTTCTGTAAGTTTAATTTAATTCATAAGCACAAATCCAGCGAAACTTATTTTAAATTTTTTCAAGGGTGTAGGTGTACATATGGTTACCTAGTTGTTTCCTAGGTACATATGGTTAAAATAATATAGTGACTATACTATAAAAGCATAAGGGATGACCTAACAATTTGAATGAACTATAACTAATACAGTTTATGAAGCACAATACTGGACATAACAGACTGAAATAAGGAAAAGTTCCTCAAGAATCGTACAATTCTTAAGTAATTCTACTATTCAAGGCAGGAGGCAAAATGAACACTGAGAATTACTGACTAATATCCTTACTATCACATATCTATAAATTACTAACCAAAAGCATAACCAACTGCCGAACTGCCTAACAAATAAGCTCAACTTCTACAAATCTGTCAAGCAGCCTGCATTCAGAAAACATTTTAATACCATAGACTATAGACCACTTGTACACTGTAAGAAATTTAATATAAAAATGTACTGAGTATAATGCTCCAATTCATATGGCTCTTGTGGATTTTCAAAAAGCATTCACCTCCACCGAACTATGGGCTGTGCTTGAATCTCTAGAACATGCATGTATAAATCCAAGATACACTAATGTAATTAAAAACATAATATACTAAAATGCCATGAAATAAATCTGGACTAAAAACAAAAATGAATCTCATAAAACTACAATGGGGAGTGAGGCAAGGGAACATAATTTTCTCCCAAACATCATCCTTGCACTAGAAGACTTTTTACGAAATTAGAATGGAACAACAAATGTATGCACATCAACAAATCATACTTAAAACTTTTTAAAAGATTTGCATAGTTTTAATAGCAGATGATATCCAAAAACTAAATGAAATGTTACAACAATTAAATGAAGTTTCTGGAGCGGTAGGCTTAAAAATGAACTACATTAAAACAAAAATAATGAGCCAGGACCAGACAAATATAACAATACAAGATCATACCATAGAAAATGTTGAACATTATGTAGGTATATCTGAGCCATGTCATCAAACAGGGAAAACCAAAAGATGCTGAAATTGAGAAGAATACAAATGACATCTGTCACTTTCGGAAAGCTAAATATATTATTGAAAAATACCTCCATTTCTATAAACTTCAAGAAAAAGATGTAACACATGGATACTACCAATTTCTACCTATGGTTTGGAGATTGTAGTCCTTACCTACCAGAAATTCTGCTAAACACTCTGCTAAAAAAGGGTAATGGAACAAACCATGAAAAAATATCACTAAGAGACAAGATCAGAAACACATAGATAAGATGTAGAATGAAAATAGCAGATATCTTGGAAGTAATTAAAAAAATGAAATCGCTTTGGGCTAGTCACATAGTAAGATATAACGAAGAAAGGTGGACACTGGACACAGTATCCGAGAACGGAAACCAAGGAGGATGATAAGAAGCTAGGGAGGACATCAAAAGAGATGGGTAAATAGAGAAAAATGGAAGCAGTTAAGAGAGACCTACATTCAGAAATGGATAGAAAATGGTTGACGAAGAAGAAGGGTAGGTATTTTTTCAAAACTTCCTTCTCTGTAATTCCTAAGGATGTAGTGACCTTATCAAGTATTAAATTGAACAATATTTTACTTGTGATTTAACTTTAATTTGAATTATTTTTTGCTAATCTTCCAATAAAAAACAAACCAAAATACATTTAATGTTGCAATATCTGCCTTTCACCTGCAGTTTATCTAATTAATTATGTCATTACTTGCACAATATCATCCGTTTTATTAAGACTTGTAAGGTAAGACATTTCTGATTACTTACATCACTTTGGATAAGAAAAGTTCATCATTTTTTAAAGAAGCTTAGAATGTTTTATCATTTTTGGATGTAAATAATTAAATATCGCATAGAATAGAATGATGCTGTTATAAATGAAAACTTAAGAATTAAGACTTACCAATTAGGCAAGTAAATGCCAAACATGCTAGAAGGATCTGAAGGAACAATCCAAACTTATCGGTCAAGGCATCTTTGGAGCAATGTAGATCGTCTGCCGTTTTCGTCACTAGACTTGAGGAATTCATTGTTTTTAAAGTATTTCTTTAGAAGTAATCATTATATTTATAAAACTAATAACTTGTAAGGTTTCACCAAGATAAACTGCTTCACTTTTGAACTTTGATTAATCCGAATAAGACCAAAACAGCTGGAATTGACAGGATAAGACAAGACACTAACACAACAGAGAATGCCATGTCCAAAGAAGAAGAAGAGTAGAATGTTACTATCAAACGTTGAGGACACCGCGACTTAATAATAAAACACTCTACTAAAACATTCTGTGCACTCTGTGTTTTTAACACAGAATGCCAGATTTAAAAAGAAGAAGAGTAGAATTTTTATAACAAATGTTTAAGTTCCGCGACTTAATAAAATAACATTCTACTAAAACATTATGTGCACTCTGTGACATGTCAAAAGATTAGAGTGATGGGAGGGAGTAAGAATTTAAGGTTAGGTTTAAGATTCCAGTATTGTTGTGGTGTGTTTATTTTATATATTAGTTTTATAAAAATTATAATGCCAGTCATAAATAAAATTATAACTAAAAAGAAAGGAGACAGGCCTGTTTTAAGTAAGTACTGATTTGTAAAAGTTCGTATTTAATTGAAAATGTATTACAAATGCCTATTGTTGTGTTTCCATTCCATTCATGAAGCATTACAATCCCTAGGGATTATAGCTAACGCCATGGCGTTCAAAATCCTATTCTTGGTTGAGGTGGATTACTCCTCTGTCATTTATAGTTTGCTGTGTGCCTTTGCTGCTGTTTTGACTATTTTCTCTTTCATCCTGTCCTTGCACTGAACTTACCAGTTTTTAACAATCATTGCTCTCATGTCTTCTTCTACATCGTCTAGTCGTCCACCTAGAAGAAGCTGTCTTCTTTTAGGTCTTCCTTTACACCTGAGGAAGACCTAAAGATAGAAAAGAGATAGAAAATTGAAAATTGAGGATTGTATGTATATTTTGATTCTACATCTCATAAAATTAGTAAAAAACGGTTTTTCCAAAAATTAAAAAATATATGAGGGGGGCAACCCCCTTATGACGTACGGGTATGGAACTCAATATTGTCCTATTCCCAGTCCCCTCGAATATACATGTAAAATTTCATAAAAATATGTTCAGTCGTTCTCGAGTTATAAATGGTGTAACTAACATAACTCGACTTTCTTTTATATATAAACTAGCTGACCCGGTGAACTTCGTTACACCTTAGATAGTGTGTCATAATTAGATAATCTGTCATAATTTTGATTCTAGATCAGTTGCTTGAACGCAATTGCTAAAAATTAATTACTCAAAATCAACTGCTCGAAAATTAATTGCTAGAAATGCAATTTTCTCAAATAAAAAAGAAAATCATATATGTCCAAATATTTTTTCACAATAATGCAAAATTCATAGGTATGGTCGAATGAAATTCGATAGTTTTAAGGCATTCTAGAAGCCGCTACAGATAAAATGTTTTAACAACTTATTAATCATTCAGAATTAGTCGACACTTATTAAAAGTTAAAATAATTAAGAGGATAACAATTTAGTGAGTGAAATTTAAATTTTTTTCTACTTTAATGATAAAAAAGCAAACTCATTAGCAGAGACCAATTAAAAATTATTTTGCACATCATCTTTGAAACAGTATTTGGTTGAAAAATCTCATTTTTGTTGGCAAAAAATATATTAATTTGTCTGGACTAAATTACAGTTATGTTTATCTTAAAAGGAATATGATACTGTCAACATTCACACAGTGTTGCCAAACTGGACTTTGTTATTTTGAGTGTAAATTTTCCCAGCGATCTCCGAGGGTACAATACATAAGAAAGATACATAATATGACAAACTATATGATATTCCACGTATACAGTACATAAATCGTTCAGCTGGACATAGGGAACATACAATATATAAATTTAGATACATAAATACATACATTGTATTATATTGAGATAATTGAGGCAACTGAGCTTTCTCAATGACAATATGGTTGTTAGCATTAAGGGGCATTAACCTCAAAATTGACAAATCATTTCAACTGACACAAATAAACGTCAAAATATGACAATGTAGTAGTTAGCTAAATATTTTTGGAATAAGAGAATGGTAAAACTGTTTAGTTTTTAAAGTAAAATAAATTTTATTATTTTAATTCATACCTTAACCTTTAACTACACGTGCTGGCGTATTTTTGTATGCCACATATAAGAATTCTACTACAAATGTATTTAAAAATTTAATTTTTGTCTTTGTTTATTTATCTAACCTATCACTGGAATGTGTTTTACACTGGATTTAGTTTCGTTATAATCAGCATTCTAGGAAGATCGTAATTTACAGTTTATTATTTGTTGTTTCCGGTGGTGGATAACATACGCCACAATTATAGTAATACAATTAGTAATATAAGTACATATTTCAAATGTTTTTTAGTCATTATGGCACAAATATATTTTTCTTTATAAACAATACTTTTTCTCAGGTAAAAAATATCATTTCAAAAAAAATTTTATTAGCAATTTTATTATCATGGAATCAGATTCCAGTTATATATCCCAATTTGCTTACTGAGAAGGAACTCCAAGTATTCGCTGACGCCGTGTAAGGTTTATAACAACAAATAAGTGTAATTTTTCAAAAAAAAAAATAAACAAATCCGCTGTTTTTAAGTGTATCTTCTTGTAGCGTATAAAGTACGCCACGTGTGTAGTTATGTTATATTTTGATGCGCGGGTAGTTAAAGGTTAAAATTCTAAATATTAATTAATTATGACAATAACAAAAAATATTATCAATCATTTAATACATGCAATAGTGTACATGATATTTTTCGTTAGTTAGATAGATAGATAGATATTTATTCATTTAAATAGGTTACCCTAATATACAATCAATGTAGAGAATAGATATTACAAATCATTTACAAAATCGAATATAATTAAGCAACATCAAATGAAATTGAAACAAACTTTAAATAAATTTTACAACATATAATACCATACAATACCCACCCATAAAATTAACATAATAAAGTATTACATCACTTGTTTCTAATATACAGCTTAAGTTTGGCTTTAAAAGATTTTAGTGACATCGTATTTTTTAATTCACCTGGTAGAGCGTTAAACTCATTAAAACCCCTGAATACTAATGAATTCATCGTCATTCTATAATTTGTTTTTGCTATGTAAATATTCCCCATATTTCTTGTAGAATAATCATGCACATTTTTATTGTACACTATAAACTGCTTAAAGTAATCTGGAGCTACATTATTAAGTATTTTATAAACCAAAATCATTGTATAATAATACAGTTTCTCTTCAATTGTGAACCAACTTAAAACCTGTAGCATATATGATACAGGTGTAAGTCGATTTGTTTTCAATATAATTCTCATGCCACGATTTTGTAGTTTTTGTAGTTGATTGAGTTTATTTAAATTAAACATATACAATATAGTTGCGCAGTACTCATAATGTGGCTGAATAATTGAATTAAAAACTGTAATTTTAGCTTGAGTCGATATATTTTGTGATATTCGGCTAAAAAAATATAGTTTTTTCGTTATTTTACGGACAATATAATCAAAATGATGATCAAAATTCAAACAACTATCAATTTGAAACCCCAAATATTTAACACATGTTACAATATCAATCTTTTCATTTTTTTACTTGTAGCAGAATGTTATCGGTATTTAATTGGCTATATTTGTGTTTTGTTGTAAAGATCATTGCTTTAGTTTTGGAAATATTTAATTTTAATTTATTTGATGCCAAGTATTTAGCCATTTTTTCTAATGTATTATTCATTTTTTGAATCGCTACTTCAAGGTTAGTATCACTACAAGCTACAAAAGTATCATCCGCAAAAAGATTAATAAATTCACTTTCTACATATAGGTCTATGTCATTTAGATACAATGTAAATAAGAGAGGCCCCAATACGCTGCCTTGTGGTACCCCAACATTGATATAATGTTCAGAGGATAATGCCCCATCAAAACGTACTATCTGCTTCCTATCACTAAGATAATCACTTATCCATTTGTGTACTTTACCTACAAACCCATAATTTTGTAGTTTTGTTAGGAGTATGTGGCGATCAATGGTTTCAAAGGCTCTTTTAAAATCAAGAAAAACACCTACTACGTATCGGTTTTTATCAATATCGTTTTTAAGTTTACAGAGAGTCAATTGTAAAGCTGACTCACATGAATGTTTCTGTCGAAAACCGGACTGATTATTTATTAAAATTGAATTTTTTCCCATGTGTTCTAGTAGTTGGTCATAAACTGCTATCTCTAATATTTTTTCAATTGAGGGTAATGTGTTAATAGGCCTAAATTCACTAGCTTTATTTGTATTCAAAATCTTCTAAATAGGAACAATTGTACTCACTTTCAAAAGTGTAGGAATTCTACCTGTCATTAGAGAAGTGTTTATAAAATTCAGTATAACGTGACCAATCGATTCAAAAATTTCCCTCACCATCCTTGAATTTAATATTTCATGTATGGAGAACTTGTTGTCCATACTATAAACTATTTTACGTAAGTCTAACATTGACAGTGGTTTAAATTCACTCAGATTTAAATATAAATTATTATTGGTATTGGTCCAGGAATTTATTGAATCAATATCTTCGACAATATTTGTTATACTCCTGACAAAATATTTGTTAAAATTTTCTGCAATCTCCAAACGTTCTCTTAATACATTATGCTCCGCATCTATATCAAAACATATACAGCTAGGAATATCAAAGTTTTCTAATAAACATAAATAAACTGGATGGTTTGCCCAGACGAAAGCAAGATTTTTTGAAAATTGCGTAAAATTAAAAAATTCATATTTTATCCAATTTGAGTCCAAAAGTTAATCTGTTGGACTTTTCTTTTATGAAATTTCCCGTTCGTTCTTCTTTTGTGCTTAGAATTTTGCTACGGCTTACAGTTCGCTATTTCGGAAACGGACTGCGCTAGAGAAGAAAAAATAGCATCGTTTTGTTCGGAATTCAGCAGGGAGTCTACCTGCCAAATTTCATAAAAATCGGTCAATTCGTTTCGGAGGAGTATGGCAACAAAGATGTAAAATATTTAAATGGCTATTAAAAAATAACGGTTGAAGATAAAAAAGTGAAAATTTAGGATTGTATGTTCTTTTGCTTCTACATCATACAAAATTAAGAAAAAACGGTTTGTCAAAAAATTTAAAAAATATATCAGGGGGGCAAGCCCCCTTATGACGTACGGGCATGAAATCAGAGTTATGCCTATTCCCAGTCCGGTAGAATACATGTGTAAAATTTCATAAAAATCTGTTGAGCCGTTCTCGAGTTATAAATGGTGTAACTAACATAACTCGACTTTCTTTTATATATATAGATTTCGTGCTGTTGTCCTTCTCTATAGATGTATTTTCTCGTCCTTCTGTATTTTGTTTTGAGCTGGTTAATATTGTCGTACTTCTTATTATTTTACTTGAGGTTTGAGTTAAGTTTTAGCATAGTTCTGGAATTTTATTTACCTGACATAAACTAGCAAATTAAAGAGCTTATTTTTAAAGTGTCAAATCCAAAATTTTGATTTTTCAATGTTTTCGTTTTATTAGAAACACTATAGATCTTTTTAGATCTTAAATAAAGTTTCACATGCCAAAACAACAAACAACGTATTTACTAATAGTTAAAAGGGCATTTGAAAATTGTTTTATTTTCAAAACATCCTATCTACCTACTGTTTTTATTTCCAATGCATCTTAAATCAAGGGCATGTGATTTTAATTTTAGTGCTTCCAAAGGTTTAAGATTTTTGTATATCTGTATAAAAACTGACAATGTAATTTGTAAAACAGACATCTTCCTAAAGTTGTATCATAATAATTACTTTTTTCTTTAATAAAAATCTATGATTTCTGAATTTGACCATTTTATTGACTTAAGACATTTTAGAAATATGCTCATCAATTATTGTTTATTTTTTCATATTAAAAATTTGTTTGTTGATTTCAGTTAATTTCGATAATGGAAAAGTTAAACCAGAAGGTATTTTAAAGCTGGAAGCTAATCAATATGAGACACCAATGAATGATTTCTTAGTGGCGGTAAATTCAGAGAGGTTACTGTATACTGGAATTGTTGATGAGGATGATCTCTATGATAACTTCATCTTGGTCCACAATACACAGAAAGAAGAGGTAAGTTTATGAGGTGTTTCATAGATAGATAACATGAATGAGAAAGGGCCAGTGGTATTGTTTAGTTTTAGGAATCTTATATTTGCTCTATTTTCGCTACTTGCTATATTGCTTTTCCTTACAGCCCCGTTCAGAGTGTATGCACAAAATTTACTGCTTTATCTTGTGTATTGTGGTAGACTACTTAAGAAGTAGTATACTACTTGAGAAACAGTAAGCAACTAATTAAAAAAAGAATGTGTTTGTACACACGTAAGAAGTTATACTTCTATTATATGATTTCAACGAAATCAATATACTTTCAACAGGTTATTTGTATTTTATTTAAAGATTAAACTAATTTTTGCTTACTACTTTCCAAAAGTTTTTATTAAAACAATACCAAAAATAAAAAAAAAGAATGTGTGTGTACTTTGTACGCACGTAAGAAGATATTCTTCTATTATATAATAGGTAATTTAAACGAAGTAAATATACTTAAAAGGTTATTTGTACTTATTTTATTTAAAAATCAAACTAACTTTCTTATCTACCACTTTCAAAAAAGAAGAATATCTTCAAAAATTATATAATAATATACTTACAATCATAAAATCTATAAAAAAAATAAAAAAATAATAACTTGCTTGGGGGTCGAACCCACTTCACGTCTACCGCGCCGTACGAAAGCTGACAGCATTTCAAACTAGACCACATTCGCGTGTACGTCATGTGGGAATATACACAAACTAAACGTTTACACCATAAATTTATATGAATTTAATAAAATTATTAGTTTGATTTTTGTCGAAATAAAATACAACAAAATATAGAGTAAGAAAACAATATATGAGATGAAGATTTGTAGAAAGTTTGTTCGTAATCAGATTATGTAAATTAAAGCATTGCCTACTAATAGGTAACTACATTATTTTGTTTACATTTTCCAAATAGATAGGTATTGAAACTATTAGGTATTTCCAACTGAAACATTTAGAATTACGTACCTGCGGCTTTTCAAAACTATTTAAAAAGTCACTATAATTATAAATTTGATTTTATTTCTGTCCACACATCAATAAAAACTAATATTATACAATATTTTTGTTTACTGATAATCTCCATATTGAACAATCATTGACAGATCATTTCAAAATTTCAACACCCAATCAGAGCCCGTATAACCACTAATACCATACTGTCGGTGTGCGCATGCGCGGGTATCAATCAAATTTTACCCTCAATCGATTCGCCGCTAAAGAAGAATATCTTCAAAAATAGAAAACATACGAATTTGAACTGGGGACCTCTTGATCTCCGGTCACACGCTTTACCACTGAGCTATATTCCCTTTGCTTTGACAGGTTACAAGATTTCTCATACATACTGACAAATTTAATAGACCAAGTGAAGTATACAAAAGTACTTTAAATATACTTACTACTATTATAAAATATCTTATTCCCGAGTAAGACAAATCCAAAGACACAAAAATTATAATAAATATATTTACTAAAAACACTAATAATATATTCTTTTCACGCACACCTTATTTGCGCTACATAAAGATGTAGCGACTAATTGCCATACTGTCAGTGTGTGCATGCGCCATTGAATGTAAAAATTCACCCTCGTGCCTAAAGAAGTATAACTTCAAAAATTCTTTCTTCTTCTTTAAGTCCGTCTCCTATCGGAGGTTGGAAATCATCACAGCTATTCTTATTTTACTGGCGGCTGCCCTAAATAGGTCGATGGAACTGCAGCCGAACCATTCCCTCAGATTTCTTAACCAAGATATTCTGCGCCTACCGATACTTCTCTTACCCCTGATTTTACCCTGAATGATCAGTCTCAGCAGCGAGTATTTGTCACCTCTCATAACATGGCCAAAGTATTCAAGCTTTCTTCTTTTCACAGTAAGTTCACATCCTTTTCCGATCCGGCGTAAAATTTCGGCATTCGTCACGTGGTCCACCCAAGATACACGTAGCATTCTACGGTAACACCACATCTCAAAAGCTTCAATGTTTTTAATGCTGCCCATCTTGATGGTCCATGACTCAACTCCGTATAATAAAGTGGAGAAGATATAACACCGCAGCATACGCACTCTCAGATCAAGATTTATGTCACGACTACAGAGAAATATTTTCATCTTGTTAAATGCTGATCTAGCTATTTCTATTCTTGCTCTTATTTCTTTTGTTTGATCGCCTGTATGATCCAGGCAAGCTCCAAGGTATTTATAGGAGGATACCCTTTCTATAACCGTGTTATTGACAACCAAATCATTCCTGGCGTGTGGATCTTTTGTTATTACCATCCATTTAGTTTTTCTGAGGTTTAATGTAAGTCCGTAGCTGTTGCAGTAGTGGTTAGTGCGTTCCATCAGTCGTTGCAGATATGTAAGATTGTCTGCTAATATCACTGTGTCGTCAGCGTATCTCAAATTGTTGATTGTATTTCCGTTGATCACTACACCACAACTAACGTCCGACAGAGCTTCTTTAAATATGACTTCGCTATAAAAATTAAACAAAAGAGGAGACAGAATACACCCCTGTCTTACTCCTCTACATATTTTGATCTCCTCGGTCATTTCATCATCTACCTTGACTTGTGCTGTTTGATTCCAATACAAATTAGTTATTATTCTAATATCTTTTCCATCAATGTTCTTTTCGATTAGAAGTTGTCTCAGTCGGTCGTGCCGGACTCTATCGAAGGCCTTCTCAAAGTCTATAAAGCAGGCGTATACATCCTGATTGATATCCAAACACCGTTGAAATAGTACGCCCACACCAAAGAGCGCTTCCCTCGTACCAAGGCCGTTCCTGAAGCCCATTTGTGTTTCACTTATATCTTCTTCAAGTTTGCGGAAAAAAATGATTTTTAGAAAAACTTTAAGCATATGACTCATCAAGGCAATCGTTCTGTAATCCGAGCACTCTTTTACATTTGATTTTTTAGGTATTAAAATGAATGTGGACCTTAACCAGTCTTGTGGTATTATTCCAGTATCATATATGTTGTTAAATAACTCTAGTATCATGTTCATCACTTCTCCATCAATAAGTTTTAATACTTCAACCTGTATTTCATCAGGCCCTGGTGTCTTACCATCCTTGGTGTTTTTTAAAGCATATTCCAGTTCTTGTTTAAGTATCATTAAACCCTTCATTTCTTCTCGTTTCACTGTTATTAATTCTCTTTCGTCGTCAAAAAGTTCTTTTACATATTCTTTCCATCTTGTGAGTTTTTGTTTGAAATCTATTATAATCTTGCCTTCTGAATCATTCACCATTCCACTATGAGTCTTCTTCTTTGTACCAGTCATTTCTCTGATCTTCTTATGCATGCCGAAACTATCGTACTTTCTCTCACATTCCTCAATATCCTTGCATTGTTCTGACAGCCACTTTTCTTTTTCCTCTTTGATCATTCTCTTTATGGTTCGATTTATTGCATCATATTGTTGTTTGTTTTTGTTCTTATAGGCACGTCTCTCATCCATTAAATTAAGAATTTCTTCTGTCATTCATGCCTTTCTTTTAGTTCTCTCAGTTCGTTTAGGAGTCAACGTCTCTTTTACAGCTGTTGTTAGTGCTGCCTTTATCTGTTTCCAATTATTTTCAACTTCTTCGGAGTTCACACTATTAATTTCTTTCAAGTTTTTATTAATTTTTTCTTTTATGTCTTCTCTTGTTCTTGTATCTTTTAGTCTATTGAAATCTATCCGAGTTGTTTTTTTTTCTTTTTTAGTTTCTTCAATTTTATGTTTAACACAGATACAACCGGATTGTGGTCAGAGTAAATGTCCGCACCTGGGTAGGTCTTTGTTGATAGTATAGAATTTCTAAATCTGTGGTTAACCAGAATGTAATCTATTTGATTTCTAATCATCCTCCCGTTACCATCAGCAGGGGATTTCCATGTGTAAAGTCTACGCTTCGGGAGTTTAAACATTGTGTTTGTAATTACAAATTTTTCATTTTGACAAAATTGAACCATTCTGTCACCACGTTCATTACGGTCTCCTAACCCATAGTCTCCAACACAATCTTCCACTCTACCCTGACCCACCTTGGCGTTGAAATCACCCATTATTATTATGGGTTCCTTTTTCTGTATACTTTTGAGGACCGCTTGTAATTGTGTATAAAAGTCCTCAGTTACATTGTCATCCTTATCTGCTGTAGGGGCATATACCTGAATAATATTAATGTTCTTCGGTTGTGCTTTTAATTGTATCAGCATTACTCTATCTGAATAAGGAACAAAATTTATCATCGAATCATTTATGCGACTGTCCAGAACAATACCGACTCCATAAAGATGAGCTGGATTGTTGTTTCCTACGTAGTACATCGTGCCATTTGTTGTTGTACATTTACCTTCTCCTGGCCACCTAACATCGCTTATGCCGAGAATATCTATTTTCAGTCGTTTCATTTCGGATACAACATTATCGATTTTACCTGGAGAATATAGACTTCTCGCATTCCATGTAGCAATTTTTATGCAGGGATTTCGCAGGCTGACGACCAGAGGGACCCTGCAGTATTTGTCATGCCACTCCTGCCGGATCTTGGTTTCCGTGTTCCATGATCAGTAATCTTTAATCTTTCATTACTTGTAGTCATGATGATTTTACTAGGGATTTTAATGAGGTGGTTTCCCGTTGCCTTCCTCATCGCAGTGTAGGAGCCATTAAAACTGTTTCAGTCATGCCTCCTAGTATCCAATGATAAGCCGGTCCAGGATCTATTCCTGTACGCCACAACTTGGTACTGAAAACGCTGCTTCCGTCTCCAGGAATTTGATTTTATATTAACCCTAACATCAAGGGTTGCCACTTCCGCCGTCCGCCCCGTACCGAAGCTCTGCTTCTCCGCCGTGTCTGCCGTTGTGGACTTCATCCGTAACCCTGGACAAGGGACCCTAAACAGGTGCTAGTTTCCCGGGTCAGGAAACCCCCGGAATCTGCGGTGGGCAGGGATTGATTCATTTTCCCTGATAGGACTGTCTTCAAGAATTTAAAGAGTTCCTACCCGCTACCCGTAAATAAAAATTCTTTAGCTATACGTTTTTAACGTTCGGCTAACTAAGACATAATTAGTTGTTCAAATGGAAGATATCATGTTATGCATGGTATCTGAGTGGGTTGTTAAGCGTTTCTAAAGGCTTCACACCTACACAGGAAACACAACAGAAAAAACACCTAAAAAATTACTGAGTGCTATTTTTCAACTGGAACATCTGGGGAAAATCAATAGAAAGTGCATACCATGTTCATTTATTTGTTTATTAACATTTCAGCAAAGAAATCTATTTTTTTTTCATTCATTTCAATATTATGTCGAAAAGTATCAAGAATTATATAGAATAGCCAGTATAGATGCAAGTCCCAAAATGCTTGCATCTCAGGACAGCCCATTTAGAATTCTGACTACAATAATAAAGAATAATAAATAACCTAGAAGTGCGAATTTTGTCACAAAATTTGGTACGTGGGGTTAGAATAATATTTGCAACAAGTAATTGCACTTCGTAAGTCCTAGGTTTTCACCCAAAGTAATCGAAAGTAGAACTGGAAGTTGATATTTGAACGCCTCATGTAACTTTGCGTCGATTGATATATGATTTTACTAATTTTGAGTCATTTTGACTAAACTTTGGGTCATCATTGTTTAAACAGAAATGACTTCAAAACAGGAACTAAAGATTCAAACTCAACTTTTCAATACGCTTCGATTGATGTGTTACATGTACTATTTCTGCGACTATAACGGCACTTCTGGTTAGAACTTTTTAAGCGGAAATGATATAAAATCCAAAACCAAAATTTGTTCTCATATTGCTAAGGCACGTCGAATGATATATCGCTTATACTATTTCGGTGACTTTAGAACAGTTCATACAGTTGCAACTCTAAAACCGGAAGTCCGATGTCAAATTTCTCATCCTTAGTACCATCCTTGGGTTATAAGCTTTCACTTGCCACCTCATTTGTCAATCTATCTGTATTAATAATGGAGGAGTTGTATTCCCGGACGGAAAGACAGATGAACAGACAGTCATGAAACCGTAAGTATATATTTGTTCTCATCTTGCGAAGCAGCGTCGAATAATATATCACGTGTACTATTCCAGCGACTTTAAAACAGTACTTCTGGTCGCATTTATAAAACCGGAAGTCCTGGGTCAAACTTCGCACATTTAGTCCCATCCTTGGATTATAAGCTTTCTTCGACACCTCAATTGTTATTCTACCTGATATAGTGACGGAGGAGTTATATTCGCAGTCGGACAGACAGAAGGACAGACAGAATAGGTCAAATTTTTCACATTTAGTACCATCCTTGGATTGTAAGCTTTCATTTGACACCTCATTTGTCATTTTACCTGGTATAATGACGTAGGAGTTATATTCGCGGTCGGACGGACCGACGGACAGACAGCCTAGGTCAAATATCACACCTTTGGTACCATTCTTGGTTTATAAGCTTTCATTTGACACCTCATTTGTCATTCTACCTGGTATAATGATGGAGGAGCTATATTCGCGGTCGGACGGACCAACAGAAAGACAGCGTAGGTCAAATATCTCACATTTACTACCATCCTTAGATTATAAGCTTTTATTTGACACCTCATATGTCATTGTAGCTGTTATAATGACGGAAGAATTATATTCGCGGTCGGACGGACCGACGTGCAGACAGCCTAGGTCAAATATCTCATCTTTAGTACCATCCTTGGATTATAAGCTTTCATTTAACACCTCACTTGTCATTCTAGCTGGTATATTGACCATAGATTGAGGCCCAATAGATTGGGCCAGGTCTGAAAAATAGGTGGTCTATCTATCTCTCTCTACCAATGCTACCAGCGCTTAGCTTTCTCTCTCTAGCATATGATGGCTGCCGCCTCTGTGTCACTGTCGTTCCATTACTCCCACCTCTTGGTAGATACGCTCACACTCGCACGACAGACAAAGATAGCTAGACCACTTTACTTGATATTGGCGTTACACCCCGATGCATTGAGTGGTATATCCCTAGCCAGATCTATTGTTGACATATCTCTGATATTGACGGAGGAGTTGTGATCACAGACAGACAGACAGACGAACGTGGATAATTCAAAGTTTTCACATTTTTTCAAAATTGGATGAAAACAACAACTTTTCCGATATCTCTAATGTGAAGCAAAATATCGAAAATTTACCCTGTTGTGGATTTGCAGTACTGCAAGACAGACAGACGGACGTGGATAATTCAAAGTTTTCATATTTTTTCAAAATTGGATGAAAACAACAACTTTTCCGATATCTCTAATGTGAAGCAAAATATCGAAAATTTACCCTATTTGTGGATTTGCAGTACTGCCCTGCTTAGTAAAAACCTCCGATCTAAAATTTTCGTTTTTTCGTGATAAGGTTATATTCCACTACTATTAGACATTTCTCATCTTAGTACTTCGTCAGAAAGTCCTTTCTGCCACCTCAAATCGTACAAAATCATAAATTTTTTTGTCCTTTCTACAACTAACTGCTTAGAATAAATGTCCTATATGCTAACTGCTTAGTTAAGTTGTCCTATCTGCATCAAAATTGTGAAAATAGGACTTTTTGGCTAAGTAATTCATATTAAAATCCTCCAACTGGTGAAATTAATGTTGAAGTCCAGAGAAATAAGGTTTTTGTCGGGACACTTGAGCAGCCAGGTTGCAAATGGGTTTTGTGGGTACTATATACCTAATACATTATAAATACAAAAATGCCCGTCACAGTTCGGACGAGAATTTAAGTTATTAACAAATAAGGGTCAAAAATTGCAGTTTTTTCGTTTAAATCGCCACAGGTAAAAATAGCGTAATTAAATATCTTATTTATAGTATCCTTCTTTTAGTAGATGAGCAAAGGTTTAAAATGACAGTTTTTGAATTTTGATCCGATCATTTGTTGCTTCGGAAATTGCAGAATAAGACTAAAATTTTCGAAAATAAAAAAATTGCTATAACTTTTGCGAAAATGACCTTAAGACTTTTATATTGAATGAAAAGTTGAGTCAAACAGTCCATATAATGCACAAAAAAAATTTAAAATGATTTGTCAATTAGTTTAAATTTTATTCAATTTGTTTATCCCAAATAGCTTTTTTTTACAATGTCATTGTTCAGAAAATAATAAAGATATGGCAATTCTGTGAAAACCACATGAAAGAAGAATAGTTATATTTTCAATTATTTAAAAAAGTCATTTTTATCACACCGAAAACATTTTACTAAAGTAGACTTATTTTTGGCTTATAAACAATTTAAATAACTTTGTTAATATTGACTGTAGGCTAAAACTACAATGGGATTTGGAAAACTGGTATTTTTACACGAATTTTCAAAAAATAACTTTTTGCCTAGATTAATTACGGTCTCTGCTTAGGTACTCTGACCATTTAGTTTTCTTATTTATTAGCTCCTCTTTACATTGACAGTATCTTTCTTATAGGTGAAACTGTATCAAGTAGATAACGTGACAGTCCGTGCAAAGTTCCGACAGAAAAATGTGGTGGAAACATCCCCTAGAAAGGAGAATGCAGCATCCGAACTAAATAAACAATTTGGATCAAAGAAAGCAAAGAGAGTGACAGAACAGAGGGAAAGGCTGACCATGAATATAGACGCAGTTAAGGAACAGTTGGAGAAAACTGTATCAAGTAAGTTCCTACACCAATACCTGTCATACTCAGAAATTATTTAATTGAATCAGTCATTATGAAAAGGGGTCATCTCCACTTTCTGTCAAATTTTTATTTTATACACGCAGACCATACACATCTATTCTATATAACACCTTGTCAACTTTCAATATTAGTACTGTAAGTACAGCATCATAGAAAAAAGTGTTGTGTGATATGGTAGAATGCGATCTTACTCTTTAAAAAATATGTCACGTATTTCAGCGCCACCTCAGCACCTGGTTAAATGGAAGGGTACTACAAATCTGGCCTCCACATAAGTGGTCTGTAGCTTCGACATGATAGGTGTGAAATTTTAAACGTTCTTGTTGTTGATTGGATAGGAAGAGTGGCGTAATCTAGCCTCCATGCTAGGTACATCATAGCCTCCATACAGTACTTCCAATATTTAATATTTTATTCAAGTGGACAATAAAGGTACAACACAAACAACTTTTGTTTCTTAATTATTTATTTATACAATAATGTGACATTTTATGTAGAAATATGAGTATTTAATTTGGATTAAATACATGTTTACTCCTTGAATTTTTCCACCGTCTGCACACAACACCTGATGGGAGCAATTAGACCTAACAACAAAACGCGAAATAAAATGTGTATTTTAAAACTGTTGGATAAACAGTACCTACAATCAGAAAATCTCTACCTTACAATCAGAAAAACTTACCTTTAAAAAGGTACTCGATTACAAAATAACAAAAATATCAAAAAACACGACTGAATATCAGCTTTTTATGGTGACACAAACACATCACATAAACCGACCATATAAAATAACTGAACGACAACGAACGAACGAACACGAACACAACACAGATTCACAGATAGCGCAGGATTTGTCAAAAGTCATGTTCCACCAATCACAATGCCGACATCAGCGCCTCTGACAAAATGGAAGGAAAATAAATACAATTACATGTTTTTTATTAGAGTGCGCGGGGCATGTACAGCATTAAAAGTTGGCCCGTTTTCATATGAAATAGACGTGTCCATGTGTATGTATTACATAAAAATTCGACAGAAAATGGACATGTCAAAAAGTTGAGATCTCTTTCATATAGTCATAATGACCTATTCAATTATACCTGTAAAAGTAATCAGTAGAATTCTAGAAAAATTCACAGATTTAAAAAAAAATATTTTTTTGTAAAATTTTTTGTTAAAAGATTTTATTTATAACTTCTTCTTTTTGTATAAACATGACTCTGTTTTTTCAATGTGCCTCTATTAAGTTGTCGTTCCATCGTTTTCGTGGTCTTCCCACTGATAGTCTTCCTATTGGGGAACCATCTCTCGCTGTCCTTACTACTCTATTTGTAGTCATTCCATTCTATTGTTCAGTTTCTTACTCGGTTATTAATGTTGTCCACCTTGCATCTCTGTACAACTAGCTCTGTCCCCATACAGTCTTACCATCGATTTTTCGAAGGGTTTTCATCTTCGCTGTTTTGAGCAATCTTTTTGTGCTCTCTGTGTCGGGTCGTGTTTCTGACGCGTATGTCATTTATTATTGGTCTGATGATTGTTTTGTAAATATTTCTGTCTTTCATTTCTTTTCCGATCTTTTTATTTCTCCATATTGTGTCATTCAGGCGACCTGTGGCTCTTTTGTGGAAATTAACATGTTAAATTTTCTGGCGGTTATGTTAAATTGGTGCAGCATATGTTGTAAATCATCTTCACTTTGAGAGATTAGTATTGCATCGTCTGCATAGCAGATTATTTTAAGTTGTTTTTCATCCATGGGGTCTATTGAATAAAAAGAAGTATTTGCTTTTACTTCCTCGTATTTAAGTAATTACTTAATAGTAATTGAATAAAGCATTAAAGAAATGACTTTATTCAATTAGTATTAAGTAAATACTTAAATACTTGTAGGTAAAAGCAAATACTTCTTTTTATTCAATAGACCCATGATCAGGTTGAACAATAAAGGACTCAAGGAATATAAATGCATAAATATTTCTTCTTGAAATTTTTATAACTGAATATTTATAATATTTGTCCCTGTTCTCAAGTTTTTTGGGTATTTTCTATAAAAGTATTAATAATGTTCAAAAAATCTACTTTTGAAGTTATTTTTGCAATAATTCATCAACAAATTAACAAAGATAACTTTACAAACTCTCATTTTAAAGGATTTTCTATGCTTTTTAGTAAAATTGTTTCAATTTTCTATAAAAAAAAATAATTTAAATACTCCAATGCAAAATGTATCAAAATGGATGAATACGTATGTTGTCAAGACCACAGAAAAAGAGGAGCGCACTTTCATTTTGACGTTTTATGTTTATAAGTTTGTTATGGATGAATACGAATGTTGTCAAGACCACAGAAAAAGAAGAACGCACTTTGACTTTGACATTTTGCTGTTTATAAATTTGTTTATGTTTGATATTTGTGTTTTTAAAGTACATTGTTTTTGTTACTAAATTGATATTTAAATAAAATTTTGGACTGTAACAAAGAGAAAAGTGTTGAGTATTATCGTGTGAGTTTAGGATGCGGTAATGTCGCTGGTGACAGAAACTATAGATTATAACAATCAACCTTTAGCTTGGAGACTGCCACTCAAAAAATGTATAGAAATAAAGAGTGTGGACATAATTCCTGGGGAGACTGTAACCATACAGCTCAACGATACTCAGTTAACTGGATTGCCAGATGTTAATTACGAAATCTTACATAGTGAACCTAGTTATAAATCTCAGTGTAATAATCCACACATAGGAATAGACAATCAAACGTATTTACAAGACATTAGATCTCTAGAACAAGTTATTAATACTAATACAAGTCCGAAGGTAATAAAGAAAAACAAACCAAAAAAGAAAGTAAATAGACTACCATTTGACGGTACGTTATATCATAGTCAACAATTAGGTCTGAAAGTTCCTCCGAAGCAACAACTTGGCACGCGGGGGAGGATAATACACAGTCAAGCTAGGGAAGTGATTCATAATGTTTTTAAATTTATGAAGGATGAAGCCCAAAACGGTATAAGGATACCTATTTCAAATTATAGAGCGAGAGTTTTGAAAGCCACTGGTATCTCAAAGTGTACATATTCTAAAATTACTACTAGGGAATTTAAACGGGGAGAACCTCAACCTACAACAAAGAAAAAAATTAATGGTTAGTGTAAAATGTCAATAACTGTATAATTAATGCTGGTATGATACATGATTTTTGTCTTAGCACATGTTAAGCATTTTATTCTAGGTTAAAATATCTTGGGTAGATTCTTTTCAGTAACAACAAGTAGTATATCGCTGGTTTAGTATGAAAACCTTGTATCCCATTTTACAGGAGAGACTTTAAACTAAATTTCTGCATATTCTAACCTAAAAACAACAAACTATTGTTACATATTTTTGATTCTGAATACATTTAAGGTCATTTTGATACATTTTTATTTTACACAGTCTGGCGTAATCTGCACAAGTTCAAAACATTGAGCGTTGGTTATTGCCATTTTGAAAACATATATTAACAATTAACCCAGAAACAGTCGCGCTCACTTCTGTAACGTGAACAGTCGTGTGTTAGATTTTATCTCACAATACGAATTTACAACAAATTTTTATTTTATAGTATTTTTAGTTACTTGCTATGTTAGAAATATTATTTCTAACAATTATTAAAGCTAATTGACTCTCCCCAAAGCCATAAATTCCACAAAAAGAAGAAGAAGAAGAAAAAAAACCTGTGCATTACTACACCATTCCTCGACACACTTACGAAATTTTTTTCAAAATTGCAAAATTTTTCTTCAAATTATCACGAAAAAGGATAAAATGTTGGATTTTTCTAACGGCGCGACTGCTCGTTGGTTAAAGTATCTAATTGTTTTATACTAATATACAAATATATTCTAGGTGTGAAAGTGGACAATACTGAGCAAAGCACTGTAGCAGAAAATGATAGTATATATAGGCCAAAAATTAATAGGGATGCATCAACTCCTGATGGTGTGTACAATCTAGAGGATTTGGTAGAAGCATACATTTTGGATACACTAGCAGTGGAAGCCGGAAATATACTACAGGCTGGAAGTGCGGACGAATTTGGGTAAATATATTTTAATCATATTTTCCAGATTACTGGAAAGAAAGTTTTCTTAAGCCTATGTTTAAAGATGGGAATAACTCACTTGTTAATAATTGAGTCTGATAATGTCCTATTAGAGTCCATGGTGTGATACCCAAGTGTTTGAGAGTCTGGTTTGTGACTTTTTAACTCCTTTACTTGAACCTAAACTTATCAATCAACACTTTGGGTTTAGACCTCGTAGATCTACTGGGCTGAACCTATTAACTTGTGTAGATTTTTTGTTTGACTCCCTGAAGAAAGGGTATCAATTTAGATTTCTCCAAGGCGTTCAACAGGGTGTCTCATGGTATGTTGGTCTATAAGCTCAGAATGTCTAATCTTGCCTAATACTTGTCTAATCATAGATAGACAGTAAACATTGGTAATTTTCTTTCCAAAACAATTCTTGTTCTTTCAGGAGTTCCTCAAGCCTCACATCTTGGGCCTCTTCTGTTTAACATTTTTATAAACAATATTCACAAATGTTTTTCCTCTTCCATTTTTTTGTTGTTTGCTGATGACTTAAAGTTGAGCTGTCTGATTAAATCTCCCAATGACTGAAAAAGTTCAATATGAGCTAGTCAACTTGTTGGATTGGTGTACAGGAAATGGTGTGAATCTGAATCCATCTAAATGTACAGCTATTACGTTTTGTCGGTCCAGATCCCCAATCAATTCTGAATACAAGATTGGCCAGCATTGCCTTGATAATGTACCTTTCATCAAGGATCTAGGTGTCACTTTGGATGCAACTCTACAACTTTTCGATCACTTAAATAATGTAGTCAACAAGACATTTCAGATGCTTGGCTTTATCATAACAAACAGACGGAATATTACTGTGTGCTTAGGTAAGAAATGCCTTAAAAACTCTTTATTGCTCTCTTGTCCTTCCCCGTCTTGAGTATGCGTTCTGTGTATGGTCACCTTTTTATGGTATGCATATTGAGACCTTGTGTCATGTTGAACCTAAACTAAAACAGATTGCTTTCAAATTAAATATTTTGGACAACCACAGCGATGCAGATTTACTTGCTATATCAAATATGCCACCCATTTCTATGCTTCATAAGAAGAGAGATCTTATTGCTTTTTACAATATTCTGCATGGTAGAGCTGCTGCTTATTCTTTGGTCTAAAAATTAATATGCACATTCCATCTAGACCTACCAGATCTACAGCTAGTTTTCATTACCCTATACAGGGTGTTTGGTAAAGAATGGGAAATAGCTTAACCTCAGATTCCTGAGGTTAAAATAGGCTGATTTAAGCTAACTTACCTTAGTACAAAGTTTATAATAACCGAGATACAGGGTGTCAAAGTAAAACTTTTTTTTTATTTATTATTAAATATTTCCTGACAGGTATGAGATAACAACATGAAATTTGGTATGTGGGGGTTTTTTGGGTCGAGAAAACTAAATTCCATACCAAAAATGATGTATTGCTCAGAGGGCGCCACATACGCATTTCAGCACTCATTTATTACGTTCAATTTTTTTTATCCCTCACTTTGTATAGTTTTGACATTAAAATTTTTATTCTCCTATTAGTTTTACTTAAAAAAGGTATACTTTTTCATCTCCCTAAACTCAACCGTTTTCGAGATAAACGCATTTTAAATCTGCGATACACCATCATTTCTAGAATAATATCATTGTATGTAGTTCCACCCGAAAAATAACTTAAAACCATAATAATTGTGCCAGTTCTCAAATTTATGTCATTGCATCGCAAATTCCATTTGAAGAAATTTGCGATACGTTTTTGGATAATTTTATGGTTTTAAGTTATTTTTCGAGTGTAACTATGAATGATATTATGCTAAAAATGATGGTGTATCGCAGATTTAAAATGCGTTTATCTCAAAAACGGTTGAGTTTAGGAAGATGAAAGAAGTATACCATTTTTAAGTAAAACTAATAGGAGAATAAAAATGTTAATGTCAAAATTATACAGAGTGAGGGATAAAAAAAATTGAACGTAATAAATGAGTGCTGAAAGGCGTATGTGGCGCCCTCTGGGCAATACATAATTTTTGGTAGGGAATATAGTTTTTTCGACCCAAAAAACCCCCACATACCAAATTTCATGTTGTTATCTCATACCTGTCAGGATATATTCAATAATAAATAAAAAAAAAAAGTTTAACTTTGACACCCTGTATCTCGGTTATTATAAACTTTGTACTAAGGTAAGTTAGCTTAAATCGGCCTATTTTAACCTCAGGAACCTGAGGTTAAGCTATGGCCCCATTCTTTACCAAACACCCAGTATAAAGCACTAACTATGGATTTAACAACTTCGTATCAAGAATTGCCAGACTGACCAATCAATATGATAACGTAGGTTAACATAGGATAACATTCCTGCATCAGGTTTTGTGTACTCTTGGCTTGAGTTATTACTAGGTTATTTTATCCCTATTCCACGAACATACTCCTGTTTTGGATTACTTCAGCAACGAATATTTTACTGTGGAAAATAAGAAGAACGAAAGTAAATTGCAAATTACATTGTTGTTTATTGGAATAATTATTAGCGCCATTTACTTTCGTGCTTTTTATGTTGCACAGTAAAATATTCGTTGTTGAAGTAATCCAAAACAGGCGTATGTTCGTGGAATGGCCCATATTAACCAATTCAACATCTCAGTTATTTTTTAGTCAGATAACTTTTTGTATTATAGCCATAGATATAGATACTGTTATGAATTTATAGTTTAACATTAATTGTAACTGGGCTTACCCGTTGATAAATAAAATAAAATAATATGTATCTACCAAAAATTTATCTATCAATTTATATAATTGTTTTAAGGATTTTAATAGCATCTTTGAAAAAAGTTATTTCTGAACCATGATAAATTACTGCTGATTTATTTCCATGCTAAATGAAAATATCAATTTTGTTGCCTGTATTCTTTAATATAAAAATATGGAAAAAAAATTTTTATGAAACGCTTTTTTTTAGTTCCGAGTGACTAAAATTAAAAATATTAAAAAATCAACTAAAAAGTAAAAAATAAAAAAAAATTGAAAAAATCCAATACATTCGTCAAAGAAAAGCGTGGTGCGTCTTCATCGAATAAACGGTTTTCGCGCCACGCTTTTCTTTGACGAATGTGTTGGATTTTTTCAATTTTTTTTTTTATTTCTTGCTTTTTAGTTGATTTTTTAATATTTTTAATTTTAGTCACTCGGAACTAAAGAAAAGCGTTTCCTAAAAATTATTTTTTCATATTTTTTTATTTTTTACTTTTTAGTCTTACACTTTTCAAACATTAAAATATATCGCCATGTTTATTAAAATATGTATAAAACATATGATGAACAAACATGAAAAGTAGTCGGAATCGGCAAAAAATTTGGAACTCTATTGTTTATTTATGAAACATAACGTAAACAATTAACGTAAAAGTGAAATTATGTATAGTTCATATAATTAGCTACAATCTGTAAAAGTTTCAAGTTTTTTCATTGTAAAAAACAAGAGAATTTAAGCATTTTCTGGTAAAGTCGTTTTTATATTTAAACAATTAACAAACATAAAAAAATTATTGACTGTTCGTGTATTGTTCCCGCGAATGCATATGTCTGCAAATTTTTAGTCATTTGCATTGAAGAAAAGGCAGTAAAATTAACGTCCAAAAATTTGACCCAAACGATTGAACTAAAGAAAAGCGTTAAATTAATACGCCAAAACGAATTCTAATGTTAATTGTAGTACAAAACGTCTCCACCGGTGGTTTTTCTAAGACTACGATAAAAAGACGAATTTTTTTAATTCGAGTTTTGGGTGAGGTTCTGTTTCGTATTGTATTGAAATTTGACACGAATAAGTGCCGATTTTTATATAAATAAATATATTTTCGTTCAATATTTCGTTATAAGCGTTCAAAATTTGAAACTTTATTGTTTATTTATGAAGCACAACGTAAACAATTAACGTAAAAAGTGAAATTATGTATAGTTCATATCATTAGCTACAATCCGTAAAAGTTTTAAGTTTCTATATTGTAAAAAACAAGAGAATTTAAGCATTTTCCATTGAAATCGTTTATTTTTCTTTAAACAATTAATAAACATAAAAAAAAATTATTGACTATTCGTGTATTGTTCCCGCGAATGCATATGTCTGCAAATTTTCATTCATTTGCATTGAAGAAAAGGCAGTCTAATTAACGTCTAGAGATTTGACGCAAACTATTGAACTTAAGAAAAGCGTTTAAAAAAAAGGAGAATGTGTGTAACTTATTAAATTTAAATTAAAATACATTTTACTGCTGTCAGAAACCAGACAAAAATGTTTATATCACAAATAATCATTGATTTTCGCTTAAATTGAATGTTAAAACTTCCAAGAGGCAGGTTTCTAGCGGGAGCTGGCTTGAATATTTTTTAATTTAATCGAAAAGCAATGTTTATTTCTGAAATACACATTTTTTTCTGTTTACGGGCAACTGTAAAATGTATTCTGGGTTAAATAAATTACATACATTCTTCTTTTTTGTCAAATAATTTAATTAAAAAATTATTTTTGGACACCTGTACAAATAATTATATAAATTTTTATATTACTGAATAAAGAATTGAATGACCTTTCAAATGAGCTATCGCATGTCCCCTATTCTCATTTAAAAAAAATCATCCATTACGTCATCGCGCCCAGATGGATGACGTCACTAGTATCAAATATATGCCAAAATATCGTAATTTAAAATAAAAATCGACCTCTTTCGGGATTTTTCCTTAAAGTCGCCTTTTTACGAAATAACGAATTTATTCTTTTCATTTGCATCGTACTGTATAAACAAATATACGAGTGTTCAAAATTTAAAACTTTATTGTTTATTTATGACGCATAACGTAAACAATTAACGTAAAAAGTGAAATTATGTATAGGTTATATCATTACCTACAATCCGTAAAAGTTTCAAGTTTCTACATTGTAAAAAACAAGAGAATTTAAGCCTTTTTCCATTAAAATCGTTTTTTTTTATTTAAACAATTAATAAACATAAACAAAAATTTTTTGTTGTCTATTCGTGTATTGTTCCCGCGAATGCATATGTCTGCAAATTTTCATGCATTTTCATGGAAGAAAAGGTAGTCAAATTAACATCCAAAGATTTGACGCAATCTATTGAACTAACTAAAAGCGTTTAATAAATTACATACATTCTTCTTTTTTGTCAAATAATTTAATTAAAAAATTGTTATTGGACACCCTGTACAAATAATTATATAAATTTTTATATTACTGAATAAAGAATTAAATGACCTTTCAAATGAGCTATCGCATGTCCCCTATTCTCATTTAAAAAAATCATCGATTACGTCATCGCGCCCAGAAGGATGACGTCACTAGTATGACATATATGCCAAAATATCGTAATTTAAAAATAAAATCGACCTCTTTCGGGATTTTTCCTTAACCCTGGATTGCTACACTTTTTTTCTAAACTCAATCTGCTACATCTAGGTACAGTGGTACCCCAAATAAAATCGACCTAAAATATTTATATATGTATGTTTTAAGAACTTATGACAAAAACAATCTTAAGATAACATGCTAAGAATTTATTTTGTATACAAAAATATTTTATTATATTATTATTCACAAGTTTATTTTCATATTTTCTACACCCACTACTGCAAATTGGTGTAACTTACAAACAAGGTTGGGGTACACGTGTACCCCAGGTAGCATTCCAGGGTTCAAGTCGCCTTTTTACGAAATAACGAATTTATTCCTTTCACTTGCATCGTACTGTATAAACAAATATATGAGTGTTCAAAATTTAAAACTTTATTGTTTATTTATGACGCATAACGTAAACAATTAACGTAAAAAGTGAAATTATGTATAGGTTATATCATTAGCTACCATCCGTAAAAGTTTCAAGTTTCTACATTGTAAAAAACAAGAGAATTTAAGCATTTTCCATTGAAATCGTTTATTTTTCTTTAAACAATTAATAAACATAAAAAAAAATTTTTTGTTGTCTATTCGTGTATTGTCACCGCGAATGCATATGTCTACAAATTTTCATTCATTTTCATGGAAGAAAAGGTAGTCAAATTAACATCCAAAGATTTGACGCAATCTATTGAACTAAATAAAAGCGTTTAAAAATTGATAAAATCTATTTTTAAATTAGGAAAAATTAATCGAAAGTGAACTTAAAATATTATCTAATATTTCTTTATCTTTTTTTTTTTTAGATTGTGTCCATTTGCGACCTCTAGTATTAACAAAATATTAGTATCCGGCTCACAAGAAGAAGAAAAAATACGAAGCATCACCATATTCCTGTATATACAATATTTGATTAAATTTATGGTGACACCCATGAAACTTGTTACCAGAAAATTTGTAGTCTGTGATAAATCTGTTGATGTCAACAACCATATACTCAGTTTGTTTTCAGAAATGGGTTCACATGGAAGGTAAGCCATTTTGTAAGCTTCTAAAAAGTCAAGTGTATCAAAAGAAATGTTACACATTAGTTATACCCAAAATTCTAACATCTAAAAATATGTCAAGACAAGCCAAAATATACAGGGTGTTTCATTAATAATTGTCCATATAGTAACTGGAGAAACCTTAGCACAAAATACGGAGATTGAACCTAAAACACTTAAATAAAATGTGGTTCCGTACTGAGTTACGGGGTGTTTTATCTAAAAATTTAAAAACTATTTTTGCTCAGCATTTTAAAACCATTCCACGTATCCTTTTCATATTTGGCATAAAGTGCGACTACTATACACCCTACTAAATTATGATAAACAAACGTTTCTAGCTACTTCCAGAGGCGTACGACAGGGAATAGTGAATGGTTGACCCTCTCAAATTCTACGCCACTGGAGGAATTACTATTTTAGTGCCATTTTTAGATTTTCCAATACTTTCTACGAAAATAATATACTCTTTATTAGTAACGATAAAGTCATTAGTTTTCGAGATATTTGAAGTTAAATATGAAACGGCACAGTTATTTTGATTAATTTATGATATGATTCATATATGATTAAAATTTAAAAATTATTTGTACCATTACATTAAAACTATTTGGCGTATCCCTATCATACTTGGCAGAAAGTGTAGGTACTGTACACCCTACTGAATTAAGATAAATAAACGTTTCTAGCTACCACCAGAGGCGTACGACAGGGGTTAGTGACTGGTTGACCCTTCCCAAATTCTACGCCACTGACGAAATTGCTATTTTCGTGCAATTTTTTGATTTTTCAATACTTTTTATGTAAATAATATACTCTTCCGCCGTAACGATAAAATGATTAGTTTTCGAGATACTTGAAATTAAAAATGAAGCGACACAATACATTAATCAAAATAACAGTGTCGTTTCATTTTTATTTTCAAATATCTCGAAAACTAATGACTTTATCGTTACGAATGAAGAGTATATTATTTTCATAGAAAGTATTGGTGAATCTAAAAATTAAACTAAAATAATAATTCCGCCAGTGGCGTAGAATTTGAAAAGGGTCAACCATTCACTTTCCCCCGTCGTACGCCTCTGGCAATAGCCACAAACGTTTGTTTAACATAATTTAGTAGTTTGTACAGTACCTATACTTCCTGCCAAGTATGAAAAGAATAAGTCGAATAGTTTTAAAATGCTGAGCAAAAATAATTTTTAAATTTTTAGATAAAACACCCTGTAACTCAGTAAGGAACCACATTTTATTCAAGTGTTTTAGGTTAAATCTTCGTATTTTGTGCTAAGGTTTCTCCAGTTACTATATGGACAATTATTAATGAAACACCCTGTATATTATATATGTACAAAACAGTTTGGAAACCTACAGTTCTGTATGCAAGCGAGACACGGGTGCTAAACCAACCACAAGAAGAAGAAATGAATGTATGGGAAAGAAAAATATTGAGAAGAATTTTTGAAGGTGTTAAAAAGGGGGAGGTATATACTCTGGGCTAATTAGCTAAATACAAGGAAAAGTTATTTACCAGCAATTTTATTGCTGGAATCGAATCTTATGACTGTATATATTAATAATATAGGTATGCAAAGTCCGCAGATAGTGTGCTACAGCGGCAGGACCCTTCTTTTAAAAGAAAAAACGTTTAATTGTGATGAGTGGTTCCTGGGATACAACCGCTCAAACTTGACCGGCATAGATATAAACAATAGGATCATCATTTTTGAACCATCACCTTTTTATTTTTGTCCTTTTTCTCCACACCAATTTTCATATTTTTAAAATAGTCATAACATATATTATTATAATAAAAACTATCGATATTACGAGTGAAAATTGCCAAAAATAGCAAAATTCCAATCAAAAATTAGGTTGAAGAAAATGTAATCTCAAAGTTCAAAATCGGTATACGTTGAAGAAATGCATTTTCTCGGCTTACCATGGAGCAATTTTCTTCATTCTTTTTTTGTTTTCAAGTAACTGGAGTAGAGCCATCTAACTAACGCATTGTTAAATGTCAAAGTTGCTTTTGTTTTGTTATAATAGATTAATTTATTTATAAGAAAAGAAAACTACATATTTTTTCCAGTTGTAGACTTTTAGATAAACTTACTACAAGTGTACCTTTTAACGTTAAAAACACAAATATTCTCATTTCAAAGCTGTATAATTATTTAAACAATTTTTATTTAAACAAATTAAAATATTGTGTTATAGTAAATAAATTAATTTATTATAACAAAACAAAAGCAAATCTGACATTTAATAATGCGTTAATTAGATGGCTCTAATCTAGTTAATTGGGAACAAAAAGAGAATGAAGAAAATTGCTCCATGGGAAGCCGAGAAAATGCATTTTTTTAACGTATACCGATTTTGAACTTTGATGTTACATTTTCTCCAACCTAATTTTTGATTGGAATTTTGCTATTTTTGTCAATTTTCACTCGTAATATCGATACTTTTTATTATAATACTATATGTTATGACTATTTAAAGAATGAAAATTGGTGTGGAGAAAGAGGACAAAAATAAATAGGTAATGGTTCAAAAATTATGATCCTATTGTTTAGATCTTTGCCGTAAATGCCGGTCAACTTTGACCGGTTGTATCTCAAGAACCACTCATCACAATTAAAAGTTTTTTTCTTTTAAAAGAAGTGTCCTGCCGCTTTTTTTCCAATACCGTTTTCATGATTTAATTTAATATAATATTTCCCGAGATATTCTATTTGTTTATAAGCCAAAAAATTGTTTATAATTTTAAAATATTCCTGAGGCCGCTTAAATAGTTCAATTTCAATTCTGTAAAGTACCATACATAGGTACAGTATCTTTTTGTACAAAAATCATAATTGTTCTTATGTATCATAATTATTGTGGTTATTATAGCGACTGTAAATGTTTAATTAACAATTCAATTGTTGCTAAACTGTTCATTCAATTTCCATCGATTTCTGGAATTATAATCTATACGGAAAGAGCTTTTATATTACCAAGTTATTTAATTATTGATAAACAATTACTTATGTAAAATTTTTGTTGAAAATTAAAGATTTTGTTGAAAATTCCGGATTTTCGTCGAAGTAAGAGAAAAACACGTCTCTATGCAGAATTTAATTACGGTGAATTTTTATTTTGGTGTTTTTGGTGTAAAGTAAAAATCTTTGGAGTTATAGAGCAAAAATTGAAAAAAACACGATTTTCGGGTGCCATTTTGTTTATAAAAAAAGTAGCACACTATCTGCGGACTTTGCATACCTATATTATTAATACATACAATCATAAGATTCGATTCCAGCAATAAAATTGCTGGTAAATAAATTTTCCCAAAAATGGCCTATTCTCCGATAATCTGCCCAGACTAATATAGAAGAAGAACCAACACTGAGATCATAAGTCTTTTTAAAAAGCCTGCTATATCAGAAATAGTACAAGCATTAAGATTGAGATGGTTGGGATAGTTAGAAAGTATGAAAGAAAAAATAATACCAAAAATATTAATACATACGAAGATATGTGCCAAAAGAAGAGTAAATCTTCTTCTTTCTCTTTATAAGCAATCCTACTTGTTCATTGAAAGATTAATATCTCTATGGGAGGTTATCACTCCATTTTTTGTGCAGTCAGCTGATACTTCTACTGATTGGAGATATATCTCTTACTATTTTGACCACACACGTCTTCCCCATTCTACTTATGTGGTTATTCTATTCTTTTTTCTATTTAGTGCCCATACGTTTATACACTGTATTTTACATTGTCTCCTAATATCTTAATTCCTCTTTCGATCTCTAAGTGTATTTCCTGTAATTCTTCTTAGTACTCCCATCTCTGCCGTTTCCAGTATTTTTGTGTTGTACTGTGCTGTATCGGGTCTTGTTTCTGATGCATATTATGTCATTATTGGTTTTACACTGCCTTGCCTTCATTTCACTGTTAATATGTCAGTTTCGCCATATAGTGTTATTAAGACATCCTACCAGTCAATTTGCTTTTTTTGCTTGATTTCTCACTTCTGTTTCTATGTCTCCATAGCTTGACAAATTGAAGAGCATAGGACTCAATGAGTCTCCTTGTCTTAGGTCTGCCTATGGTCTGTTCTCTGGTCTGCCTATGTCTATAGGGTGTGTAAGTTGTCCATTGATTCTGACTTTCGTTTTGTTGTTTTGGTATATCAATGGTGTAGAGGCCAAAGGGCGTAACCCTCAATTTATAAATTTTACAGGAGGCTTAAAAAACTGAATTACTTGTATACTAAATTCGCTCTACCAAGATTCACTTTGACACATTCGGAATAGGAAAGATAATAGGAAAATTGTTTGTTTGTGCGAAGATGAAATAGGGTTGACGGGGTGGTCGTAAATAACTTCGCACTTGTTATATATTTTTGAATTTAAACGTATATTGAGTATAATTTGATAATGTAACAGAAAATGAAAATAAAAGGGCTATATGTGTGTTGCTTCTCTGAATGTTTTGACTCGAATGGGAATCTGGAATCTGCCTTTGGTGAACTTCTACCCTCCGTCCCGTCTTGGTTGAGACGGGAGCGGAGGTAGTAAAAAATGAACCATATATGTATTAATAGTAGCCGCATTGGCGTAGTGGTCCGTATTTTCAGATATCATTATAAATATACCTACATAATTATAAATGTGCGTAAACAAAAATCAACTTAATCTTTCATTAAAAAAGAAGAATTATTAGAAATAGTGGGAGTGTCTACTAATGTCATAAAATTTTGTGGAGTTTATTTCTACAAAATATTTTTATTTTGTACAACAAATAATTGTCTCATTTGTCATCAATACATAATAATGGTGTAAATAAATAATTATTGATTGGCGTAAGGTTTATGTTCTTTTTATGTCTGTTTACTATTAATAATATTGGCTATGAGCAGGTGCGTTGGTTGTTTAGTAATTTCCAGTCACTTCTGACAACTGAACTTTCCAAAAAAGAAATTACTAACGTCAGTGTCAAAGTGAATCTCGATAGAGCGAATTTAGTATACTATGTACCTAGTTTCAATACTCTTTTATTATTTACATAATGTAGCACTTCATCTCCTGAATTAAATAAATATCACAAAAATTTGTATTATTACTTACAAATGCAAGAAAAAATAATTTTATATCATATTATGTGGGTTACGCCTTTTGGCTGGCTTGTTTAAATATTTTGGTACGACTATTGATGAGGGTTACTCTGTAAATGTCAGAATCCCCTTTATGTTGGTTGATATTACTAATTACTTACTGTAATGTGATATTTGGTGTGTAAAATGATCTGATGAAGGTATACAATAATAAATAATAGTAATCCTAAATAATGCTATATTACATGTATTAATATTAACCAATTAAGTATTAAATATTAAACAAAATACAGTGTGGGCCAAAGAAAACAGTACACCTCGATATTTGGCAGTATTTATTAGATTTTAAGGAAATGAAGAAATAGGTCGATTTTTGATCTAAAGGGCACACATTTTTACGGTACATACATCTGTCATTTGTCAACCTCCTCCCTTCCATTTCCCCACCCCTTATTTTTAAATAGGGTTCGTGTGCTACCTCATTTGAAAGGTTATTCAATTCTCTATTCAGTAATATTAACATTGACATAATTATTTATACAGGGTGTCTAAGAAAAATTATTTTGAATTAAATTAATTGACACAAAAAGAAGAATGTATGCAATTTATTTAACTCAAAATACATTCTACTACTGACAGAAAACAGACAAAAATGTTTATTTGACAAATAAATATTGTTTTTCGCTTAAATTCAATATTCAACCTACCAAGAGGCAGATAGATGGTTGGCAGCTTGAACATTGAAATTAAGCGAAAAGCATTCATTATTTATCAAAAAACATTTTTTCTGTTTTGTGACAGCAGTGGAATGTATTTTGAATTAAATAAATTACATACATTTTTCTTTTTGTGTCAATTAGTTTAATTAAAAAAAATTCTTGGACAACCTGTATACATAATTATGTTAATTATGTTAAATTATTCAACGCGGAGTCAAACCCGGAAAACAACAGAAAGCAATTATGTTAATGTTTATATTACTGAGTAGAGAATTGAATAACCTTTTAAATGAGCTAGCACACGACCCCTATTCACTATTTAAAAATAAGGAGTGGGGGAAGTGGAATGGAGGGGGTTGACAAATGTATGTACCGCAAAAATGTGTCCCCCTTAGATCAAAAATCGACCTGTTTCGTAATTTCCTTAAAATCCAATAAATACTGCCAATATCGAGGTGAGCTGTTTTCTTTGGCCCACTCTGTATACAAAAATTAGTCTTCCTCATCAGTTTCAGCAAGATCATCTGGCTCCGAAGTGTCTGATCTCATTTTGATATATTCGTCCTGGTTTATTCCTGATTTGGAATAACATTATTTTTAATTAAATTCTTTAGATTCTCGTATTTTTTAGATTATTATTATTATCCCGGTTATTTATAGCGTTCTTCGCCTTCCGGTTCCCAGTTTTTTTAGATGCCAATTTTAATTCTTCGTTGTATAGCGGTGCTAGTGAAGGTGAAGTAATGGTTGATCGCCTTGTCTTGTGCCCTTTCACACAAATTTTTATTTCTTCACTTTCCGGATCTAATGATGCTTTTGCTATAACCGTGGAAGAATTTTGATCAGGTGATGCCAAGGAAAAGTTAGGCATACGTCAATTATGTGGTACGTGATATTAGCCGTTGTGGGTTACGCCGTCGTGAGGGTTACGCCAAATGTTGGGATGAAATTGTGAAACCGCTAAATGTACAGCTGGTTCCAAAAAAAACTGATACGACTCTTAAAGCGTATTTTGTAGAAAATTGAGCAGTGTATTTTCTTCTTCTTCTTCTTCTTTTTGTTTTTGGTCTCGCTGCAAGGCAATTACCAGCACGATTTATAGGCGATCTTGATGTAGTCTGGCTCTAAGCCATATCAAAATCGCTGACTATGTTCTTATAAAAAGCTTTTGATGAGGTGTGATATAGTGAATATGAGTTTAATTATATTTAATTTATTATATTTTGAAGGATAAATACTTATTATTGACATACTGTGACTGTCACTGCCAAATCTTAAAATTTGTCAGATAACTTCAACCTCAAAAAATGGCTGTTTGTTTGTTTATTTTATTATTTGTCTGTCATAATAAATATAATATGTCAGACCAATCATACACTGCTCAAAATGATCAAATCTTACTAAGAGTCGTATCAGTTTTTTTAGGAACCAGCTGCACATAATGACATTATTCTGATATTCTATAGGTTTATAGTAATAGGTGGGGTACGACCTTTGTCCGGGAGGTGTATTTCTGGTCGGTCTTTCAGAAAAACCAAAAATCGCAATTTCTAATTTTTGAGGGTTACGCCCTTTAGCCTTTACACGATCGATATGTTTTCAATAGTGTTTACGATATCTGGGACGACATTTTATTTTACAGAAGATGAATTACAAGAAGAATAGGTCGGCCAAGAAAAAAATATGGTTAGATGAAGCAGAAGAGGATCTTATAGAGAAAGCTGTAGAAATAAAAAGGAAAAGGATTAAGGATTGTAGAGAATGGAGAAGCATCGTTAAACTATAGCCTCAAGCTGATCACCATATACCTACATACATATAATATACACTTTACCCATTCAATTTTTTATGATATATCCTTATCTAGATCCCGTCTTTAAATTGAGAACCTGCGTTTACTAGACCTAGTCAACCATCCTTACCAATATACCAATTACACTAGAAGTCTTTACTTCATTGTTTGTTTTTGTTGCAATTTATTATGATTAACACGTATATATTTATTATAGGACGAGACCATTGCATATGAAAGACAAGGCACTATGCTATACTATGGTGTTGGCAGCAATAGCGATGGATTTTGAAGTTGATGTAGAGCTTTTGTCCAAGGATATGAAAATTGGCATCAAAAAAGCTATAGAGGTAGCCAGGATTCTTGCTTTCAATGCAAAAGCCAACAACAAACATGTAGTGCAATTGAAGCTTCCGTTACCACCTCCGGTTAACTTTACGCCGAAGAAAGGGAGAAGATGAACAAATGTTACTAGCTAGATTTTAAAATTCAACGAGGAAAGAGAGAAACGTCTATTCAATTTTAAGTACAATATTGTAAATTGTTTATTATAGTGTATATAAAGAAAGAGTCCTGGCTTTGAAATGATAAAGCTGATCATTTTAATAATAATTTTTATTTTTTCCCAAATGTAATTTTATTTTTTACCATGTCATCATCATTCAACCCGGATCTATCCAGACCGGAGGTCTCCCTCGGTCTTTTCCATGGATTTTTGCTTTGTGCTGTTTGCATCCAATTTTTGGGGGTCCGTCCATAAAATGTCCAGGACTTAAAAAATCACTTAAAATTCGACAATTTTTCCGATTTTGTATCAGAAGAGCATACTGTATATTTACCTTATTTGAATATAATATTTTACCTGAATATTTTATTTGCCTATTTTGGGATATTTATGATTTTGATATTTTTGAATATACCTAGTTTGATGTAGTACATTGTGTCTTATTTTGATGATATTTGCATTTTTTTTGTATTAAAACATTTGAATACAGAGGCGCTCTTTCTTTTTTATTTCAAGGGTTTTTCTCTTCCTTATTTCTTTTTTGTTGTTGTTGTTGTTGTTGTTTCCCCGAATATAATCTGCATAGACTGAGCAACGATGTAGTGCCTTTGAGCATATTGTGTACCGATCTTTTGAAATTACTTCTTCAATCACTAGGATGGTACAAAAGGTGAATAAAAAATGCAACGAAAAGAAACATATAAAATTTCTTAGAATTTATTGGTTAAATTTTACAAAAATACTTACAAATATTAAAAAGGATAAATTATACAAACAGAAAAACTTCAACTATAGACTTTAAAGAAAGTAACAAAATTTTGTGTATATTTCTATGCTTTAAAATAACACTAAATGTCTTCGATACTACCGATCAACGAGAAACCTACATTTTTAGCTCTTTTTTTACTGATAGTTACAAAATAGTAGATAAATCTATAAATCTACAAAATATTTCTCTATATGTACATGGAGTAAAGAGGTTATTTGGCTTTCTTCGTATTAAAGTATTTGTATATAAGTGTATAATATTATTTCCCTTAAATAATACGATAAAATATGTACATGAAAACAGTCTGAAATGGTTTTGCTATTTTATAATCAAAAGTATATAAATAATAATAAATATGCGTATGATAACAAGCACAATTATGCGCAAATGTGGCTATCCACCCCTGGTAGCATAGCTCCAACCAACCTACACCGCGAACATGCATTGAACATACAAATAATACAACAAAATTGTGGATAGTCGTCAACTTCTAGTCCACAACGACATCCACGGTATTCTTGGAAACCGTTTTCGAACTAGGTGACCTCCCCTGAAGCGCTGCAGTAATCAAGTTTGACTTAAATACCCGATAGAGATAAGAACGGGAAAGTAAGACAGATCCGCATTACCATAGTCTACTGGACATCACAGACGGATGTGAACGTCCCCGTAAGATTTGGGCAGTCCTCTACAGATGGGGTAAACTTCCCTCGCCTTCTTGTGACTGCTGTGCTGCAAGACACTCAAGACAGACGATCAGACACATGTCACAGGACTGCCCACACAGGCGACCCTACAGACTTCGTAATGGGAACCGAAGAGTCAATAGAATATATAAAAAACAGGATATCTTTACCTATTCTGTGATGTTACCCATTGTAGCATTTATTGCTACCCCGTAAGTGTTTTATTTGATGCGCCTATGTATCTTTATAACTCCCTAACGCTTCGACGTGTAGGCGCAGGCCGAACGACCAACGGGACGGTAGAGAAGCGAAACTCGTAATAGTAAAATCGGTTGGTTAAAGAACATCCGCTCTGATACGTGAGCTGCTTGCTATTTGTAGACGAACTCTGGGAAAATAATGGACTGAAATTAAATATATTACATACCACCAGTAAACTAAACATCAGGAAACTCAACAGACAATCTCCAAAGTAACAAAAAAACAAGAATTCAAGAAATTATAACATAAATTATACCACGTGGTCACGTATCAGAGATCCCAGGGTTCGTTTTTACATTCTACATCATATTTCCATTCCACCCATAATTTGGATACTTAGTTGGATTTTTTTTTATGGATAAATATACCTTATATAACTAATTTGGATACTTAGTTGGATTTTTTTATGGATAAATATACTTTATATAACTAATAGTAGGACATCATAAACCATTACCGACCCGTTTCACCAAATACATCCACAGAACCTCTCAACTTCAGACCGCTCCACACAGATGTTATAGTGCACAGAGATTTCCCAAATCTAGTGGACCTTCCTATGAATATACCCAGGAGTTATAAAAGATAAGAGTTTTTTTTTCTTTATTTCAATTCATACCTATAAATATTTTGGTTTTTACTCTACAGTAATAAATTTGTGTAAACTTTTTATATGCATATAACAGGTACCTATACTACACTATATACATAGGTTTTTTGAAGTAGGATTTTAAATAAAGTTAGGTAATGGTAAATAATAAATAAATATTCAAATAAAATAAATTAATTGATAAGGGAAAGGGGAATTAAGACATATATAAAGATTGTCGATAGGTTTTAAATAATATTTCTGGAAAAGTCTTTAACCAAACTCATTTTGTTAGTTTTATATAGCTTCCAGCATCTATGTTTACTTAGGTATAGTACTTAGACATAGATCTGGTATTTCTATTGTTTCGGACACTTAATAGTTCGATTGGTGAGTACGTCACCCTTTAAGTCTCTGCTAGATAAGGTATTAAATTTTTTTGTGTAACCATTAGTTGTTCTAGTATTAACTATACCTTATCTAGTCTAGGATCAATTAATATTAGTATACTAACCATAGTATAGGATTTCGCTACGCTTACGGACACTGACCTGGTTTTCGTTATTGATATTTTTATATTGCGCAATAGCGGTGGTAATTTACTTGGCGTAACCCTTTGGGTTCTAGATTGTTATTTTTCTCAACTCCACCACTATTGTTTATCTCACATGTTTTATAAGTATCATGGATACATTGTAAATTGTGAAATATTATAAATATATTTGTTCTTAGTAAGGTTGATTTTTATTTCAGTCTCGTATCACCAGTTGATAATATAGCAGAACAAGGTAAATAGTGAATATTTTTTTTTGTATTTCAGGTCATTGTATCACTGTCATTTATTTATTGGTCGTTTATTCTGTTTTTCTTTATTTCAAAAATCTCGAACTTTTCAAATCCTCGGTTCAGAAATCTGAGCTGTTCGTTCGAGTTGGCGCCCTTTTTCTTCTTCTTTCCTTGTCGTATCTTCATATTATTCTGTCTCCAGCGTTCTTATCTAGTTGCGTTCCCTTCTCGCATTAACCTGTCTCATTTTCTTCCTTGTTTCTACCCTTTCATTATCCCATATCTCTGTTTGTATATTTTAAAGCCAATATTTAGTGCACTGAAGCTAGCCCGAGTCCTCACTTGAGATATAGTGTCTCTCTGCCTCTTTGATTTGTTCGTCTGAGCTAAGCCACTCTCCATTAGTATCTTAACCCTCTTCTCTTCTATTTTCCCCCTCTTTCATCAGCTCTTTTTCTTCCAAATCCCAATACCCAGAGTATTGGGTTACACCATACGCTAAATAAACAAAATAATACAGTTTTTTTTTTTCTATTACTATGAAGTCAATGAAGCAGGGATATTACAATTTCTTTAAGGATAAGACTTCTAAGATGCTACGTGTTCTCCGTATTATTTTATGGTTTGGAGGCTTGGACGTTAATGAAACATGTTTCGGATTAGAAGCCTTCGAGTTATGGGCCTACAGAAGGATATTAAAAATAAGTTGGGTGGGTAGAGTCGCGGATGTCGATGTGTTGAGAAAAATGGGAAAAGAAAGAGAGGTTTCTAATTACAATTAAAGTTAGAAAACTGAAATATCTGGGACATGTCATGGGGGCGAGCGTTATAACTTGTTGCAATGAATAATACAAGGAAGAATACAGGGTAGAAGGAGTCGTGGAAGAAGATGCATCTCCTGGTTAAATAATTGGAGAGCTTGGTTTAACTGCACTTATGTTGGGCGTCGATTTTTGACTCTTCGCTTCGTTATCGAACGTATTCGCTTCGTATCTGTTTAGTATACGAAGCGAATACTTTCGATGACGAAGCGAAGGTTCTGCACCTCGATTTTTGACCCTTCGCTTCGTTATCGAACGTATTCGCTTCGTACCTCTTTAGTATAAGAAGCGAAGGGTCAAAAATCGGGGTCCTGATCTCTTTAGAGCAGCGGAATCGAAAGTGCGAATTGCCATGATGGTTGCCGACCTTCTTAGAGGAGATGACACATGAAGAAAAATGAAGTGAATTTTTTGAAAGTACTTTCGACTGGGATACTAGTTTCTGGCACTGTGCTAATACTGATTTCATCACCATCATAATTATTATATCATGCTAGTTTTACAATACTAGATTCATGCATTCAATTAAGTCAATGTTTCTAAAAGTACATTTCACTGGTTATAGCCTCTGGGTACTGTGCCAATACTGATTTCATCACCATCCTCATATCATTCTGGCTTTACAACACAAGGAACGTTTTTCTTACAGTGACACTTTGCCCCATCCTCATTACAGGTCCTACCCGCTTCTGGTCCCAGATATCTTCTGTGAAGTTTAAGTTGTACCGTCTTATCCATACATCATTGTCATTCACAGCTGTATAAATGATTCTCTGTACTTTTCACTCAAAACTTTCTAACATGTTTTCATTCTGTTTCAAGTCCAAGTCTTGTGAGAACCGAATGTATGCTTTTTTGTAGTAGAGTTTTGCACTGGTATTTCTTGGTATATTTGAAGATATACATATATATTCTTGGTTGTTTGTCAGCTATTTTTATGGCGTCGCCTTCTATAAGGAGTAACTGAAGAATTCTCATTGCCCCAAACATCTTTCTTTTGTCTACAAAATCTTGGGCTGCTTTGTATGTGGTAAACATGTACATATGCTATAACCTAGTAAGACGCTGCAAAGAAACTGCAACGACTATACAAAAAAAATCTTAAAAGTTTATTAGAAGAAGGACAAAAACCCTGTGAAGTAAAACAGTAAGCAGTAAAGTATCAAGAAACCAAGACATTCACCTATTATTTATTGACCTAGCAACAGCATACGACAGAGTAACAGCAAAAAACTGAAAATTCGTAGACAACTCTGCAATAAATAATAAAATCATTGCAGCAGACCACTAAAACGAAGATATAAGAGCTGGAACTCAGTGTTACATGAAGAGCTTAGGACAAGACTAAGGATAACATATTAACTGATATTAATTGATATTTAAGTCTTTTATTTTATTGGTTGTTTATTTAATTATACTTTTGTATAGAATAGCAAAACTCGCGGAAACTGCGTGATAATAAATTATATACTATTCTATCATTAACTATTTACAAAACTAAGCGATAACAGGTGTGTGTGGTGTGTGATGTTATAAACAGTACGCACAAAACAAATACAATCAAACATAAGTAACCCCGAACCTGTTTAACACGTAAACTGATCCAAAACAGAAAGTTTGGCCTATATATGAATATTGTAATGAAAATAATCTAAATTGCTCTAAAGTTGGTAACGTGAAATCTGTTGGTATTGCAATTGGTGAAATATGTATTGTAACCAGGCATTATTGTTATAAAAAAAGGTTTAGATTTGTCACCGTATCCTTTGTAGTATGTCATCTAAGTAAATTCTTTTCCATCATGCATCCCTATTAAAGGTTATAGGCCCAGAGTTGTGGAAATTAAAAAAGCTTCCATAGTGGTAATAGGAAAATCAATTTTTTACGGAAAACGTGGTAAGAAACGCAACGAGACAAGGTTTAGTAGTACGTCATATTAGTATGACGTCACGCTAGACACATTGATAGGTTATTTTGTTTCTGAACAAACACAATGATCTACCCTTTTTGGTTATTTTTAACTATTTAGGCCATTTATATATTAATAAATTATAATTGGTGTTGAGGGCCCGGATAGCTCAGGCGGTAGTATGTCTGACTTCCACGCAGGTAGGCCGGGGTTCGAAACCCAGCGCCGGCGAGAACATCTAGACATTTATAAATGTCTGTAGGCCCTAGGCCGACTCAGCCTGAATAAAGTGAGTACTTTGGGTAATAATAGGCGGTTGAAGCGTAGCACTGGCCCTGTTACCTTCCTTGTATACCGTAGGCCCTAGATATAGCAGACTTCTTCTTGTTATGGTGCCTATCCGTTCCGAACGTTGGCGATCATTCTGGCTATGATGATTTTGTTCGTTTCTATACGGAATAGTTGTGTTGAGGTCTTTCTATACCATGCTCTCAGGTTAGCAAGCCAGAATATTCTTCTTCGTCCTGGGGTCCTTTTTCCTTTAATTTTACCTTGTAAAATGCACTGGAGTAGACTACCCTGCTATAATCCCAAAGTCGCGTTAGCGGTATAAAACGAGAGAGTATTACATAAATATAATTGGGGTTGATATATACGTCGTAGAGATGTTCTTTTCTTTTACTTAAAAAATCCTATCAATCCTATCCTATCAATTTGGTTTAAATCTCTTAAGAATGGTATTCTAGAAATGACTTATCTAAAATTATTACAATATTGACCAAAAAGCTTGATAGAAGTACCAGAAGTAGTGCAGTGTAAGTATGGTAAATTTTTTTGTTTAGAATCAAGACCGCAACAAATCTTGACAACGTGATGTGATATCTTGCATTAAGTATTTAACAATGGGGCTACCCACGGACCTAACTATCATCAACGATCATTCGAGATGGAGATGAGTTGTGCAGTCAGCCAAGACCTACCCCAGGTTGTAATGCTACGGGAAGAAGAAGTAGTCCTATATAAAAGAGTGGTATTTATCTACAATATATTATCGCTTAGCTTTGTTATTAGTTACATACAAGTAACTTATATTATCTTCCTATATTGAATATACAAACGACACTGGTTAAACTACTGTCTACAACTTAAGACTAGAAAAGACAACATAAACATCCCCTCTGTCAAAACATGCGGATATTTTACAGCTTAACATAACCTATCTACAAGAGAAAAAATTCCCTTAAAATATTCTTTAATGTTTAAAAAAAAGTGCTGCTCCTCATAACAAATGTATAATTTTAAAAATGGTCGAAAAAGTTTTATAAATGAAGAATTTGTAAATAATGCTTTAAAAGAGGGGTACATAGGCGTAACCAGGGGATTTTGGGGGTTATAACCCCCCCCCCCCCAATTTGTATGTACTTTGAGCTCTATACGCTTAACACCATTATTATTCCATACCCCGCAGAGACCATCAAGTAGTTTTAAGTCCCCCCTTAGGATCATCCTGGTTACACCTCTGGGTGAGTAGGACATGTAATGCGGATGAAACAAAATACTCCAGCTAAAAAAACGCTTCTTGATATACGCATTGCCCAGAGAACAAAAAGGAAGACATGAGAAATATGGGAACAAGTGATTGGCGGAGGAAGACGATGGATAGGGACGACAGGAGAGAAATTCTTGAAGAGCCTAGGACCTAGACAGAGTTATTAACCCAAAATGATGATGATGATTTACAAAAATCGTGGTATAAGTGCCAACTTTTGCTGAAATCTCAGGAATTACTGTATGTTAGATTTTGTAATAATCATGTAGAATCGAGAATGATTGAAACATCCACCGTATTCGCCAGACCTGGACGTATGTGACTTTTTTTATATATTTCCTAAGTTAAAATCAGAGCTTAAATGGCAAATTGTACAGAAGATACAAAAAATTAAGAGCTTTTGCTGAAATCGGGAATTACTGGCCATTATAGATTTTATAATAATCATGTATAATCGACATCCATCGCATTTGCCAGACCTAAACGTATGTGAGTTTTTTTTATATTTTCTAAGATAAAATTTTACAAATGTAACAAAAGTTACAAACTTAAATGAACAGTGGGACCAATCGACGGAAATTAAGATAAGGATCGAGAAGGCAAGATCAGCTTTCGTCAAAATGAAAAAAATCTTTAACAGCCACGATATAAAATTGGAAATAAAAGTTCGTTTACTAAAATGCTACGTATTCTCCGTTCTTTTATATGGCATGGAGTCATGGACCTTAACTGAAGCATCACTGAAGAGACTCGAAGAATTTGAGATGTGGTGCTATAGACGCATGTTGAGGATTTCCTGGATAGACAGAGTTACCAACGAAGAAGTTCTACATAGAATGGGTAAAGAGCGTGAACTAGTCGTAACCATAAAACGTCGCAAACTGGAATACCTGGGCCATATAATGCGCAATGAACAACGATATGACCTACTTCGGACCATACTCCAAGGTAAAGTGCATGGGAAAAGAGGTCTAGGACGGAGAAGAATATCCTGGCTGCATAACCTGCGAAAATGGTTTAACTTAACCACTACCGGACTTTTCAGGGCAGCAGCCAACAAAGTCAGAATAGCTATGTTAGTGTCCAACATCCGTAACGGATAGGCACCAGAAGAAGAAAAGATAAAATCAGAACTTAAGGGGCAATATTGTCCAAAAAACATATAAAAAATGAGAGCTTTTGCTAAAATCTCCGGAATTACTGTCCGTTAGATTTTGTAATATTCATGTAGAATTGAGAATGATTGAAACATCCACCGTATTCGCCAGACCTGGACCTATGCGACTTTTTTATATTTTCCAAGGTAAAATCGGATCTTAAGAGGCAATATTATGCAAAAAAATACAGGCATGAAAGAATTAATGTGTCCTTTTGGACATAATTGCACCGTGTTCAAAATTATGCGTTATGTTATGAGTACAGTAACCGTTTAAAGAAATATATAACAATCAAATAAAACCGTAAATGTTTTGTTCATTTAATATCAATTCAGTAAACATTGCCTATAAGTAAATTCATTATATTTATGTATTTCATGGATTCACCACCGAATAACTACATAATATGTACAACTTATTTTACAGTCTCAATAATGGTACTGTTGTGGAAACTAACCTGGCTAGAGAGGTTGAAGTGATTAATGAGCTGTGACAGGAGTAGTACTAAGGTCCCATTCCTATAGACAGAGTAAAATCGAAATCTATAAACATTTGAATCAATTTACAACAAATTAATTTCAAAGATCGAAAAGATTTCAATGCGAGGTAACTCATTTTACAAATATTTAATAAAAAGGCAATTTTTTACATATAGAGTGAACAAGTGGATTGGTAGATTATTATTAGTGGAATGGCCTCCTCGTTCCCCCGATTTGAATCCTAAAGATTATTTTTATTGGGGATACTTGAAAAGAATATTATTTCTAAACGAACGAAAGTTTTACTTTCAATATTAACAATATTGAAAATAAAACTTTATTAGAACTAATCAATCAATTAGATTTTAATAAAAAATGGGGTTTAAGCTCTATTGACACTTTTCTTTCAAAATCTACCCTATGCCGAACTGCGCTTTTGCCCTGGGAGTGAAAACAACCCCATCTAGGGGATGAACATTTTTTAATCAAAATAACTAAGGAAATCGATAGTGACCAAATCTGAGTAAATTTTGTTCTATAAATTTTTTTTCAAAATTGATATTTTCCAAGTTATTTGCGATTGAAACTATGCATTTTTCATTGAAAAAACTCACGTTTTATAACCGTTTTTCATGAATTACTTAAAAAAATTTAATTTTATAAAAAAAATCATTAAGAACATAATTGTGGCTAATAAAAAACAAAGAGAGTCGCGTTGGAAAGGCCTAGGTAAACCCAATAACGGCTGAGTTATTGCTCTTTAAATGATGGTTATTTTCGAAGAACCTCGAAATGGAGAACCTTCAATCTCAAATAATTCGAATGTGGTTCAATTTTTTCGTAAAACTTAACACACATCTTTTAAAGTTCATTAAAAAATCTTTCAAATAAGCTCTGACAAAAGTTTTTTGCATAAGAACTGACTGACTTATGACGAAAATAAAGTCGCTCTCTGCTTATTTCTTTTTGAAATGTAAAAGTTAAACCCTCGTCGTTACAATCCTAATACAAATGTAGCTTCTCACTTGAAATTAACTTTATTAAGTTATAATTGATACGATCCATGTGATTCGACCAGTTTTGAGTGCTTAGTTTAGAAAAAATAGTTGATTAAATCGAAAATGACATTATTATAATTAAAAAAAAATCATTTTTTTTAATAAACCTAAGTATTTATGGTACAAAAACAAAAAAAATCAAAATTTTCAGTAAAATAAATTCTACAATTAATATTTGAACCATTTTTTTTATAATATGTATACTTTTTATTTAAGGAAAATTAACTTTTTTTAAAAATCTTGAGAACGTCGATTTTCGATTTAAGCAACTATTTTTTCTAAACTAAGCATTCCAAACCGGTTAAATCACATGGATCGTATCAATTATACCTAAATAAAGTTAATTTCAAGTGGGAAGCTATTCATTTCTATTAGGATTGTAACGATGAGGCTTTAATTTTTACATTTCAAAAAGAAAAAAGCAGAGAGCTACTTTATTTTAGTCATGTCAGTCAGTTTTTATGCAAGAAACTTTTATCAGAGCTTATTTGAAAGCTTTTTTAGTAACTTTAAAAGATATCTGTTATGTTTTCACAAAAAATTGCACCACATTCGAGATATTTGAGATTAAAGGCTCTCCATTTCGATGTTATTAGCAAATAACCATACTTTAAAAAGCAATAACTCAGTCGTTATTGGGTTTAACATAGGTCTGGTAATCTCTTTGTTTTGCTATTAGCTACAATTTTGTTCTTAATGAGTTTTTCTATAAAATTAAATTGTTTTATGTTATTCATGAAAAACGGTTACAAAACGCGAGTGTTTTTCAATGAAAAATGCATAGTTTCAATCGCAATTAACTTGGAAAGTGTCAATTTTGCAAAAAAAAAAATTATAGAACAAAATTTACTCAGAATTGGTCACTCTATCGATTTCCATAGTTATTTTGATTAAGAAAATTTCATCTTCCAGATGGGGTTGTTTTCAGCTCCAGGGCAAAAGCGCAGTTCGGTATACGGTAGATTTTGACAAAGGTTATAATTACTACCTAAATCCAAATTTTCAAGAAAATCGACCTTGGTTCTCAAAATTCCACGAGAAAATGGCTGCTGATTGGACTATAAAGCGTTGAACGATAAGTTACCTACAGTATTTCGCTTTGCGATCTCTGAAATTAACTTAAAAGTCCCTTAAAGTTAGTACACCACCATATTCACTTCGGCTGATTGTTATAATCTACGTAAACTCTAACCACTTCACCTGAGTATTTGCGTTGCGAGGGCATAAAATAAAAGTCCGCAGGCTGCATATCAGGTCCTTGTCTACCTCTGTCTTGGTAGTGGTTCCTGTCATACACTGTTCTCGGCAGAGAAAAGGTGTTTCTGTCCATGTTGGTGGGGGGATAGTTGCCCATGCGCGGGCGCTGCAGAGAGCGAGTGTCTCCTTGTGGTGCTGCTGGTGGTACGCTGGGCGGCCGGGTCTGAGGCCGTTGGATGTGGCGACTTTTCGTCGGTTTGGTGCTGGTGCCATTAGTGTTGCCGTTGGAGTGTTTTTTCTCTTCGAGGGTGACTGTGGAGGGGGTTTCGAATGCGTCGAAAGCGTAGTTTGTATTCGAGGAGTAATCTTTCCATGCGGAGTTAGGTATTAGGTGGTCCTGAAATTTAGAAGAGACTTGTTTAAAAAATGGCATCAAAGAAATAAAGTCAATAAAGAAAATCATCATATTTGTAGAACTTACTAATGTGTATGATAGTAAACCGGTTATGAAATTTTTAAATATTTTTAATGAAGCATTAGCTTATTGTACAATAGTTAAAGCCATAACTGCAAAGATAAGCCATAACCCGTTAAGACAAGCAAAATGTCCTCACTCCTATAAGCCCAGAATACCCTGTGTTCAACTCTGTTTCCTTTGTTTATCCTAAATAACACTGCTTGAAGTAATTACGGGGTGGATCGAGTAGCTCTGCGGTTACCACAGCCGGTTCCAAGCCCGGATAAAATGTGAAGGGTGACTAGCAAGGTTAGCAACCTACCATCGTAATAACGAATACTGCTTAAAGAAACAATATAAAGCCTGGGAACCGGATTGATAATATGAAGACGACCACGACAAGAAATAAGGACAAGAGAAAAACATCCAAAGCCCAAATGAGATGGAACATCAGATCGCTCAACATAAGAGACCAGGAAATAACTTAAGTTACTACAGGAAACAAAAAAGAAAAGGACAATCAAAATTAGGTGAATATATACTAACAGTACACTAGCAAAAGAAAAAAGGGTCAAAAAATGTGTACTCTTACTAATACACCAAAGATACCAAAATCACATCAAAGAATGTCAATCAGGATCAAAAAGGATTCTAATAACGAAGATAAGAAATGTAGAATCAAGTATATTCAAATGGGAAATAAGCCACAATTTTACCTAAAAATGATTTTATTAACGTTTCGACGCCCAAGTCGGGTGTCGAAATGAACAGAACATCAGCAAAGAGGAAATGAAAGCTTTAAAAACTTTAATAAATGATGACTCCATAACAATCCTACCAGCGGATAAAGGAAATGCAACTGTAATAATGGATAAAGTACAATATGAGGACAAAATTACAGATCTAATTACAAATGGACCTTATACCAAATTAACGAAGGATCCAACGAAGACACTGGAAAACAAAATCTATAGAACTTTATTCAAATTTAAAAATGGCCTAACGTACTATCAAAGAAAATTAATGACACCTCATTACAGTAAGACACCACATTTTTATGGAGTACCGAAAATTCACAAAGCAAATATTCCACTTAGACCTATTTGTAGTACCATCAATTCTCCTTGTAGTGAACTATCAAAATTTTTATTAAATATTATAAAACCATTTGCAAATAATAATGACACATTTATAAAAAAAATACACAACATTTTTTAAACAAATTATCAAATATTGAATTTAATCCAAATAATATTTTAGTAAGTTTTGACATAAACAGTTTATTTATAAATGTGCCATTAGATAAAACTTTAAACATAATCAAAACGAAATTAGAAAATGATAATACATTAACAACTAGGACAAGACTAAATGTATCAGCTATAATGGAGTTATTGACATTATGTACTAATAATACCTATTTTCAACTAAATAATGAATTCTATAAACAAAATTTTGGTCTCGCAATGGGCTCTTCTTTATCTCCATTATTGGCTAATATATTTATGGAAGATTTCGAAACTAATATCATTTCTAAACAAAATTTAAAACCCACAGTATGGTGGAGATATGTAGATGATGTGTTTTCCATATGGCCTCATAGATCGGAATTGTTGGATACGTTCCTGAATATTATAAACGATCAAGAAGAGACAATAAAGTTTACAATGGAAAAGGAATACAATAACACCCTACCTTTCCTCGATGTTTTGGTCTCAAAGAAGGGTACTGGATATGAGACTCAAGTGTATAGAAAACCAACACACACCAACAGATATCTCAATTACAAATCAAATCATAACATCAACGTTAAAAAGGGAATCATTAAATCCTTATATGATAGAGCCAAAATTACTTGTTCTAACGAAAATTCATTTTTAGAAGAAAAACAAGTGTTAACATCTGTGTTATTAAAAAATGATTATCCCATATCGTTTATAAATAAGGAATTGTCAAGATTGGATCGAATGGAACAGAACAACTTAGAAAGGGATCCTACAACATTCACAAGAAATAATACGAGGAAAATATCAATACCATATGTAAAAGGACTATCCGAGAAACTTAAAACAATAGGAAATAAATTCAACATTTCAACAACATTCAAAACAACAAACACATTGAGATCTATTCTATCTAAAACTAAACCTAACAGTGAACAAGAAAGAACAAAGAATTGTATTTATAAAATACCTTGTGAATGCGAACAATTTTATATAGGTGAAACGTCAAGACCATTAGACGTTAGAGTAAATGAACATCAGTCTTATATAAAAAATAGAGAATTTGATAGATCTCAAATATGTCAACACGCATGGGATAATGAACATAGAGTTCAGTGGAGAGATTCAAGTATATTCCTAAAAGAAGCAGATAGTAAAAAGAGAAAAATCAAAGAAGCGGCTCTAATTATGCTAAATGAAACCAATTGTGTCGCAAATTCCTCGGTAGAATGCAGTAGGATGTGGTTACCCATATTAAAGGAGGAAATCAATAGAAAGAAAATACCACAATTAGTAAATCAGTAACATATCTAGTTAGTACATATTTAGTATTTTAGTATTATTTAAAATTTAAAATATCAAGTCAGAATTTGGTATTAGTTTTGAGAGTAAACTAAATGTAAACCCAAATACTTACGATGTCGGGATAATATCACGAGGTTTTTCCTGGTTTTCCCTCGTGATTTACTATGGAATCTCTAACGCGAGAATTTCAGTGCCACCGTTGCATTTGGTTGTCTTTTTAAAGACTGATCACATGCTATGATTTTTTGTGGCGGATATTCTTGAGTTGAGGTTGATTTCATGTAATCGAATGAACTATCTTTTAGTAAAGTCGTCCCAGGAACGCAACTCATCAATATTGGCAATATCATTTTAAAGTCGTCTACTTTGAAATGTATAATACGTGTCTGAATTGCCGATATAAATGAGTCAGATTAAATAAATTATTAGAAGAATTTTTTACTAAGCAACAACATTTTTGTTTATTTAGTATTATTTTATATTTTGACAACGACACCCGACTTGGGCGTCGAAACGTTAATAAAATCATTTTTAGGTAAAATTGTGGCTTATTTCCCATTTGAATATACTTGATTATAAAAATGCCACAAGAAAATAGCTTCAGAACAACAACAAGAATGTAGAAGGAAGACCTGAACATCATCGGAGTATACGGCCCAGAAAATAACAAGCTTCAAACAACAAGGGAAATATTTTATGATGAATTACAGGTAGTAGATCAAATCAGACGGAAGATGATAATACAGTGAGAGTTTAACGCATGAATAGGCAACCAAGTAACACCTGGAATAAAGCAAAAATATAACCAGAAGGTTAAAAACGAAAATGGAAAACTAATACTTTATGAAATGAAAATGGAGAATACTTTAGTCAGAAAAATACAACGATAACGCTGACAGAGCTTCTCAAAATATATGGAGCACGACTTCTATTGAACACAACGATAAATATTAGATAATAGTGATCAGAGGGTACAAAGAAAAGATATAAACGAACTAATAAAAAACGAGACACATTCAGATGGAAACATGGGCAGACTACGATCGCTATTTGAGATGCAACTGCAAAAGAAATCATTAGAATACGTCAATGAATGAATACGTTAAGAAGGCAATTGACAGGATCAAATTAAAGGACGTTATTCACTTAGTGTAACGAAGTAAAAGAAATAGTCAAAAAAATATTAAATAGAAAATTCAGAGAAATCGATAATACAACGGAAAGCACAGAAGATAAGATATAATTCCTTAATAAAACGATAGACGACATTAAAGACAATTTTATGAAGAACGACGAAGGTAAGAATAAGACATGTATGATGACAGAGATTCTGCAACTAATGGAAGAAAGAAGGAAAAACAAGAACGATAACTCCATGTATAAAACATTACAGCGAGAGATACAGAGAAAGATCAGAGAAGCCAAACAGAAAGAACTGAAGAAAAAAATGCCAAGAAATCGAAATTCTGCAAAGTAAATACGACGACTTCAACGTGCATAAGAAGGTAAGAGAAATTACAGGCAAATGTAAAAACAGAAGAATAAGTAAACTTGTTAATGACAATGGAGAGATAATCGTGGACAAAGAGAGTATCAATAATACCTGGAAAAATTACATACGAAATTTATTTTTTGATGAGAGGGAGAACCAGTCCCCAATACCTACGGAAACAGGACCACCTATACTAGTAGCAGAAATAAGAGCAGCCATAATATCACTAAAAGAAGGTAGAGCTCCAGGACCAGACGGAGTACAATGTGAATTTCTTAAATGTCTTGATGATGAATCTTTACGAATACTATGTAAAATCTTCAATAATATCTATGACACAGGCAATATCCCAAAAGATTGGCTAGTTTCAGAATTTATTACCTTACCAAAGAAACAGGGAGCAAAAAGTGCGGAGAATATAGGCTAATAAGTCTAATGAGCCATACATTAAAACTTTTTCTTAAAATTATACATCGTAGAACATACAAGCTATGCGAAGAGAGAATACAAGACACACAGTTTGGATCCATGAAAGGCGTAGGTACAAGAGATGCACTGTTTAGCCTACAGGTTTTATTTCAAAGATGCAGCGATATGACTTGTGATATTTACACCTGCTTTGTGGACTACCAAAAAGCATTTGATACAGTTTAACACCGACAGATGTTCTAACAAAAGCCCAAATGGATGTTAAAGACCGACGTATAATACAAAATTTATACTGGAACCAATCAGCCACAATACGAACGAATCTTGGAGGTGAACCAACGGAAGCGATCCAGATTCTAGGAGGCGTTAGACAAGGTTGTATACTTTCACCTATATTATTTAATCTATATTCAGAGGAAATATTTAGTTAAGCCTTGGAAAATTGCGGAAAAACATGGAATACTTCTAAATGGAGAACGCCTAAACAACATCCGCTATGCAGACGACACCGTTATTTTTGCAGACAGTTTGAACAGTTTACAGCAACTAATAAACAAAGTAAATGAAGTAAGTGAAAGATTTAGACTTCAAGTAAATATATCAAAAACTAAATTTATGATCATCAGCAAAAATAAAATTAGAGACCCCCAACTACTTATCAATAATACACCAATGGACCGAGTAAAACAGTATAACTATCTTGGAACAATAGTAAACGAACAATGGGATCACTCACAAGAAATAAAATGTAGAATAGAGAAGGCTAGGAGTGCATTCAATATTCTTCTTCAGGTGCCATCTCCGCTACGGAGGTTGGCAATCATCATAGCTATTTTAATTTTTGAGGCAGTAGCTCTAAATAGTTGTTTCGAGCTGCATCCAAACCACTCTCTCAGGTTCTTCAACCATGAAATTCGTCTTCTTCCGATGCTTCTTATGCCATCTATCTTTCCCTGCATTATGAGTCGTAGGATACCATACTTCTCGCCCCGCATCACATGTCCGAGATACTGTAGCTTCTTTTCTTTAATTGTAAGTTCAACTTCCTTTTCTTTACCTATTCTTCTCAGTACTTCATTGTTTGTAACTCTATCTACCCAGGAAACCTTCATAATTTTTCTATAGGTCCACATATCAAAGGCGTTAAGTCGTCTCATTGTCTCTACATTTAACGTCCATGATTCCACTCCATAGTATAATACACTGTATACGTAACATTTTGTTAGGCGTACTTTAAGAGCTAATGTTAAATCTTTGCTACATAGGACCTTTTTCATTTTTATAAAATTAGAACGTGCTTTCTCGATTCTGACTTTTATTTCTGCAGTGTAGTCATTATTTTCTGTTATAAGTGTTCCTAGGTAAGTGTACTTTTTTACTCTTTCGATCTGCTGGCCCTCTACTATCAAGATTTCGTTAGTATTATGGTTGTTTTTACTAATTTTCATAAACTTCGTCTTTTTGATATTGAGAGAGAGTCCGTACTCCCTACTACACCTTACTATTTTACTCATGAGTCTTTGCAGGTCTTGTAAACTATCGGCTATTATTACTGTATCATCTGCATATCTGATGTTGTTAACTAAGACTCCATTTACTCTTATGCCGACTGTTTCATCTTCCAGAGTTTCTCGCATTACCTCTTCAGAATAAGCGTTAAATAATAGAGGTGATAGTATGCAGCCTTGCCTGACTCCTCTCTTTATTTCCATTTCTTCAGATGTTTCTTTTTCAATTCTTACTATTGCTCGCTGATTGTAATAGAGGTGTGTTATTAGTCTTAAATCTCTTTCATCTAGGTTTTTATTTTTTAGGATTTCCATGAGTCGATCATGTTTTACTTTATCAAACGCCTTATTGTAGTCTATAAAACAGACGTAAAGAGGATGGTTAACATCCAAACATCTCTGTGTCAGCACGTTGAAGGAGAATAATGCCTCTCTGGTACCCATACCATTGCGGAACCCATATTGAGTGTCACTAATATCCAGCTCCAGTTTAGAGTGTATTCTGGCGTGGATAATTTTCAATAGAATTTTCAAGGTATGTGACATTAAGCTTATGGTTCGGTAGTCACTGCATTCTTTTGCATTCACCTTCTTTGGCAAACACACAAAGGCTGATGTCAACATTTCTCTAGGGATGATTCCAGTAGTATAGATAGCGTTGAACAGTTCTACTATTATGTCCAGGTTTTTCTCGTTGACCAACTTTATCAGCTCGCTAGGCAATTCATCTGGACCAGCAGATTTATTGGTTTTCATAGAGTTTATTGCCTGACTAACCTCTGATTTGGTTATCTCTGGGCCTACATCTCCCGTTTGGCTATCTACGGATGTACTAGCTTCTCTCTGGTCATGAAATAGTTCCTCGATATACTCTTTCCATCGTCGTAGTTTTCGTTTTGTCTCCATTATAATATTTCCATTTTTATCGAGCAATATATTTGAGGTTCTTCTATTTCCTATTCCGGCTAGTTCTTTGACTTTTTTATGTAGGTTGAAGTTGTCATATGTGTTTTCCAGTTCTTCTATTTCTTTACATTTTTCAGAGAAGTAGGTTTCTTTAGCCTCCCTAATTTTTCTTCTTATTTGGTTTTGAAGCTGTTTATAGCGGGTCTTATTAATGGTTTTGTTTTTTCTTCTTTCATTCATCAAGTCTAGAATTTCCTCCGTCATCCATTCTTCTTTCTTACATTTGGTTGTAGTAAGTACTTTCTTACTTGGTTCTAATATAGAGGTTTTGAAGAATTGCCACTGCTGTTCTACGTTGCAATTATTTCCTGGGTTTCTGTCTAGATTTGTGTTGATTTCGTGTTTCAGATTTTCTTTTGTTTCTTCTGACTTTAGTTTCTGTATGTTAAGTTTATTGTTGTTGCGGCTTTTTTGCGTCTTTTTTAGTTGAAGTTGAAACCTAGCAATAAGAAGACTGTGATCAGAGGATACGTCTGCTCCTGGATATGCCTTTACTGCCTGAATTGAGTTTCGATATCTGTGCTTTATTAGGATGTAGTCAATTTGATTTCTGACAATTTTGTGCTCTTTGTCAGCTGGTGATTTCCATGTATACAGGCGTCGCTTAGGTAATTTAAAGAATGTATTTGCGGCTATAACATTATGCTCCTGGCAAAATTCTATTAGGCGATCTCCTCTGTCGTTTCGTTCGCCAAGCCCATATGATCCTACATTAGGGTAGCATTTTCCTTCGCCAATTTTTGCGTTGAAATCACCCATGATCACTGTTATGTCTCTAGATGCTGTGAGATGTAATGTTTTCTGGAGTTCGCTATAAAAGTTTTCTATTTCTTCTTCATTTTTGTCAGCAGTTGGCGCATAAATCTGGATTAGGTTCATTTTTCCATGGGTTGTCAATAACTGCAACATTATTATTCTTTCGGACATCGGAACGAAGCCTGTTACTGATCTCGTTACTTTTTCGCTGAGGATCATAGCAACTCCATATCTGTGTTGGGTGTCGCTGCTTCCAGAGTAATAGATTCGTCCATTGTCTGTATTGAGTTCACCAGAGCTGACCCATCTTGTATCGCTTATTCCTAATATATCGATATCCAGTCGCATCATCTCTTGCTGTATATTCTTCAGTTTCCCAGGTTCATACATACTTCTTACATTCCATGTAGCGATTTTGTAGGTGGATTTGTATATATTTAGTGAACAGGGATTTCGCTGACTAACGGCCTGGGAAGCCCTGTCGTTACTGTTGTTTCTTCCCCTGCCGAATCTTGGCATCCGAGAACCATGATTAGTAGGTTGTTGGTTGTCATTTCTGTGAGCCATGACGATTTCTAGGGATACTCCATGAGTCTTTAATGCAGTGGTTTCCCGTTGCCTTCTGCATCCTTATACCGTTGACCATTCTGTAGGGTTCATCCGCCTTCGAGACCGATTTCTCAGTCTCAGGACAAAAGAGTGCCCTCTTGGCCAACATGGCCAAACTCTTTAAAAGCCACAACCTTAATCTGTAGATAAAAATAAGGCTCCTACGATGTTATATCTTCTCAATATTGTATTACGGAGTTGAATCCTGGACACTCACTGAAGCAATGGAGAAAAAACTCAAAGCCTTCGAGATGTGGCTATACAGGCGAATCCTAATCATGGACGAACAAGATAACCATCCTAAGGATCCTTAGGATCCTAATCCTAATACAGGCGAATCATGGACGGACAAGATAACCAACGAGACCGTATTACGAAGAGTGGTCAAAGAAAGAGAGGTGATGTATACCATTAAAAGGAGAAAGTTATAATATCTCGGACACATAATGAGAAACGGCACTAAATACAGATTACTGAAGGCAATCCTTCAAGGTAAAGTGTTCGGAAAGCGAGGAATTCGGAGAAGAAGAATATCATGGTTAAAGAACCTGAGGAAATGGTTTTCCACAACAACAACTAATCTATTTAAAGCATCAGTTAATAAAATAATTATAGCCAGAATGATCGCCAATATTCGAAACGAATAGGCACTAAAAGAAGAAGAAGATTCACTTAGTGTGCACAAGAGAGATAACTGACTATCACCAGGTTAATTTGTCTAGTAATACTCATGCATGTAAAATTTGATCTATAAAAAGTGAATCATTAATTTTTAAAGGGATTTGTGAATGATATTTTTAAGCAAATATATGATATAAATAAAAAGTTTGTATCGTCCAATGGTAGAGCTATGATCTAAGCATGGAAAAGTGAGTGAATGAGGACAAAACAGTCAATTTGTCTAAAATCAAGAACAAACTAATTACTACAAACCAAAGATGATGCTGTTACCCGTTTCTATAGTATATGGAAGCTAAAAAATATCACAAGAAGAAACATTTTTTATTATTAATATCGAATAAACCTCTTCAATTATTTGACTTTATCATTGTTCATTGCTATTTTTAGTAAATCCTTTTAAAATTTAACAATTCACCGATTCTCTAACTCACCTTTAACAAATCGAGATCTGAGAAAACGCTACCAATGCCTATGAAAGTTGCCATTCTGGTAATTTACGGGATAGTCAAGCTGCACATTATATACCCTCTATTGCAAGCAAAAAATAGCTACGTGTCAGTCAGTTTGTTACAATAAGCAGTTATTTTATAATTTTTCGCTACCATTGAAAAATTTGTTTTTATAAAAAGCGTTCAACGGATCAAGCTATGATTAATAGTACTAAAACTTAGATCTTGCCTCTAAACTCTTCCTGTGTTGGTTGTGTTGTGGGGTGAACTGAGTAGCTCTACACCAAATGCAGCCGGTCCACGCCCGACAAACAAAAATCCAAGTAGAATAAGAAACGAATAGCAACTGAATCCGAATATAAACCGAATAGGAACCGCATAAAACCAGGCCATTTAGAAATTGTGAAAACCATTAGCTAAGGTAAACATACGACTGGCCTAACATATTCAAAAAAATAGTACCCTATATTAAAAACTAAGAAAATGCCTTCAGAACAAACCTTCACATATGCAACTATCAGGAAAATGTCTACCATCCATTGTAGAAAAGCCTTCGCATTCTATCTCAATTGATTTAATGGGGCCATTCCCAAGATCTACAAAGGAGAACATTTTCTTGATAGTCATCCAAGACCGGTTTACGAAATGGGAGATTGCCCAGCCGATAAAGATCATACGGTTGAAATCACGGACTAAACAAATATATGCTACATTTTTTCCCGAATGGGAGTCCGTTAATTTAGGACTCTAAATTGGGACGAGGTGAAAAAAACCTTGAATTTCTAAGAAGTTGGGCATCTCTTCTGGGAGGAGTTGATGCCATGGGCAAAAACACTTATGCAGCCATATAAAACATTCATAGGACCAATTTTATTGATTACCAAGCTGCTCTGTACGCGCTGCATTAGTGCAGGTAGAGGACCCAGATTCAAAGAACGAAGTGAGCTGTACTTCGTAGAATCTGTAATAAAATCAACATATACCCTTCTTGACTTATACACAACACATCTGATATACAACCCATTAACATCGGAATCGCATCCATAGGCAAAACATACGTTTTGAGGATAATTCTGAGTCGCAACACCAAGGGTCAAAAAGTTGTAAAATCGTCTTGCCATCCCAGAGGGCACCTAGTATTTACACGACCAAAAAATAAACTTCCGTTTCTTCCAGAATTTGTATTGACCACTGCAGGTCACGAACTCTCGGATGAATACTCCGATGTCCTCGAAAACAGTCGTTGTGAGTACCGCCGAGTAAATAATTAACAAAGGACAGGGCGAGATTGGTTTTCTGTGGTTTTACAATCTCATTGCTTCCTTTCCTTATCTATGTCAAGGAGTGACCAACCGGTCCCATCCCACTTCTAGCCTAGGCTAAGTAGTGATCAGACGTTCCTACGATTTTTGGGTATTAACTAAAGATTGTCCGTACCCACCCATCCGAGTGCCACTAATATTTGTTATTTATTTGAGTATATTTTATTTGTTCAAATGCGTGCACCGAACCAATTTTTGAGGAAGCGTTATATAATCGTCGTGAAGGTGTTAAAATCGGTGGTGAATTCATTAATAACATCAGATACGCAGATGACACCGCCATAATGGCAGATAGTCTAGAAGACCTTCAAACCCTGTTGAACCCTGTAAACAACAAATGCATTTCAAAGGGCTTAACAATCAACGCAAAGAAAACCAAATGGATGGTGGTCGGAAAAATTAATATCGAAGACTTAGTACTAAAATTAGATAACAAAATCCTGGAAAGGATGGAACACCTTAGATATCTGGATAGCTGGATTGACTGCAGGGTTGAAAGTGGTGAGGAAATTTAGACCAGAATAGAACTTGCACCAAAAAGCTTTACTAGCTGGCGTTCTGTATTGTGCAACAGAAGTCTGTCATTGACCACACGTCTAAGAGTATTGAAGTGCTACGTCTGATCCATTTTGTTCTATGGATGTGAAACCTGGACAACAAAAATGAAGAACCTTAACAAATTAGAAGCGTTCGAGTTGTGGTCTTACCGCCGCATGCTCAGAATCCCGTGGACAGCCACATATCCAATGAACGTGTGCTGGAGACCATGCACAAAGAGCTAGAATTGATCAACATTATAAAAATGAGAAAGGTTCAATACTTCGGTCATATTATAATGAGAGCATCTAAATATCGCTTACTCCGGTTGATCATTCAGGGCAAAATCGAAGGAAAACGTAGGGTTGGAAGAAAACAATTGTCCTGGCTGCGTAACATTAGACAAGGGACAGGTCGAACGGTCGAGTAATTAGGGATTCCAATGAACTGTCAGTGGTGGCCGGTGGATGGCTAAACTGACATGGCCATAGACATAGTTAAGGGGGGTGGTCATGGCGTATCTAATGTTTACCTTGAATATTGACAAATTTGTAAAGAATATCCTGTTTGGTTTTGTTTTTTTGTTAATTGTGTAGCGAAGTTTGTGAAATTGTGATAGCAAATTAAATATGAAGTGGTTTAAACATTGGATACGCCGGGATACGCCTATGGATGACAGTTTCGCCATCCAGCAGCCATATTATATCACGTGATTTGGAATGCCTAATTGTTTGATGTAGCTGCCGACCGAGAAACATTTCATCAGCTTGTTAATACGACGATAGCCAACGATTTAAAACAAGCACGGTACACAAAAAAGAAGAATATTTTTATTTACATTAAACTTGCATTTTACTACGTTTGGTGTCTAATAAAGCTACCAGTGAAAGACAGAATACAAGATAAGACATTTATGCTTTCTGAATGATTCATACGTCTATCATTATAAATCCAATTACACAAATTATTTTTGGAATATTTGAGATTGTAAAGTGTATTTTCTACAATATTTTAAGATGTTCTACCTAACATTTAACCAACTTAAGATAATATCGCCGGTCCGGAATAAGGATGACATAACTGCAAAAGGCCAAATTTCTCAGGAGAGCAAAAAACGATTTTTAAATATTTAAAATAGGGATTAAATGAGGAGTAATCGACCAGGAGCATCGGTACGGCTTTTACTTTTATCCCTGTTGGTTCGAATTTCATTATGTTACGTCATTCTTCATCTAAAAATTTTTAGATATTTAAAATAGTGATTAAATAATACGCCAGTCAATGGGAGCAAGAATAGGATGTTACCTCCGAATTCTATCCTACTGCATGGATTTTAATTAAATTTTGGGCCTTTATCTCCTAATTCAAAGTCTACCCTATGCCGATGTGTGCTTTTATCTTGGGAGTGGTTCTCACCCCTTCTGGTTAGAGAACCTAATTCTAAGCAAAAACTGTTCTATAATTTTTTTGAACACTTGATACTCTTTGTGATATTCGTGGTTGAAAATTGGCCATTTTCATTTAAACATAATACCTTTTCGAACGGTATTTTCCGAATACCTTAAAAACTATGCATCTAACTAATAAAACTATATTAATCATTTTTGTAGATTATAAAAAACAAAGGGACACTTGCCTTCATAAATCTTCTAGTTATAATACAAAAAGAGATATGGTAGGTGAAAATAGTTTGTTTTTTGGTACATTCTCAAATTGGTGTATTCAACTTGAAATAATAGAGAAGCGGTCGATTTCAGGTGTATAATGCTACCAATAACTTTTGTAGTGCTTGAAAAGACCTTAAAAATTAGCTATATTAAAGATCCATTACATTAAAACTAATCGAGATATGCTGCAAACAAAATTGATAACTAATATACTTTAAGAAAAAATGAGAAGTAATTTTAACCCCCATCCACCAAAATGTAAATGCATCGTTTTCCTTCCACAATACCTTTTATTATAGTATTGGAAAGAAATCCTTTGTAAAAGGTATAAAATTTTATACCTTTTACAAAGGATTTCTTTCCAATTTTGTGATTGATGGTATACAGCCAACTACAGGAAAACTTTTTCTTTTCCTTGTGGATTTTTATTATAGTGTTATTTCTATGTTCAAAAAGTTGGACGGGTTAAAATCAATGGTTTTTGAAAAAAAAAAGATCAAGTTATAGAGAGCATTTTTAAAATTTTCTTAAACAACTTCCTTTTTCTCCATGTAACTTGAAAATGATAAGAGATATAGTATCTCTTATCTTTTTCGAGTTACATGGAGGAAAAGGATGATTTTTAAGGAAATTTAAAAATGCGCTCTATAATGTGATCTTATTTTTTTCAAAAACCATTCATTTTAATCCAGTCCAACTTTTTGAACATAGAAATAACACTATAATAAAACGTATTGTAGAAGGAAAACGATGTATGTAAATTCTGATGGATGAGGGGTTAAATATACTTCTCATTTCTTCTTAAAATACATTAGTCATCAACTTTTTTGCAGAATATCTCGCTTAGTTTAAATGTAATCGACATTTAGTATTGCTCATTTTAAAGGTCTTTGCACGCACTACAAAAGTTATTAGTATCATTATACACCTATAATCAACAGGTTCTCTGATATTTCAAGTTGAATACACCGATTTGAGCATGCAGCAAAGAACAAACTCTTCTTACCTACCATATCCCTATTTGTATTTTAACTAGAAGATTTATGAAGGAACGAATCTCTTTGTTTTTTTATAACCTACAGAAATATTTTATTTAGTTTTTTTGTTAGATGCATAGTTTTTAAGGTATTCGCAAAAATCCATCCGAATGTAATTTTTCAATGTAAATGGCCAATTTTCAACCGCGAATAACTCAAAAAGTAATGAGTTTTCAAAAAATAATTATAGAACAGTTTTTGCTTAAAATAAGGTTGTCTAGGCTCTTCCGTGGTTATTTTAACCAAAACATTTTTCACCCCCGAGAAGGGGTGGGAACCACCACAAAGATAAAAGCGCACATCGGCATAGGGTAGACTTTGTTTCTTGAGCTATTCCCAAATACCCTCATTGACTGCCCTATAAAAAGTAACTGTCCGGAGCATCGGTTTGTCGTTTATTCTTACAATGACGGCTTTTAGATTCATCCCTATTGGTTCGAATTTCATTATCTTAATTTAATCCCCCCATTTTCAACCCTATTTACAGTTGCATCATTATTGATCTTAATACTTTTCTGTACAAAAAAACTATTTTTAAATATTTAGTATGCCGTTTATTCTCACAGCGATGGCTATTATTTTCATCCCTATTGGTCCGAATTTCATTATCTTAATTTAGTCCCCCCATTTTCAACCCTATTTACAGTTGCGTCATTATTCGTCTGAAACAAGGTCTAAAATGGTGCATATTTCAAAAACGACGCAACTTCCCTATAGTGGCTTGGCACACAGTTACAGTTCTGTCGCTTTTGTATCATCTGTATACAGTATTTTAGAAGTTAATTACGCAACAAACAATAATTTTGACAAAAATTGCAGTTACGTTATTCTTATTCCAGACCGGTGATATACGTCTATATTTCTACCTAGAGCTAGCGTTTAATCAAGCTTCCCCTTCTAAACACAAAACTAAAAAAGCAAAAAGGTTATTGAACCTACTTGCCCAAAGCTGAGCAGCGTTCATAGTGCAGTTACCTTGTGGTTGGCTGAGGATCGACTTCTGGCCTTGTAGATCGTACAACTGGCTTGAATAATAGCAACTATGGCCAAGGCAGCTATACAGCCCAGCACGATGTACAGTTTAGCTTCAGTCAGGTTGAAGAAGTTGTTGGCGGATGATGACGAAGCGTCTGTTATGAGGTTTGTGGTTACTGTAACAGAAAACTGTTGGTTAGCGACTAAATTGCGAAAAAGTTAAAAATTAAATAAGGTTGACATAATCTGTCAAAATATATATCCTTATTCTCCGACGCTCCTTGGTCACTGCTCTTTGCTAATGATATCGTCTTAGCAGAGGAGAGCAACGAAATGTTGGGGGGTTGGAGAAAGTCTATTGAAGAGGGAGGACTGAAGGTTTTTCTTCTTTAGACACAAATACACGAATAGGTGTTAGCGATCAAATTTTCCATTAACTCTCTGTTTCTTGCAATGTGTATCAGAGATTGTATGTCGTTAATCCCTGTCCATTGCCTTATGTTTTGTGAGCCAGGACATTTTGTTGCGTTCCATTGTTGAAGGAACTGGTATTTTCGTTTCGCATGATGTGACCCAGATACGCCGCTTTCCTTTTCTTGATGGTTTCTTGATGGTTCTTGGTTGATTCTTTTAAGGACATTTACATTTGTGACTTTCGCCGTTCGTGGTATCTTTAGGATATGGCGATAAAGCCACATTTCGAAGGCTTCTAATCTGTTTATATCCCTCGTTTAGAGTGTCCAGCCCTCTACGCCATATAGCAGCACCAACCATACGTAGCACTTATAGTAAGTACTTATCGAGCTTGCTCAATGCGTCATTTTACTTCTTAAATTTGCTCACTCAGGTATTTAAATTTGCTCACTCTTTCAATGGGCTTTTGTTATTCAGTGTTATGGTAGAGGTCTCAAATGCAGCCAAGTTTCTGGAGCTGATCATGAATTTGGTCTTTTTGGTATTAATCTCTAATCCCATTCGCTTACTGTATTCTCCGATTATAGTGAAAAGTTGTTGAAGATCCACTATGTTGTCACAAATTAAGACACCATCATCAGCATATCGTATGTTGATCAATACTCCATTCACTTTGATTCCCATCTCTACATCTTCCAAATACTCTTGAAATATGGCTTCCGAATAAATGTTAAATAAAAGAGGAGAAAGCATACATCCCTGTCGAACACCCCTTCTTATATGTATGGGTTTGGATATGATATAGAGACTGAAGGGAGAAATTGACCACAAGATACATTCAAAGACCAACAATCCAGCCTCTGTCCTATTAACTCCGGAGTTCCGCAAGGTAGTGTTCTCGGGCCGCTGCTGGTCTCACTCTACATAGCCAATATACCAGAGTCTCATAATACTAGGACCGCTTCCTTTGCTGATGACGTAGCAATACTAGCTGTAAATGAAGATCACATACAAGCCTCACAACAAATCAAAATCATCTCAAATAACGTTTACCAACCGCCACAACACATGCCCACCTGTAAGAATGGAAAATGAACGAATACCAACAGTAACAGACGCTAAATACCTTGGCCTCCATCTTGACCAACGTCTTACTTGGAAAAAATATATCCAGACCAAAAGAAGACAACTAGACTTGAAATTCCGGCAAATGTATTGGCTCCTTGGACGCAAATCAAAACTCAATATCCAAAACAAAATTCTTCTGTACAAAGCAATACTCAAACCTATTTGGTACTACGGACTACACTTCTGAGGCTGTGCAAAGTCAACATCACCGAATATCATCCAAAGATTTTAGTATAAAGTTCTAAGGTCAATAGTGGATGCACCATGGTACGTAACTAATCAAACACTTCACGAAAACTTAAATATACCTTTCATCTGAGAAGAAATCCATCTAACCACAGAGTCACAAAATGAGCGTACCATTCACCATGACAATGAGTTAGTAGGGGAATTATTCCATAATAGTCCTGCCATAAGGAGACTAGATAAAACCTGGCCTCAGGACCTATTTTAAAACTTAAACATAAATAGAATAAGACGAGACATCATTGGAAGTCTCTTCTTCATGCCGAAAAACATGGAACAAATTTACTTAATACTCTTTTAATGAATTAGATTGTAAATAAACATAATTACATAAAAAAGATACATGCTGGTTTGTTTAACTGGAAGTGAATGAGGGGGTTACTCTTTGATCGAAAAATCGGGGACGGGTTGAAAGGAAATATATACAAGAGTGAGATAAGACCTGCGTTGGTGTATGGCGGTGAAGTATTTCCTATCAAGAAGAGTCAGGAAAAGAAGATGGAGGTAGCAAAACTGAAAATGTTAAGGTGGATGCTGGATGCGACTTGAAGGGACACGATCAGGATAGACTTGATTAGGAAAAGTTCCGGAGTGACAATCTCAAAAAAGATTCAAGAACAACGATTTCAATATAGTCTAAGAGCTAGTGAACCCTCCGACTAACGGTCATCCTGTAAGGCTAGAAATTTGTCTAGTGAGAATTCATAGCACACCAAGGCTAAAAACCATGACCTGGCAGGCATCAGCGGTGCACGTGTATCTACCAGGTGAATCGAAAAGTGCAAATTTAGGGGGTAGAATAAACTTTCTCCTGTAAGGTTTAAATTTAAGTATGTGTTTGAGTAAGTCATTTAGAAGAAATGTGTACAATGACAGGCGATTTTGAAGAGCATAAGACCTTGCCAGGCGAGGGGAAAGATTAGGCGTTTTTCCTAAAATTATTCTTTTTGCATCGAACAAATTTTTTTTAGGTTTTTTTAATCATTCCAAACAGAAAAGGTCTTTAGTGATTTTTCTCTTAAGTTAATAGTTCTTGTTATATACGCGATTGAAAATTTTGAAAATTGCGAAATCGGCCATTTTTAACCCTAAATCGGACATTTATCTAAAAATTTCAAAGTTGCCAAGGTAGGTAGATATTCTTTAAATGTTGATTGATGAAATCCCAACCGGGTGTCCACTTATATTTTCCCCCATTTTAACTGCCTATAACTTCTAAACGGCTCAAGATAGAAATATGCGGTTTTCGCTGAATGTTTTATTTTAGTAAAAGTTTTGTCTGAATGGATTGAATTTTTTATATCGCTTTCAAATACGAAAAGAAAAATTTTTGAAAAAAACGTTGTTGACTTTTTTTTAATGGAACACCCAGTATATTTTTTTTGTAAATTGAAAGAAAGGTCATTCATCTATCCAGCGATATAAGTTTTTCAAAATCGGTTGTCAAATCACTGAGTAATTAATATTTAAAATGAGAGGTGCAACGTGGATATCACATAACTAAGCCTAAATAACATAACTAAGCAAATTGATACTACGTTATGTGATTTCCACATTGCATCTCTCATTTTAAAAATTAATTGCTCAGTCATTTGACAACCGATTTTAAAAAAATTATATCGTTGGATAGGTAAATGACCGCTTTTTCAAATTTTTAGGTAAATGACCATTTTTTATATCGCTTTTAAATAAAAAATGGCGGATTCTTGAAAAAAAATCGTTGTTGACTTATTTTTATTGAAACACCCAGTATATTTTTTTGTAGCTTGAAAAAACGGTCATTTACCTATCCAGCGATTTAAATTTTTTTAAGATCGGTTGTCAAATGACTGATCAATTAATTTTTAAAATGAGAGATACAATGCAATGTGGAAATCACATACATAACATAATATCATTTTGCTTAGTTATGTTATTTAGGTATGTGATATCCACGTTGCACCGCTCATTTTAAAAATTAATTACACAGTGATTTGACACCCGATTTTGAAAAACTTTATATCGCTGGATAGGTGAATGACCTTTCTTTCAATTTACAAAAAAATATACTGGGTGTTCCATTAAAAAAAAAGTCAATAACGTTTTTTTAAGCGATATAAAAAATTCAATCCATTCAGCCAAAACTTTTACTAAAGCATTCATTTCAGTGAAAACTGCATATTTTTATCTTGAGCCGTTTAGAAGTTATAGGCAGTTAAAATGGGGGAAAATATAAGTGGACACCCAGTATAACAAAAACTATTAACTTAAGAGAAAAATCACTAAAGACCTTTTCTGTTTGGAATGATTCATCAAAAAACCTAATATTTGTTCGATGCAAAAAGAATAATTTTAGGAAAAACCCCTAATCTTTCCCCTCGCCTGGCAAGGTTTTATTCTCTTCAGAATCGCCTGTCATTGTACACATTTCTTCTAAATGACTTACTCAAACACATACTTTTTAAACCTTACAGGAGAAAGTTTATTTTACCCCCTAAATTTGCACTTTTCGATTCACCTGGTAGATACACGTGCACCGCTGATGCCTGCCAGGTCATGGTTTTTAGCCTTGGTGTGCTATGAATTATCACTAGACAAATTTCTAGCCTTACAGGACGACCGTTAGTTGGAGGGTTCACTAGCTCTTAGACTAATAGTTTGGTCACGTTAGACGCAAAAATGAAAACAATGTGGAATAAAGGATAGTTAGAAGTTGATGGACAGAGAGGTAAAGGAAAGCCGAGGTGAAGATGGAAGGACTGTGCGGCAGGGACCTGAGAGAAAAAGGTTAGAGTGAAGAATACTCGACAGACAGAAAGGAGTGGTGAAGAAGAGGAAGGACCAGCGACCCCCTGAAAAGGGAAAAGCTGAGGAAGCAGAAGTACGAGAAACTGGATGATGCAATTTTTCAGAATCAATGTGTATTTCCTAATAAAACGATTTTTATTTTGTGACTTCTTCTTCTGCAGGTTCCGTAACTCCGTCTCTGGTAGTTGCCTCATGGATTGACTAGCTCAGTAACTATCACTGCCGGTCCCAAGCCTGGATAAAGGAAGAGGGTTTGTTCAGGAAGGGTATCCACTTTGACAAACAAATTCATATTTGTAGTGACATTTTTAACAAGAGTATTAAAATTGTACTTACTGCTCTGTGGTTCAAAAACTTGATATTGAGGATCAACCTTGAAGTTTCCTACTCTTCCTGAACCAACGCTGTTTTGTAAAAGCTTATGCACCTTCTCGTCCATCTCCGAAGTATCTTCAGTAAGAAATCTTCCCGTTTCTGCTGATGGATTTGCCAACTGGAGGTTTATTGTCGCGACGAGGTTGTTTTGATCACTGGAAATATATTTAAAATAATTGAAAATTATTGAGAGAAGAATGAGAGCTGCACTCTTTGATTGAACTACTAGTTGCTGTAGTTTCGTGTTGCAACGAAATTGAAAATGATTATTCAATTTAATTGAAAATTGTTTTATAGCCCTCTACAAGTCGACAAAAATATCTGAAATTGCCAAGGTCAAACCAATCGACAATTTTGGTTATGCGATGTTGTCAGATCAATCGGGTTTCAAAGGTTTTTCGGTTTTTTATTTGTTACCTGTTTCACAGTAAAATCTCTGCGCTTCCTCCTGCGTAAATTTTAAAATTTTGTGTATAATTTCACGGTTTTGTGCACTTAGTGTTCTATTTTTCACGGCACTCGTAATATTCATGTTTGAAATTTATAGAAATAAAAGTCAGGTATCGAGCACCTAGTTTATTAACGCTTGCCCAAGTATACTTTCGCTCCTAGAGCATCATCAGGAGCTTTTCGTCAAATCAGGAAGGTATCTTAGTTGACACGCAAACATCCAATTGACTATTGAAGATACTGTAATTGAGAGTGTGAATAACTACAAATACTTAGGAACATGGATAACATCAAATGTAGACGAAACCAAAGAAATTAAGACACGTATTGAAATAGCACGTGCTTCATTCATTAAACTTAAAAGTTTCTTTATTTGTCGGGATATAAGGTTAAAACTACGCCTAAGGATGCTTCGGTGTTACGTGTTTTCTACTCTTCTTTATGGCTTGGAAGCGTGGACACTGAAACATGTCCATTTGAATAAGTTGGCCGCCTTTGAATTTTGGTGTTACAGAAGAATCCTACGAATATCATGGATTCAAAGAATGTCGAACGTGGAAGTAACTAGAAGGATAGGAAATCAACCGGAAATAATACTAACTATCAAAAGAAGAAAACTTGAGTACTTGGGACAAGTGATAAGAGGGCAAAAATACTCATTATTACAACTTATAATACAGGGCAAAATCCAAGGAAAGCGAAATGTGAGAAGACGAAGAACATCCTGGCTTAAGAACTTAAGGGAATGGTTCGAATGCAGTAGTACAGAGCTATTTAGAGCGGCATTCAATAGGGTCCGCATTGCCATGATGATTTCTAACCTTCGACAGAAGATGGAACTTAAAGAAGAAGAAGATCTTAGTTGAATGTCATGACAGTTGATTAATAGGAGTGATGCCAAAATTAACACATAACATATAACACACACTGGACAAAGGACAAAACAGATTAAAACAATTAATGCCGGTACTACTTCATTTACATGTCGAAGATGGAGGAACAATCCAACAAGATTGTTGAAGATGTCGAAGATTGTTCCTCCATCTTCGACATGTAAATGAGGTAATACCAGCATGTACGTTTTTAATCTGGTTTGTCCTTTGTCCAGTGTCTGTTATATATTATATGTTAATTTTGCCATCACTCCTATTAAATAAATGTCACGAGATTCTACTAGGATACCTTCCTGATTTGATGAAACGCCCCTGATGATACTCTTGGAGCAAAAGTATACTTGGGCATGGGCAAGGTTTAATAAACTAGTTGCTCGATATCTGCCTTTTATTTCCATAAATTTCATATATTCAAGCATGCAACCTTCTCCTACCATATTCATGTTTATTAAAACGTTATGGGGAGAAACCTGGTACCCTGCAGATGTACCTCTACCATATATTGGCTCTTAACACAGGGGAGTTCGTTATGGGGAGCCCGAAAAAAAATCCATCTTTAAAAAAACTAGAAATTGTCAGATTAAGATAAGGTAAGTTAAGTACATGCAGAAGAGTCTATATTTTAAAAATCTGACGATTTGAGCCGGGCGTAAGGAAATGGGGGAGTCCCAAAGTTTTACAAGAAAAAAGCGAATATTTCGCGAAATAAATGACAGATCGAAAAATTAAAAAATATGTACTCAATATTTTTTAAAAATCTATCGAATGATACCAAACATGACTTCCCACGGAGAAGGGTGGGGGTAAATTTAATATTTTAAATACGAAACCCGCGATATTTCGCGAAATGAACATCAGATTAAAAAACTGTAAAATACACTTATTCAATATTTTTGAAAAATCTATCAAATGACACCAAACACGACCCCCGACGGAGGTGGGGTGGGGGTTACTTTAAAATCTTAAATAGGAGCCCCCATTTTTTATTGCAGATTTGGATTCCTTACGCAAAAATAAGTAACTTTTATTTGAAACATTTTTTCGAATTACGGATAGATGGCGTTATAATCGGAAAAAACGATTGGAAAACTTTTCTTAACTTTTTTTTTGGTTTTAGGACCTACTCTTCACAACCCAATAGGTCTCCATAACGCTCGAGTGACTGCACATTTGGCATACTTTGCTCCCCTACCAAAATAAACAACTACCATTCGACTATTCTGGCAATGTCGCAAAACATTTCGTGCATAATGCATTTTAAACGGATGTTTAGGTACTCTTTACACCCACGCGTTCAACTGAAGTCCCCATTCCTTGATTTGCTACCTGAGTGATCTTCGTAGTTTTAGATATTTCTGTACATTTACAGTGTGTTATTGTACAATGTAGATGACCATTAAGTTGGTTTTAATAGCGTTTTGTACTCTTTAACACGAAAGTAGTATAAATGTTTGTATTTGATCAATATTACCTGTTAATTTGTTCAATGTGTAGTCTCCTATACCCAGACAGGCGGTTAAATACAGGTTTGAAGCTCTCTTCGATGGAATTGGACAAGTCTTCGTATTGAATCGTTCCTGGTTTCGGGATTTTATAGTTCTCGCCTAGTTCTATTAATTTTACTTTCATGATGTAGCCAAGACCTGGAGCCTCAGTTGTCGTTAGGTACTCATCGAAACTATCATCTGAAAGGAGAAAGTAGAATAAATTAAGTTTTTTAAGGGTTAATTCTAGTACCAGATTCAACACGATTGAACGGATGACGAGTATAAATTTGAAAAAGCTACTAAGTGATTTATGAAAAGCTGTAAAAAATTAAAAAGGCTTCAATTTAGAAACCATCCTATACGTATTCCAGATGGTCACTGAGCAAAACGTAATAAGGACAAAGCCAATGCTTTTGCCAGACACTTCCAACAAAATCCCGCTGAAAATAACTTCGACATTGAAGATAAAGTGAAAGCATTTCTCGAAACCTCATATCAACTGGAACTACCCATTCAAAATTTTACCGTTAACCATGTCACAAGATCCATATCCTTTTTGAATTCAAAAAATCTGCAGGATAAGATTTAATTAGTGATCATTTCTGGAAGAACTTTCCTACAAGTATCTGAGGTATTTGACACAAATATACAATTCTGTTTTAAGGACGGGGTACTTTCCGCTTTTGTGGAAGGTAGGCCAAATTATACTGATCCCTAAGCCAGGAAAACCTGCTGAGCAAACAACTTCCTACAGACCTATTAATCTACTTTCTGGTATGGTAAAGTTCCTAGAACAGTTATTTGTACAATAAATAGAACCAATTCTGAAAGCAAATCAGTTAATTCCTAACCATCAATTTGGATTTAGAGCGAAACATGCCTCCACCGAACAAGTCCATGGAGTTATAAAAAAAATATATTAATCAATTAAAGACCAAGAATACTGCTCTGCTGCCTTTTTAGACATTGTCCAAGGTTTTGACAAACTTTAGCACGATTGACTATTATACAAAATCAGAAAAATCTTACGGAACATTTTCCTTATCCTTAAATCATACATACAAAATAGACACTTTCAAGTTAAGGTATCAAAACAAAACCACAAATCTACACCCAATAAGGTCTGGCGTACCTCAGGAAAGTGTACTAGGTCCGATCCTCTGTATCATTTACACAGCTGATCTTCCCATTAGCAAAAATATAATCATTGCAAGATGATACCGCTGTTATGGCTCATAAAGATCCTGTCATTGCTTCTCAAATCTTAAAGATTCACTTGGATGTTATTTCCTCTTGGTTAAAAACCTGGCGAATTAAAGCAAATAGAATTACATCTATCCATGTCACCTATACATACCCTACGATGACGTGCATGTCTAACTGTGACATTAAATGGTCAGTTCTTGCAACAAAAAGAAGATGCAATATATCTGAGACTCCATCTGGACCGACGATCAACTTGGAGGATGCATATATAAAAAAAGAGGAAGTAACTGGGCTTAAAACTTAGCAAATTGTACTGGAAGTTAGGTCGTAAATCACAATTAACAGTTAGCAATAAATCGCTAATTTACAAAATCGTCCTAAAACCGATATGGAGCTAAGAAATTCCATTTGAGTGGGAGACAGTATCCTTCAAATATCGAAATCCTACAAAGATTACAATCCAAAGTACAGTGGAACCCCGATAAGTCGGCCCCCGATAACCCGGAAGTTCGGTTAACCCGGACCGATTTTCATCAGATAAACATTTTGATTTTCAATATTTTGTATTTTGACAACGACCTGATTTGGGCGTCGTGAAACGTTAATAAAATTATTTTTCAATTTAATTGTGGCTTATTTCCCATCAAAGTAGTTAATTATCAGACAAACCTTTCAACAATAAAAATGTATGTAATATAATATTTGAGAGATGTGTTTGTGTGTAATTTGAACTATACGATAGTCGATAGTAAAAATGACTCATAGCACACGCCGCAGAAACAACAGGCACCTGTCTGTAATACCTATTCCTTTTTATTTCAAACTGTCTTAGCATTGTTTAGGAAAGACTATTTAAAAAATTCTTTTATAAACAATGGTCTTTAGTTTTCACTGTTCTTAAATAACATTACATCGTTGTGACTGTATTGTGTGTCTTGTATTGTTCGCTTCCGTTTGCTTACGTTTGTGTTTGGTGTTTTTTTTTAGTAATTTTGATGAGTAGGTACTGTGCATATTTATAAATATATTTCATGTTATTTCAATTCTAACGGAGTTTATCTGTAAGTATTTAATTTTTACCATATTCTCCGGCTATCTCGGATTTTCGATAACCCGGATCGGCCGCGGTCCCGATTAATCCGAGTTATCGAGGTTCCACTGTACTTACGATTATCGTAAAGGCGCCATGGTATGTAACTAACAGTGTTATTGCTCGTGATTTTAAAATGAAATCTGTCAAAGAAATACTTCTCCCAGAAGTATGACGAATTCATAGAAAATCACCCCGACGCATTGGCTCAACCTCTAATTAAACGTCCCGTCCAGCGAAGGTTAGGAAGGCATCTTCCATGTGATCTGCATGTCAGCTTTTTAAACCTTGGTACTGTTCTATAGTGTAGTGTAGTGTAGTGTAATGTAGTATTAGATAAGTAAAAGGAAACTGTCACTGGACAACTAGATGCAAACCTCAAGCCAAATGGACTGATGACATCAAGCGAATGGCTGGTCATACGTGGATGCAAAAAACAAAGATGGAATAGCTGTTGATGATGATGACGATGTTGATGATATTTTGTTTTTACAAAATACATCATTTCTTATGATACTCTTTTGAAAATATATCATTTTTCAAATGGCGGGAATACCTTTAGTTTTTGTAATAGGAATGGCAATGGACAAGTCTTCGTGTTGACTCGTTCTTTGTTGCGGAATTTCAAGGTTCTCGCCTTGTTCTGTTAATTTTACATTGGTGTTGGAGTCAAGACCTGAAGTTTCAGTTGTAGTTGTAGCTTCAGTTGTCGTTAAGTGTTCATCTAAACTATTATCTGGAAGGGAAAGAAAAATAAATTAACTTCTTCTTTAACCGTTAATTCTTAAACCAGATCTAGTACATTCTTTCACGGTTTTTGCTCTAAATTTTAAAGAACCGCTTGGATTGACATGAAATTTGGCATTCGCATAGCTTACATGTCAAAGAAAAAAAGTGATATTGTGCCGATGTGTGCTTTTGTCCTGGGGGTGACTTTCACCCCCTCTGGGGGGTGAAAAAATATATGTCCAAAATAAGTCCGGAAATGGGTAAACTGACTCATTTTAAGTAACTTTTGTTCTATAGAGGTTTTTCGCCAAGTCAACACTTTTCGAGTTATTTGCGAGTGAATATGTTCATTTTTCAACAAAATAACCACATTTTTAGACGGTTTTTCGCAAATAACTCAAAAAGTAAGTATTTTAATGTTGTTCTGAAGCTTTTTTCTGTTGTTGTAAAGTCGTCCCAGGAACGCAACTCATAAATATTGGCAATATCATTTTAAAGTCTTCTACTTTAAAATGTATCATATGTATCTGAATTGCCGATATAAATGAGTCAAATTAAATAAATTATTAGAAGAATTTTTTTACTAAGCAACAACATTTTTGTTTATGTTAATAGTATTTTGTATTTTGACAACGGCACCCGATTTGGGCGTCGAAACGTTAATAAAAATCATTTTTTAATAATATTGTGGCTTATTTCCCATTCTAAATAGTTAAAAAAGTAAGTATTTTGTCGAAAAAGACGTTCTTAGCAAAAATATAGCCTGTAAAAAAGTAAAAAAAATGGTGTACGCATTAGGTCTCTGGACCTCGTAGAACCAGAGTTATAGCCAATGAAAAATAGATTCATGTTCACCAAATTTCAAATAGAATATTTCGACGTGAAGTATTCAAAAAATTAAGCAATTTTTGGGGAAAACCTATTATAACTTTTTCAAAGTGTTTCAAAAAAGCTTTATTTCTGTTTTTATAAAAAGTTTCTAGCATTAAATTTAAGCAAGTTACGCTCAAAATAAACTTTCGCTTTAGCAAAAAAAAATCGGGAAGACCACCCCCTAATTAGCAACTTAAATGAAATTAATCGTTATCGCTCCACAAATTATTTTACTTTTGTTGTGTTTATAATATGATCTGTAAGTTTCATCGATTCAAATGCTTATTTTTGAAAAAATTTGGTTTTAAAGTAACATTTAAAAAAAAAGTCAGCATTGCTTTTCTGAATATCATGTATTTTTGAAGATATTCTTCTTTAGCGGCGATTCGATTGAAGGTAAAATTGTACATAAATCTGCGCGCCTGCGCACACAGACAGCATGTAGTTCATTGCTAATCTTTCAAGATAGGTATGTATGTATCTGTAACCGTGCAAATAAGTCATTAAAAGAATATATTAGTGTTTTTAGTAAATGTATTATTTATTATAATTCTTTTGTTTTTGGATTTGTGTTTCTCTGTAGTAAAATAATAAAATATTATGTAGGCATAACATTTTTACACTATTTGTCGCCGTGTTGTGTTACCATTTGATCCGAAACTTACACGTCAATTACAAGGACCTCGCTGGAGTAGTTGGTAGGGCGTTAGCTCCGAGATTGGAAGGATGCGGGTTCGAATCCTGGGCGATTCATATTTTTTTTTCATTTTTGGTTGTTTTAATAAAAATTTTTTGAAAGTGGTAGATAAGAAAGTTAGTTTAATTTTTAAATAAAATACAAATAACCTGTTAAGTATATTTACTTCGTTTAAATTACCTATATAATAGAAGAATATCTTCTTACGTGCGTACCAAGTACACACACATTCTTTTTTTTGGTTTCTGTTAGACAAAGAAATAGTTCAAAGTCAGCATTGCTTTTCTGAATATCATGTATTTTTTTTGCTTTCTGTTAGACAAAAATTTATTAAGATCTGGTGTTTCTAAATTTGCATACATTCGTGATCGGTGACTCATTCAACCCCTTTTAACTACAGCTCTGTCAAAAATAAGGACTTTGAACCGATGAAACTTACAGATCATATAAACAATACATACACGAGTCAAGAAGCTTGTGAAGTCGTAACGATTAAGTTCATTTGAGATACTAATTAGGGGGTGATTTTCCCGATTTTTTTACCAAAAAAAAAGGGACTAACTTTATTTTGAGCGTAACTTGTTTACTTTTGATGCTAGAAATTTTTTTTATAAAACAAAAATGAAGCTTTTTGCAAACACTTTAAAATAAGTTGTAATGAGTTTTCCCCGAAATGTGCTTCATTTTTGGTTATTTCACGTTAAAGTGTTCCATTTGGAATTTGACTAATATGAACCTATATTTCATTAGCTATAACTCTGCTTCTACTAGGTATATGCACCATTATATGCACCGTGATATATACACCATTTTTTAAAAAATTTTACAGGCTATATATTTGTTAAGAATGTTTTTCGACAAAATACTTACTATTTGAGTTATTTGCGAAAAACTGTCTAAAAGCGTGGTTATTTTGTTAAAAAAAATGAACATATTCACTGGGAAAAAACTCGAAAGTATTGACTTGGTGAAAAAACTCTATAGAACAAAAGTTACTTAAAATTAGTCAGTTTATCCATTTCCGGACTTACTTTCGACGAATATTTTTCATCCCCAAGAGAGGGTGGTAGCCACCCTCAGGGCAAAAGCACATATCGGCACAATATCACTTTTTTTCTTTGACTTGTTAGCTATGTGTATGCCAAATTTCATGTCAATCCAAGCGGTTCTTTAAAATTTAGAGGTTTTGCAATATTTTACCGTTAAAGAACGTACTAATCTAATAGAATTGGACGTAATGATATGGAGAGCAAATAAATTTAATGATGAAAGTCAAAACTTGATAACTATATGAACCAAGGAAACACCAAACTCAGGTATGAAGAGACAGCATGAAATACGTAGGAAGAAGATTCTTTAACCAAAAGGCAATTAAAACCAAAATATTAGAGATATGTAGTTAGCTTTTTGTGTTAGTTTTGAGAGTCTGAAGAGAATAAGTTCTGTGTTACTTTGATTAGCTAATAGTGTAAAGGCCAAGGCTGCTTCGTAGGTGATCAAAGTCCACGGAGTTATTGGTCCAAATACATTCCAATACACTCAGAAACTCCTTAGACTTTGATCGGCCACGATACACCCCTGGCCTATTGACTAATTAAAAGTACTTACCATTTCCACAAGATCTGATACATATCTTTTCCGTGGAGACCGTAGGAATAACCTCGTGTTTCCTTATTTTCTTATTCACACTATTAAATGCTCCACCTCTGGTTGGGAACATCATGAAGAGACAAGTATCGTCGGCAAATGAAAGATCTTTGGAATCGTCAGATATCCTCTTTCTGGCGAATGATAGTGTCGTTACTCCATTTACTATCTTTCCAGAGGTGTTGAATATGTTCTGAGTTGAGTCTAGAAGTGGGAGGGAGTAACCGTTGATCCATGTATCCATTAAGAACGGTCGGCCAGCCTTGTCTACCCATCCTAATATAGCATCAGTTTGTGACTAAAATATTAAAGAACTCAATAAATCTGATAGAATTTGTATATAGGCATAATAGAGAAAGGCATAAAACTTTAATTTTGAAACAATTGTATCTACAATTTTTTACTTTATTTTTTTAATTAATATAAGTAATTTTTATAATTTAACCATTTATAGAGCACTGGTGGAAAAATTTACCACTTCGCAAGTCCAACAGCTAATCTCGAACCTGGTATAATCAGTTTCACTTGCCATAAGACTAGTAAATACTGTTACTTCAGTTCTGTAAGATTTATTCCATATGGAAAAAGTCCCTTGACGAAAAAGAAGAAGTATTTCTGAAGAAGAAGGTCTGAAATCTCCAAAAATGTATATACACAGACAGTTGATAGTTCAAGTGACTAGTCAAGACTAGTCATTGAGTTTTTGAAAATTTCTCTCATTCAGTTCAAGCTGTTATCAAGTAGTGTAATATTGTTTGATGTTTTCAATAAAAGTGACTTTAAAGGAGTGTAGCATTGGTGACAGCGGAGAAATCTAAAAGATATTAAGTAATTGTTGATATGTTATAACGTTTCAATCAGCCGATTGAACGCTACACCAAACTCCGCTTGGTATTTGGCCCTCGTAATATATATTTCTACAAGCGACCCTACTATCGTCAAATTAATTTGTCGAATTCTTCTAAGGTATTTAAACCGATACAAATTTGTACCCGGGCTTTTTTTCCATTGCCACGTAAAGGAGTGACAATATCGCATAAATTATTGTGTTTGTGCTTAGACGGCCCCTACCTTGGGAATAAAGCTGCAGGCGAACACTACTTGGGGAAGCAAACTGTAGCTGGAGAAAACTATCTTGGAGAGCAGAACGCGACAGCGACATCTCGCAACAGCCCACAGTATCCTGGATCCAACCACTGATCTACTGATGCATCAGAAGAATGGCTTCAACAAGATATCCCTAGAATTCCCACAACTACCGACAGCAACAGAAAGTTCTGCAGACTGCAGACCTCCCATAAGAACTGTGTGACTCCAACAAGAGGACTAAAAGCTACCTTTTTTACCTTTATAACTTTTATACCGGTGACCAGCAGGGTCTCGGTCACAGTTTCAGAAAATTAATTTGGTTGCCTGTACATAATAGAATGATTTTTGTTAATTTTTTTATCTGAATAAATAGTGTATATAAAATAATTTGGTAAACTTTTTATTTCCTGTACCTTTCTGGGATGGGTGTGGGGGAAGAATGAACAGGAAACGAACCCAGGGTTGAGCAGTCGGGCAGAGCACCATTCTGATAGATGGAACGGTGGACGTTTTTCTTTTAAATATCCTAAGGCATGTTCGAGGAATTCCTCCCCTCGTTTCTCCCAGCAGTGTGGTGTTGCTTAATTCCCTAGTCTTGCTATGATCAGGACGTTATAACGTCCAGACCCAGAGCATGCTTCTTAAAAATGGAAGAAGAAAAAGAAAACCGTAAACAAAGAGAAATAGAAAAAAAGAAAAGCGTAGGCAAAAAGAAGAAAAGAAGCGTAGGCAAAGAGGTGAATGAAAAGCGTAGGTAAAAATAGGAAAAGAAGAAATAAGGATAGAGTGGAGATAGGAACCACAAATGGTTTATCTCAAATTCACGAAAATTTTAGATTAGAAACAGTTAGTACTTACCATTTTCTCGTTATGCGAAAAACCAATTCCGGTCCACGTATCAATGTGTTTAGTCGTTATAGTAAACCTGATAGTCTCTTTCCTTGGAATCAGTTCCCATTTGGCTGAATATTCACAGGTATAATTGTCTGGATTACAGTTACGTGGTATCTTCCAAATTCCACCACAGTCTCTGTTTTCTGCAGTGTCACTTGTTGCTATAACTCCAGCAGGTTCCACCATTTTCTTCTCATCTATAAACGTTAGATATTTATTAGAGATTTAGTATTTCATATTTCAGAATAAGGATAAGTATAACTGAACACATTTAACTGAAAACCTCAAGGTCACTTGCACCGCATCAACGAACGTCTGTCGTGTCTTTTCCTCGCGGTTGCAGGTAAATAGGTTTTACTATACCTATCTATTAAAATTCATATTTTAACTGAATAAGAAGAACTTTGGTTTTAAAAGCGTCAGTATTCTTAATAAAAAGAATTTAAGCAGACTTTCACCAGTCCAGTATACTTCCTTTCAGAATTATGAGTACAGTATAATTCCTCTTGGACTATCAGACGAGAAGTGGAAGACATCGAACATATTATATGAGTTAAGTAAAGACATAGGTTATGAAATTCGACTACGTTTATATGAAATGCTACGTCAGGTCGACTCTTCTCTATGCAGTTGAGACTTAGACCCTTAAAGCATTAACGGTAAATAAATTGGATGCCTTTAAAATGTGGATATACCGAAGAATCCTCAAAATTTCATGGACATTGTACTCCCCAAACAAAGACGTGCTGCATAGAATAGGCAAGGAACGCGAACTTTTTAACACAGTGAAAGTTAGAAAAACATCATACCTAGGCTACATACGGATAATAAGTACCCATATACTTAACTAATAATGAGAGGAAAGGTCGAAGAAAAAAAGGACTAGGAAAGAAAAGACTATCGAGGCTAAGAAACATCTAACAATGGACAGAGCTAAATTTTGAACAACTAATAAGAACAGCTGAAGACAGAGAAGAGTTTGCAATTGTGGTAGCCATCTGCAATGACGAGAGGGCACTTTAAGAAGAAGAAGAAGTGGAGACCACGACAGACAAATTAAGCCAAGGAAGACCAACAGGATATGGATTTTTCTGAAATTCTGCAATATTCAAAGAGTGAAGACAAAAGTCATCAAAAAGATCAATATCAAGATCAGTATCAGATTCAAGGACGTTATCTAAATGTTAGCTACAACGAATCTTCAACATTTGCTAAATCTTGGAGAAAACTTAGGCAAGAGGTTGAGAATCTAGTTGTAATCTCGAATATTACAACTAGAAGGGTAGCTATTAGCGAAGGATTACAGCCAGAAGCTGTGGAAAATTGGATATAATAATAATAATAATATCGTATGGCATTTTTGCCGGGGAGATCCTTTCGGATAGTTCCAGCGCCAATTACATATTTAACCCTGTTTCAAGTAACTAGTGTCGATGTACACTAGCCCAGGGGGACCGACGGCTTAACGTACTCTCCGAGGCACGGTGAGATGGTGGAAAATTGGATGATGAGATGTGACGATCACCTTGAAAATTAATTTTTGAATGAAATAATTCAGATTACAATCAACCAACAAAATATTGAAAGAGTCACAACTTACAATCAACCAACAGAATATCGAAGAAAGAGTCGAGCAATATACATATCTGGGCACCAATGTAAATAGCCAATGGGACCACTCGACAGAAATTAAACAGCGACTAATAAAAGCAAAACCAGCATTCGTCAGAATGAAGCCCATTTTCAACAGTCGAGACAGTCGCATTAAAAACAAAATACCGTCTGTTGAAATGTTATATATTCACAGTTCTGCTCTTCGGAATGGAATCGTGGACACTAGCTGTTGCATTTATGAATCTGCTCGAAGGGTTGACCGAATTACTAATGTGGAAGTCCTGCGTAGAATGGGGAAAGAGTGTGAAATTCTCATGGCCATCAAAACTAAAAAATTAGTATATCTAGAACATGTAGGTAGTGAGAAATCAAGAATGTTACGGCCTTCTCCAACTGATTCTCCAAGGGAAGGTAAATGGTAAAAGAGGGCCGGGAAGAAGACGCATTTCTTGGCTTAAAAATTTCCGAAAGTGGTATAACACGACTACCACTGAACTGTTCCGCGCTGCGGTAAACAAAGTCAAGATAGCCATGGAACATGACAAACTTACCGAAGAAATTCAAACTGACGACACCTCTTTGCTCTTTGTGTCCGTGGTATTTAAGTTCGTCGGGCTTGTAGAAGTCCTTTATTTTAGCTTCTGCTGATTCGACTCCAGATTTGGGCACGTGAATGTATTTACCAGGTTCTTGGCCTTGTGCGAAAATGACGTGCATCAAGTCATTTGTAATGGCATGATCTGTTGGTTCTTTGGAGTCTAGCTTTCTTCTAAAGAGGATTGTAGTTACACCGTCCTGAAATATATTAATATTATAATGATATAGCTGAAAAATCATTAATAAAAAAACAGTAAAATCCTTTATAAAAGGTATATTTAAAATCCCTCAAAAGGGCTACATCAAAATTACAACATAACTAGTTTTCGACTGGTTCAACAGTCATCATCAGTGCTTACCCAAAATGAATATAACTTGGTAAAATAATGCAAAGATATTGAAATTTTAACTACGGTTAAGAAGAGTTATAGGTTATACTCACGTACAATGTACATGCTAACCACCAAGATATTATTTAACAAAAATATGTGGGTCAAAGCCCAGTAAAAGTAGTCCGTCAAGGAAACATTGGTTTAACCATTTACGTTTAACATTTTACCATGTTATATTCATTTTAGGTAAGCACTGATGATGACTGGTGAACCAGTCAAAAACCTGTTATGTTGTGATTTTGATGTAGCCCTTTTGAGGGACTTTAAATATACCTTTTATAAAGGATTTTACTGTTTTTTGTATTACATGGTATACAGCCAACTACAGGAAAACTTTTTCCTTGTGGATTTTTAACATTAATAAAGGTTGTTAAAATGTATATCAACAGTATTTATGAAATTGGCTGTAGCACCAAATAAAAATCCATCTGGCAAAAGGGCCTCCTAGACACCAAGAAACTTAGAGGTGAAACGATGAAGTGTAACAGAAGTTTAGGAGAAGAAAGAGGCTTAAAAGAGGTATAAGATGTTTGAAAGAGGGGAAGATAAGGAACATACAAGATAGCAAAGAGGAAAGTAGCCACGCCGCCGCTGTGGCTACTGCTAAGGAAAGATCGTCTACACAGCTGTATGAAAAGTTGGAAACACCCAAGGGATAAAAAGGTTATGCTCTATCTTTTCTCCTTCGTAAGGATTTACGATTTACGTGGCATCATGTAAAAATATTATACAGCATTGCTAAAGCAAGTGACAAGTCATCAAATGACTTGACTCATGTGCGGCAGATTAAGAGTGTGGATAGAACCGATATTGAAATAAAACAATGTTGGTATGAGTACCTACTTTAGAAAGTTGAAAAGCAGAACACCAGAGGAGAGAGAGAGAATACGGGATCCCAAATGAGAATGTAATACTTTACAAGTCTTTGAATATAATGAAGAATTGTAAGACAGTAGGACCTGAGGGAAAATGTGTGGAGGGTTAGGAGACTCTAGGAGAGGAAGAAGTGGAGAGGTTGTGACAAATGATGAGTAGGATATATATGGTGAGGAAGAAAGTATGCCTAACGCATGGTGGAAGAGTCAAGCTCTGGTATCACTGTATAAAGATGAAGGGGATGTTCAGGACTGTATGGATTGTAGAGGAATAAAGTTAACGCTGCACAATGAAAATATGGTTTAAGACATCGGTAGGATAAGAATAGTTTGAGTTTTTGCCGGGAAGGAGGGCAACTGGTGCCTTGTTTGCTTTGAGACAGTTGAGAAAGAAATATGGCGAGAAGAAAAGAGAAAAATAGAATCGTGAGAATTACGTAAGACTCGTGAAGTATGTATGAGGGATAATACAACAAAGTAAGGACATATTTATTAAATTTATACTTATATACAATAAAATCATACCTTTTCAAATCCCATAGCAGTGGTAAGATCGTTTTTGCCTCCCCAAAAGGAGTCCATTCTGGGAGTTGACCGATCTCTGGTGTAATAGTCCGCAATTCGGCTGTTATTTCCTCTTGCCATTCCAATAATAATATCAGTGCAGTCCATGGGATTAAAATCATGGCGAGGTGTGTAAGGATTAAGATGCTCTTCTTTTTCGGGCCCTAAATAGTTGTTTAATATACATAAGAGATATTAGCAATATAGTTTTAAAAAATGTATCATAAATAAAGGATGATAGTTAATAAAAATTATTTTATAAATGAAGTACTGGAAATTGTGAAGATGAAAAGTTTTTATTTTTGTTGTTGTGGTAGTCTCTTCAGTGTTCTAAGCGCTAGTATTATTAGATTTTTTTGATTCAATTGCGAAAGTTCTAGAGCTATCGTGAGCAAGCGCAATACAAAATTGTTTTGTTCGATGATGTTCCGAATAATTTTACGACTGTGCTAATACTATAATACAGTATTAGTACTGTACTACAGCAATAATAAATGTTGTTGAATCCGAGGTTGCAAATTGGAACAACTTTAGAAGAAGAGACGATTAAGAGTTGTAAGACTCGTTAAGTATTTAGGATCAATCAAAAGTCGAGATGGTACTTGTACGAAAGATATACAAAAAAAAATAGCAAGAGCAAAACAAGCCACAAAAACACTCCATGGAATGATATTGAACAACACTCTAACTAGAAAAAACAAAAAAGGATCTTTCAGAACATACTGATGATATATGGAGCAGAAGTGTGGCCAATGAAAACGTCAATGCGGAATAAAATAACAGTTCTACTGGGCTTTATGAGAAGATGTCTACAAATCGCCAGAGAGGACGGAATAAGAATAGACAAAATAAGCAACAGAATGGAAGTAGAATGCTCAATTATAAAAAAAGTTAGAAAACAGAGACCTCAGTGGTACGGGCATGTACAAAGCATAAGGGAGACGAAAAGAATATTGAACCGGGACCCACCGGGAAGAAGAAGGAGAGGAAGAGTTGCTACAAAGTGGAAAACGTACATAGAAAATGCTAGGATAGGTAGAGACCTCAGAGAAGGTGACTGGGATAATAAAGTACTGTGGAGGACAAAAACCGTGAACTCAGAATTGGAAAACGCCGAGGAAGAACTAAACATTTGTTTACTTTGAGGACTGTATTTTTCTGCTGTACCTATCAGTTGGAATGGAATGCTGTTGCAATAATCTGAGTCATTAGAAATAAGGCTCCTCAAAAATTATAGTTGTAGTAGTAAATGTAGTTTTAAATTAACATTAACTGGATACAATTTGTCACCATATTTTATTTACCACGTCTAATCTAAAAATAGGTTAAAGGTTTCAGTTGTTAAACTGATCGTTTTTAAAATATTACAGTGAAGTTAGTGGATTATGTCAATTAGTGTGTTGATGTATTAACTATTCTATTTTGTATTTGTATATCTAAATTATAAAGACTGTGCTAATCAAAATAGAAAGTTATAGAACAAAACTTGGTTATTGAACCAAAAAATATTGTTTCACTCTATAATTTTTCGACAAATAATGAATCACCCTATAGTTTGGAGAGAATAATAAATAAAATGCATGTTTATTTCCCTTCCATATATCTATAAAAATGGTTCATAAAACAAAATTTCAATAATTTTTGATAAATTCGTTAAAAATCAAACAATTAATTCAATATTTACATCATTTTTCAAAAACATAACTTTTGGGTCACCCTGTATATACCTACTAGTTTAACTAATTAGGAAACATACCAAATAACTAACTAATCTAAATAACTAATCTACCAAGTAACTAATTAACTAACTCGGTAACTAACTAACCAACTGACTAAATTACAAACTAAATATACAGGGTGAATTTTTAATACGACATTGCTCGATAACTCCATTATGGTACAGAATATCCAAAAAGGTATTTTAGTTTTCAACAGGGTGATTACCTAATGGTTCTACTTGGTAAACCTTTTTCTTCTTTAACGGTCTCTTAATCGGAAGTTAGACATCATCGTCACTATTTTTACTCTATCTACCGGTGATCTGAAGAGTTCTATTGAACTGCAGTTAAACCAGTTCCTTACATTTTTCAACCATGACACTCTTCTTCATATACTCCTTCTTCCTCTTATCTTTCTCTGTATTATCAATCTTACCATTATTGAAGTTATACTTCTTTAGCCGCGATTGAGAGTAAAATTTTTCATAAATCTGCGAGCATGCGCACACAGACAGTATGTAGTTCGTTTCTAATCTATCAAGATAGTATCTGTATCAGCGCAAATAAGTCATTAAAAGAATATATTAGTGTTTTTAGTAAATGTATTATTTATTATAATTTTTGTGTCTTTGAATTTCTTTTCTTCTGTAGTAAGATAATAAAATATGTAGGTATAAAATTTTTTATCACGATACCACTCAATCTATTTGTCACCGTGTTGTGTAATTATATCCGAAACTTACGTGTCAATTACAGGAAACGCGGTGGTCTAGTTGTTGAGCGTTCGGTCAGAGATCGAAAGGTCCCGGGTTCCAATCCTGGACGATTCATTTTTTTTTATTTTTGGTTGTTTTAATAAAAATTTTTTGAAAGTGGTAGATAAGAAAGTTAGTTTAATATTTAAATAGAATACAAATAACCTGTTAAGTATATTTACTTCGTTAAAATTATATAATAGAAGAATAACTTCTTACGTGCGTACAAAGTACACACACATTCTTTTTTTTTTCATATCGCTGTCCCCAGTCTGTTTATTTCTTCAACTGCACCTTTTCAGCTCGATGTAAACTTCTAACATTCCAAATCTCTACTTTGTAAGGTTTTCGCATGTTAACGACCGGGGAGGCTTTGCAGTCTTGTAATTTTCCTCCCCTACCAGATCTTGTTGCCCGAGCTTCAGGATCAGGAGTGTTTAGTTATGTTTTTGTTAGTTGTGATGATGTGATGTGATGAACAAAATGGTGGTAAACCTACAACTAACAAAAATCAAGATAATATTGAAATTTACTTTTTGGTATACACTGTATACCAAATACAGAAATTTATATGACATTCTGATTTTGATTAACACAATCTAATATTAGTATTTTATGTATTACACTAGTATTAATCAGAAATACACTACCTGCACTACTTCCAACGGTTGAAACTTGAATTTTGGAAAGTTTTTCGGTATTAGAGCTTGGTTCGGGTACAGATTTGGGTTCAGGTTCAGACTTGGGTTCGGGTTCGGACTTAGGTTCTGGTTCTGATTTAGGCTCTGGTTCGGATTTAGGCTCTGGTTCGGATTTAGGTTCTGGTTCAGATTTGGGTTCTGGTTCAGATTTAGGTTCTGGCTCTGATTTTGGTTCTGGTACTGAAGTAGGTTCAGGTTCGGATTTAGGTTCTGGTATTGAAGAAGGCTCAGGTTCAGATTTAGGTTCTGGCACAGAAGAAGGTTCAGGTTTAGAGTTAGGTTCCGGTTCAGATTTAGGTTCTGGCTCTGATTTTGGTTCTGGTACTGAAGTAGGTTCAGGTTCAGATTTAGGTTCTGGTTCTGATTTTGGTTCTGGTACTGAATTAGGTTCAGATTGAGATTTAGGTTCGGGTTCAGATTTAGGTTCTGGTGTTGAAGTTGGAATGGGTTTGAGAGCTTTCGGTTGAAGCCTCAATTTAGGTTTGAGATCCAACCTCGCTCTAGGTTCAGATTTAGGTTTACCGGTAGTAGGTTCAGGCGATGGAGCAGGTTCTGATTTGGGTTCGGGTTCGGGTACAGGAGTGAGATCTGGTTCTGCAGAAGGTAGAGTTGTTGCCTCTTGCGTTGTTTCTTGTTCGGTAGTGGGTTCTGGTACAGTTTCTAGAAGAAATTTAAAGACCAACCACCATTAGTTAGACAATATTACTGAAAATACTACAGTACTTGATTTGTGCACAACTTTACATAGTCTTTTCTATAAAAAAAACGTGGTTTTGCTAATTACAGTGCACCACTACCTGTTATGTGTTTCTCTACTTACCGACATCTCTTCTTCTTCGACCTATAATTAAAAAAACATGTTTAATATATCTATCATATTCTATTAATACAATAATAATGAAAAGAGAAACAATTGTTTTGTACAACACCAGAAGTTTCAACAGCGGAACATGGCGCAGAGGTTACAACCCAGACAATCTATTCGTTAGCGACAGGATTGGAGACCAGGTGACAAGAATCATTAGAAGGGCCCTCCCAAAAACACAACACAGCTGTGCAACATATTGAAGATGGTTTTGAATGGAAAGAAATAGGAGGAGGAGCGTTCATAGACCAAAAATCCACCTATGACCAAAACTCTACGAAACTACAAAAGATTTCCGACCTACAAAGTTAGGAGTGTCTCCTCTAGAATAAATGCTTCTACGTAAGACTCCAGACCACGAATAGTTGGTGGAGTGGCCAAAAAATGGACACCCACAGGGAAATGTCCTTGCGCCGATTATATACATCATAATTTTACAGGGAAAAATAGAAGAAAAGCGCGGACCAGGAAGACGAAGGAGATCCTGGCTGAAAAATCCACGTTAGTGATTCAACACAACAACCACAAATATTTTCAGAGCAGCAGTGTAAAAAGTAAAGATTGCCATGATGGTCGCTAACATCTGAATATGCAATACAAGAAGAAGATAGATAAAAAATATTCAGAGATAAGCTATACCAAATAAACGTGGAGTCAGACAAGGTTTTGTACCGAGCCCCATGCCTTTTAATATGTACTCTGAGGTAGGATTTCAAACCGTCCTAGTAAATCCTTTGAAAGTCCGGCTGAAAATTGGTATTAACCTTACTAAATCTTAATGATAATTAGGAGAAAAGCCGCACAATATAGTTTTTAATCATCTTTACGTAATTCTTTTACTCAAAACATTTTTGGAACAACAATCAACAAGAGTGAGTGCACTGAAAAAGAGATAGAGCAAAGGATCGTGAAAGGAACAAGGGTGATTGGATGCCTAAACCCGATGCTATGGTCAAAAGAACTATCAAATCAAAGAAAACATCTCATCTTTGACTCCATCTTTAAAAGTATAGTGCTCTATATATGCTCTAAACATGGCAACTTACTAAATCCCTGGATCGATACCTACTTGTCTTGGAAATGGACTTCTGGGGAAGATCAGCTAGAAAACCAAGGCTTGAAAGAATACAAAATGACCAAATCAGACATAGCATGGAAGTCAAGTCAACTATTATGGATGAAATTCAAAGAAGACATCTGATCTGGTATGGTCATGTATAAAGAATGGACGACGCCGCGCTGCCAAAACAAATTTTAAAATGGATGAAGGCAATGTTGGAAAGGAACCTTTACCCTGGCGAATGAAACGACCAACGAAGCTGGAAACTAGGAACCCGAAGGTGGAGAACGCTATAAAAAAATCCGAGATAATAAAAAAATTATAATTTACCTTGCTTTCTACTGACTTGAAATGATACACTAGTTTCTACAACATCACTGACGGGGAGAGCTCGTCGCAAAGCTGGAGATTGGGAAGCTGATCGTCTCGAGTAGAGCGATTTTCTGTATTTAGAGGGTTGCTGCGTCGTTGTCGGCTCCGGTTCAGGCTCACTCTTTGGTTCAGGTTCGCTCTTGGGCTCAGGTTCACTTTTTGGTTCCGGCTCACTCTTAGGTTCCGGTACTGTCTTAGGCTCAGGTTTTGTTTTGGGTTCACCATTACTCTTAGGCTCTGGTTCACTTTTAGGCTCTGGTACACTGGTAGGTTCTGGTTCGCTTTTAGGTTCAGGCTCACTTTTGGGATTAGGTTCTGCTTTTGAGTGATCCGAGCCCGAAGTGCCAACAGGTCCGATGATAGGAAAGTTTTTACAACTTTTGGTAAGAGATGTTGGTCTCCAACCAATCGCAGCGTAGCTGGTGCCGTTAACTACCAATACAGCTTCGAGCTCGTTGTGTTCTTTTAGAATCCTCCAATAAAGGCGGAAGGTTGGACTTAGTTGTTTTTCTGTGTATAGCTCTAAGTCGATTTCTGTTGTTCTAACTGCAGAACCTGAAACCAAGAAAATTTAAAAGTAAAATAATTATTATGAAATACATCTCACCTCACTTACGTTTAATACAACCTGGTCCATACCATCCCAATTGGCAATAACATTGTTGCTTTGGGAAAACGGTTCCACCAACATCTATACATTTGCCATGTTCTCCGCAATCACTATTCTCCACGCACTCGTCTCTGTATTGGCAAATTTCGCCATAATAAAGTCTATCACATTTGCACCTTCCGACTAGATTTTTACCATGGCCGCTACATGTTTCCCTGAATTTTCTTCCTAAAATTTTAATTATAGTTAAATTACTTCTTCTAAATACTTATCATTTATAAAAAATTTATTTAATATTAAGTATGGTCCGTCTAAAAAGTATCTAGGACTAAGGTTTGGTGAACTTGCTGGCCATATTGTGTTGTGTGCCTTGAAATTTCTAACAAAAAGGAAACGTGAACGGAATTGGTATACGAAGAGGACCAACTCGGTCTGAGTTAATAAATTTTAAAATATATAAAAAATAAACAATACACATCCTTTAAATGAAAGATATTGAGACATTCGATACGGGGAAATATAATCCGTTAATAAAACTACTGAGAACAAAGAACATCGACACACGGGATATAAGAATAATAAATAATCTGTATCATGAACAAGAAGCTGTCATAAGAATAAATATTTTAAAAACTAATAAAATAAAAATCAAAAGAGGTGTTAGACAGGGCTGTGTCTTGTCTCCATCGCTGTTTAATGCATACTCAGAGGAAATATTCCAAAACAGCATTAGAAGATGAAGTAGCAGGCATAAAAATAAATGGCCTACCCATATATAAGAAATTAGATATGCTGATGATACAATACTAATAGCAGAAAATATTACAGATCTACAAAAAATTTTAGATAAGGTTGTTGTAAACATACAGAAAACAAAATTCATGGTTATTTCAAAGAAAAATATTAGAAACATCAATCTACACGTAAAAAATAAGACGATAGAACGAGTTCAGAATTATAACTATTTAGGGACAAACAATAATGAAACGATTATACCAAAGAAATCAGAGTTATAATAGAAGAGGCTAGAAGTGCATCCAATAATATGAAACAAATATTATGTAGTAGAGACCTCAGCTTAAATCTTAGAAAACGAGTACTTAAGTGTTATGTATTTTCTATTCTTTTGTATGATGTGGAGACATGGACACTTAATAAACAATGTCTCAATGGATTGGAAGCATTTGAAATGTGGACATATCGAAGACTGCTGAGAATCTCCTTTAGAGACAGAATAACCAATGAAGAAGTACTAAGAAGAATAGAGAACATCAGGGTGATACTGGATTCCATCAAAATAAGAAAACTTCAATACTTGGATCATATAACACGTGGTGACAGATATGAACTCCTAAAATTAATAATGCAGGGAAAGATTCAAGGAAGACGCAGCTTAGGTAGAAGAAAAATGTCCCGGCTGAGAAATCTCAGAGAATGGTTTGGATGCAGCTCAACTGAACTCTTTCGGGCTGTAGTGTCAAAAGTTAGAATAGCAATGATGACTGACAACCTTCGTCGGGGAGATGGCACGTAAAGAAGAAGAAATGAAAGATCAGCATGAAAAACATTCAAAAACAAAAGCTTACTTGGCAATATGTCAACATCTGCGCATGACCAGAACTTATAGCTCTGTCCCCATTCAAGGGCTTGTCGTATCAGTCTTAATGTACAATTCTCACAGTTGAATTGGTTTGGCAACTGCACATGAAAGGATTGAGCTCTGAAATAAATAAAAATATTAAAATAAACTAATATACCTATTGTTTCATTCATACAAAACTGTTCTGACGTCACTATCTGTGACGTCAGAATAGTTTTGTCTTATACTTACGTGGCATCATTCGATACAAATTCGGAGCCTTGTATCGTTGGTGTCAAGTCTAGTACTGGCCTCTCTAAGAAGTCTAATAATTGAATTTTAAATCCTCCCTATAAATAAGAAAATAACTAATCAGCATTCTATACAGAAGTGAAGTTTTTGATCTAATATCTTGAAGCATTTTAATATGTCGTTTACAAATTGTTCTAGTACAAAAGATTTATATATCTAAAACTTGTTTGTTCAGTAAATGCCAAAATCATAAATGTTGCTTGAGGCCCTCTTCCATTAATGAATATGCTACGAAAATATTAATATTGTATTACATGCAGCAAATAAAAATGTTTTTGATTTGTCGAACCCCTCATATCATCCAAAGATGGACATTTTGCTCTGAAGGTATTTTCTTGTGGCATTTTTACAATTTTAACTATTTATAATGGGAAATAAGCCACAATATTATTAAAAAATGATTTTTATTAACGTTTCGACGCCCAAATCGGGTGCCGTTGTCAAAATACAAAATACTACTAACAGAAACAAAAATGTTGTTGCTTAGTAAAAAAAATTCTTCTAATAATTTATTTAATTTGACTCATTTATATCAAGGGACATTGCCTAAAATCGCAAAAATATATGTGTACGTGGGACAGCTAGGTGCAATGAACTGAATAATGCAACAAAATTTGACACCGGAAGCTTTTTGGCCCGAATATTAAAAAAAGTATATGCTAATGAAACATATCATTCAATAATTCTTCTTCTTCTTCTAGTGCCGACTCCACTAATGAACGTAGGCTATAACCATTGTAAATTCGTCTCTTTATTCTGCTTTTCTGAAATGAGTATGTGTGTTTAACTCGGTCCAGTTGCGAATAATTTTTAGCAAGGATATTTGTCGTCTACCAGGACCCCTTTTTCCTTCAATTTTACCCTTCATAATCAGCTGTAATAACTCGTAGTTGTCATTTCTAAGTATGTGCCCCAAGTTTGATGATTTTCTCTTTTTAATGGTGGTTAAAAGTGCTTTGTCTCTTCCCATTCTGTGTAACACCATCTTGTTCGTAATACAGTAATCGGTCCGCGGTATTCTTCTAAAAAGCCACATTTCAAAAGCTTCCAGCTTTCTTATGACGTCATGAGAAATGTCCAAGCTTCGACGCTATAAATAAGAAGAAGTGGTTATAGCAATATACCATGTGATATCGGTTTTGCATACTGAGTCTTTGGTTACTCATAAATTTCCTCATCTTCAAATAGGCTGCTCTTGATTGCTCTATTCTTGATCGAATTTAGATTTTCCTTGATCCAGACTCCTAACTATTTTATTTTGTCCACTTGTTCGATATCTTCATTTTTTATATGGATCCTTGTCACGACTTTACCTCTCTTACTGATCACCATGGTTTTTGTTTTCTTTTTATTTATACTTAAGGCCATCGGTGCATAATTCGCAAATATTTTACGGCTATCCCTACTTTTTCTGTCTCTACACGGAAAATTAAGTGTAGTAAAATTCTCACTGGTATGGATATGTAAACTTTACTTGACAATGTCATCATTAACTTTAAAGATGGCTTTTGAATGTTCTCGGATAAGTCACTTGTACAACTAATTACCTTAATTATTAATTCAGTTGATTAATATGATTATTTCATTCATAGGAGATTCTGACCAATAGAAAGCTACAGAAATCTGAATTAAATCGATAATTTTTGATAATCTCCCGTCGTTAAGTATATTACGTCAGATGCCCTTCGTTGCTACGAAAAAATACATTCAGTGACATTAATGACAATTAATGTTTTAAAAATTATAAAAGTGATGACTTTCAATCGTCAAATATTTATAAAAACTGTGTGTTTAATGGTACTTACATAAATAAATTACAATAAAATTTTGGTTTTGAACAGTTTTATTCATGAAATAATCGCAACAAATTGCACTCAACCTCTGAAATTAATATAGAATTTTTGCTCTCGTGACACTTTGACATAATTTCACTTTGACATAAAACTGTCAAAGTGTCACTCGGGAAAAATTCAATAATTTCAGAGCTCTTGTGCAATTACTACTGATAATTTTTTTCACGAACTATGTATTCAGTGATTGTAATAATTTATCTACTGTACAACAAAAACTAATAATCAATCGAGAAAAGAGAAAAAGTGATAAAGTGATTTTTTAATAAAATATTGTTACTATGAAACGCTTACAATTTTGAACATCTTTAACAACAAAATATTTGGATCACTGAATATATCCTGGTGTAGTCTCTGCTTGGATCTTCCATAAATAATAAACACTAAATAACTTTTTAGTTAATTCACGTCTTAAATCAATTATTTATCAAATACACTATCAATATTATTTAATCAACAACTCAAAATATTCCCGATGCCATGTCAAATATTTAAAATTGCCACTGTCTGACTGACAATATGCTGACAATATTCTATTCGACTGAGTGCGTTGTATGAAAAAGATAGATTTGGAAAATATTACCACCGACATTGTGTTCAGTTTTTTCGAATCCTGAAAAAACCAATAAATATTTTTGAAAAATTTAAACGCAGAATGAAAGACTAAATTATTACCGAGGGCCGAAAGTCCATGACAATAAATAAAAAGTTTATTTTGAATGAGATATTTGAAATTAAAAATCACACTAAATTATCTCTTAGTTTTTCACCCCTGTAACTTATTAAAATAAACATTATAGAAGTTCTCAGGGACTTTCGGCCCTTGTTAATAATGTAATCTTAGATTTTGCGTTTAAATTTTTCAAAAATACTTATTAATTTTCTCAGAATAGCATTGGAGCAGAAACTACGTACCCATCCCCTTTTAAACCAAATTGTTCTCCAGTATCATAAATTTTATTTAGTTCAATAATTAAGAACTCCTTCTTACTTCTAATTCTACTCCTTGAACTTCTGCTTTAAAGAACTTCTTCATTTTTGCTCCAACTATGAGGTGAAGTCAATAGTAAATGAATATTTTAAATACTTTTGCAACCGACGAATACGGTATAAAGAATGCGATAATAAGAAATACGTTTGAATATCTTTCAAGTATTTTAGAACGTTGATTATACAAAAGAGAGACCACGAAGTACTTGTCCATGTAAATCAAAAATAATTCTTTCTCTTATTACTGCAGGGAAGTTTTCATTGTCTTAGTATTGAGTTTTAACAGTTTAGTCAAAATTAACGTATCTTCAACTGAAATTTTGGTTAATTTCCACTAATAACAGTTTCAATTTATACCGCTAACGCTGTTTTGGAGTTATAGCAGGATAATCTGCTATCTCTTGAGCCTACGGTATACAAGGAAAGTAACAAGACCAGTGCTACACTTCAACCGTTTATGAGATCAAGTCAGACACTCCAGCGCCTCTTGAGTTATCTAGATCATGTTGTGGCATTATAATTTACTAGCCCTTACAACTTTTGGTTACAGCTGTTCCTATAATATTTTGAAAACTGTCATAATCGCCTATAGAATACGTCTTATTTCCATCTTCCTCTATAATTAAAAACGTCTAGGTGTACTTATATTAAAAGTGCATGAAACCATTGGTGTAATACAACTGCAGCAGTGCAGCTGCACTCCTTTTTTAAAGCAGCAATCAAAAATGTTTATATTGCTCTTCGATTACTAACTAGTTCTTTGTCAAGATGGTACATGACGTTAATTTATAAGTTTTGATGAGTGAAAAAATCTACAAACAGTGGTAAGTTTAATTATAATTAAACAAATAATTATTCCTTCTTAATTCATTTAAACATGATATTAGAAGATTTTTTTTCTATTCTCGGGGTCCTTTTCCAAGATATTAAAAAAATATAAACTAACTATTTAAAAAAGCCAAAAAGAAATACTTACCCTATGAGGATATCCTAGATGCCAGGTTACGTTAAATTTGCTACCTTCTAATAACGAAGTCTTAATATTTCCTGCAACAAATTAAAATATGTCATTATACATGTAAATGTTTAGATGATTATTTCATAATTATATAGCTCATCCAAAGTGTTGTATAAAAAATTATAAATACACTACACATAACTGAAAATTAATTTACAATTTCAATGCAATTATGTATTTAGCTCATCTCTGCGTAAAGGTTGCAGAATCAATTGACCATGAGTTAATTTGAAACAACCTTCTCCTCAGTCGATAAGCTTACCTTAGAAATTGGTCGTTTATAAAAATCGAGCAAATTGGTACTGTTAAGGTAAGGTCAATATTAAAGACATTTCAGAACGAAAATGGTTTTTAAATTAATTTTATTATTACAAGAACATTATACACCATGGATCTTCGCCCAAGAGATTTTGGGTTGCGATATCTCTATTGAGATTGAGGTTGCGATTTTCTACGTAGAAATATAAAGACAAAACTGTTAACAACTATGCTGTTAACCCAATATTTACCTTATTTTAATGAACAAATTTTCGTTGTCAGAACAGCGGAGGCGAGAGAATAGATCAGACGGCAGAGGTAGATGAGATTAAACCAAGAATCATATTATCATGCCCGTACCGTTCCGGCACGTAGCGTTTCGTTTCCGAAAAATATTGATTTTAATGGTTTTAAATATGAACAATTCATACTGTCCGGAGCGTATAGTATCAGACAACTGTTTGTAAAATCAGGTTTTTCGGAGACTACGCTACGTGCCGGAACGGTGCGAGCATGATAATATGATTCTTGCTTTAGATTGTCTAACACTAGAATTGGATCCTGGAATGTACAGAGCATGTTTCAGAATAATTGAAATATTATGGAGCAGCAATCACAGCGCAATTAACAACATTAATTAACAAAATTATAAAACACAATAAAATACAGAAAAAATGAAGAACGACAGAAAACTACAGAGGTATAAAGTTCTTAAATACAACCCAAAAACCTACAACTAAAACCTTAGAAGAACTAATGAATCAGAGGATAAGTTTAACAGAGGAAAAATAGAATTTTCGTACCGGAGAAATCACTAGATAGAGTATGATAGATCAGCATTGCTGCGATTTGACTTGATGAAAGCATTTGGTAGAGTAAGACTCAAAGAGATGTAATCCATCTTATGTATAAAATAGAGAAATTCCCCTAAATATCATAAAAACTATTAAAAACATCTACCAAAATAATAAAATGGAAGTAAGCGTAGATGGACAACTTACAGAACCTAGAGACATAGACAGCCGAAGGGACTCATTGAGCCCTAATCTCTTCAATTTAATCATGGATGACATCATCAAAAGCGTCAATAAAGCAAGAGGATACATAATGGAAATGGAAGAAGTAAAAATACTCTGTTATGCAGACGGCGCAATATTGACAGCCTAAGATGAAGATAGTCTGCAAAGACTAGTACACAGATTTAACATGAGAGCAAAAGAATTTAATCTGACAATCTCATCTCAGAAAACTAAAACAAAAGTAATCAGAAAAGAACCATTCAGATGTAAAATAGAGGTTGAGGATCAGTATTTAACAAGTAATTGAAATAAAATACTTTGGAATTACAGTGCCAGCTATGGAGACCTGGACTGAGAAGTGAGAGATTAAGTAAAAAAGCAAATAAACTGGCAGGATTCCTTAATAACATATATGACGACATATTAACATTAAGGCTGAAATCAGGAATTTATAAAGCCAGTGACAGACCAATAAAGACATATGCATCAAAAACAAGACCCACACAGTTATAAGACAAAAATTCCTGGAAATGGTAGAGACGAGAGTGTTGAGAAGCATTATACAGGAAATATGTCGAAACGCCGAAAGAGGAGTGAAAACATTCGAAGAAAATGTAACGTGCATTGTTTAAACGAATGGACAGTAGTTGGAAATGAAGAATGTAATAACCCCAAAAGCTGAAGGAGGGAGACCCGTATGGTCAAGATAGCAAGAGATAAATAACCAATTGGCAGAAGAAGTTTCGAACCACCGTGCAAAAGATGAAGTGATAACTTTACGTAGAGACATCAATCCCCCAATGAACAAGTAGAATTGCTTATAAAGAGAAAGAAGAAGAATATTCTAGGGCTCTTTTAACAGCTAGAGCTTCTTTAGTAAAGTCGGAGATAAATATGTATTATTTGATACAAAAAATGCAAACGCGGTGGTATCCAGATTCATCGTTGTAAATTTGAATATCATTTTCGAAATTCTTTCAATCAAGACCTCTATAAAAAAAAAAGAAGGTTGGAATACTTGGGTCGCGTTATGAGGCACAATAAATATAGAGTACTACACCTAATCATCCAAGGGGAAAATAGAAAAATTTTCAGGGAGGAGACACTAGTGGCTCCAAAACTTGCGACAATGATTCGGATCGTCATCTACCGAACTATTCGATTTGCCGTAAACAAAGTCAGAATAGCCATATTAATTGCCAACGTTCAGAACGTACAAGGCATGTGAAGAGGAAGAAGTATAGCTTTATGTAAAATTGATGATTTGTATATTTGAGAAAATAAGTTTTAAAATCAGTGATTTGTACTTGGACTGGCACAAAGGATATTTGAGGCGCTCAGAGCAACAGTGGCCTAACTCACATCCCACAATTTTACCAAAACGCTTTTATTACATTTAAGTTATGCATTACTTAAGTATTTTCAGATGCAGAGTGGCTCAAGCAACCATTCCTTGAGCTACTCTGCATCTGAAAATACTTAAATAAGGGATAACTTTAATGTGATTAAAGCGTTTTGGTAAAATTGTAGGATGTGGGTTAGGCCACTGCTGCTCTGAGCGCCTCATTTATTGGTGCCAAAAATACAATGCTTCGGTAAAAATGTATCCTTTGATTCGTTTATAAATGCTTCAGCCAATGAAGTAGAATGTATTTTCACAATGATTTGGTTAGATTTTCTATGTTAATCATAAAGATTTTATCGTTCAAAAACGTATGAAATGATCCAAATTACTAAACAAAATTTTCCTGATTTGGAAGAAAAAAACTGTTGTAGCAAAACTTGCTACTAAATTGGTACATTATATTCTATTTTTTACACCTTCACGATCGTATTTTTATATATTTCAGTGCTTACTCATTTGTAAATAATCCAAGCTGTTACACATTAATTAAAATAGCAGTAATTTTAATGACTTATATTGAAGTAGGTATACATACCTACTGCCTAACAGTAGAACTGGAATCTGTATAAAAGTGATAATGAATAATTAATGATTTAATAGCTCAAGGAGACATTTTTAAAATATTTATCTCAAAGTGATTCATTCTTTGCAGTGTGATCTATAATAGCATATAATAGTCTTAATATAATGTTTCAGGCTTATTATTAGGTCGTTTAACATTTTTATATACACATATTTTTTGTACTTCCTTTCTATAGGGTAATAAACAAATTAATAAACCCAGAAAAGTCTAAAGATAAACAGAATTTCTTCCCAACATACATCTTCTTGTAGTGCTTATTCGTTTCGGATGTTGGCGACCATCATGGTAATCTGTACTTTGCACACTGCTGCTCTGAAAAGATTTGTGGTTGTTGTATTGAACCACGTACGTAGAGTTTTCAGCCAAGAAATTCTTCGCCTTCCTGGTCCTCGTTTTCTTCTACTTTTTACTGTAAAATTAGTTGCAGCAATCCATGCCTTTCGCTGTTCCTCATGATGTGACCGAGGTAATCGATTTTGGCTGTTTTTATTGCGTTTAACAGCTCTTTTTATTTGTCTATTCATAAGACGTCTTGATTAGTAATCTCTCTGATCGGTGTAAGATATCTTCAGGTTTCGACGATGAAGCCACATTTCGAAAGTATCAATAATTTTCTTGCAGGTAGCGTCTCAACTCCGTACAGCAGTATTATAGGGAAGATATAACATTGTAGTTATTGTACCCTCGGAGATCCGTGGAAAAAATTTACACCCAAAATAATAAAATTCAGTTTGGCAACACTGTGTAAATGTTGATAGTAACATATCCTTTTTAAGATAAACACAACTGTAATTTAGTCCAAACAAATTAATATATTTTTTTGCCAACAAAAATGAGATTTTTCAACCAAATAATGTTCCAAATATGATGTGCAAAATAATGTTTAATTGGGTTCTGCTAATGGGCTTGCTCTTTTTGTCATTAAAGTAAAAAAACTTCATATTTCACTCATTAAATCATTATTGTCCGGTTACCGTCTTAATTATTTGAACTGTACTAATATCCGTCGAGTAATTCTGAATGATTAATAGGTTGTTAAACATTTTATCTGTAGCGGCTTCTGGAATATATTAAAAATATCGAATTTCATTGATAAAATGCACATATCCCACCGATCTTCGCTTCGACCATACTTGTTTTTTATGGGTAGTGATAAATCATTACAAATATTTGAATAGCTTAGCTATTTTTTGAAATGCAGATCTTGCTTTCCCTATCCTACATTTGATTTCTAGGGAATGGTCCCAATTTTCATTAACGTTCGTACCAAGGTAGGCGTACGGAGGTACAACTTGGGGAAAATATATATGATAACTTTTTGATTTACATGCGATCAAGTTGTTCTTGCTGATTTTGTTGACGCTAAGATTCTGTAAGAATGTTAGTGGATAACTAAAATAATGGCGCCTATAAATTAATACTAAGAAAATCGATTTTGTTCTACGTAGTTGGCTGTACAGAACAGGATTTAAACAATGTAGGAAACCATCACCATCACAGTTAGTTATGAGTCAAAGCCTTCTTCAGCACATTCCTTGTCTCTGGCAACTGTTCTTCTGTGTCTTCTGTCCATATTCACATAACAAAATGTTATATTTTCACATTAATTCGCATAATGATGTATTACCACTAATTGATGGTGTTCTACACATCAAATTCCTACATTCATAACTTATATAATATTAAGACTAATATCTTTTCTAATTATTTAAATAATTTGAAATTGATTACTAACAAGTTTTTAAACACGTGGTGAAAGAGAAACATTTTTTATTAAATATACATTACAGATCTCTCTTCGGCGTGTTATTAGCGTGTAAATATACAGAAATGATATTGCCGAAAAAGAAACTTTCTAAACCATGACTTTGGTATAATTGGAACCGTTCAAGATCGTTCTCTCCAAATTAACACTTTTTCAATAGATACCAAATACCGAAATGCGTAAGCACGTGAGTGTAGAGAAATGAATGATTGGTATTAATGTATTTTAAATTATAGTCGATATTAGGCACGAGGATATCGCAAACATTTAAGAGAATCATAGATTCCGACATTATGTTTATCTATTAATCATAGTAGTTTAAGCGAAGTTTAAAAAATGATCAGGTAGTCCAGAGAAATAAGACAGAAATTGGTGGCGAAGAAGAATAAGGAACAGCAACCTCCAAAAATTGAAAAGCTGGGGAGGATGAAAAAGAACTCCAACGAAATAAGGTAAATGGGTGGGGGGCGCATGAACTTTTTTTATGATACATGTATTATAGCTTAGGTTACCTCACACTTTACTTCGTTCAGCACAACCTTTAGTACAGTTCAGCACAAAGCTAAAAACATTTTTCTCGTAGCAAGCGGGATATGTGTTTGACACTAAAAACATTCGAACTGCAAATATATAAATTTATATTATTTTAAATTCCCAAGGGGGGGCTCTCTGGATCTGCCCTTGCTATTACTTTTTAAGTTATTTTGAAAAAAGGGCATTTTTCTAAAATAAAGAAACTTTTTTTACAATAAAACCAATTTTTTTTTCAAAAATAAGAACTTTGAACCGATCCAACTTAGGGGGAGATTTTCACTTTTTTTAGCAAAAAGGGGGCCAACTTTATTTTGAGCGTAACTCGCTTAGTTTTAATGCTAAAAGGTTGCTATAAAATGCTATAAAAAAATAAAAATATACCTCGTTTTTAAACATTAAAAAATGTTTCAATGAGTTTTCTCCGAAAAGTGCTTCGTTGGTTGGTTATTTACGTTGAAATATTCCATTTGAAAATGAACGAATAAGAACAATTTTTCATGAGCTACAACTTTCCTTTTAGTGTGTTGATAGACTTCATGAATAGGTACCTTCACCATTTTTTTTATAAGCTGCATTTTTGCTGAAAATATTTTTTCGATAATATTTAATTCGATAAAATACTTATTTTTTAAGTTATTTACGAAAAACCACCTAAATACGTGGTTTTTTTTGTTGAAAAATAAACATTTTCACTCGCAACCTCTCAAGTCACTTGAAAATATTGACTTAGATAAAGAAGCTCTATATAACAAACGCTGCTTATAATTAGTCAATTTATCCATTTCCGGACTTATTTTAAACTTTGAAGTGGAGGATAAGTAGAATCTAAATCCAAATTGCCAAGCAAATACGTCGTGACGCTGATAATTACACACCAAAACGGTCACTTACTGGGCTATTAGTATATTCATGCACTGTTTATGACAACGCATAGAATAAAATAGAAAGAAAATTAATAAACGACTACATTATTACATAGTATTATTCTATGAGATGAACAACTTTCTTCGTGCATTACTATCAGCGAATACAATCTACAAATCTACAATTTTATTAATACATACAATGCATTACATAATACGATACATTGTATCTATCTGATGGACAACTTTATTTTCAATACGGCACTACTTAAAAAACGTTGCGTATGTATGCACAAAATGATATAACAATAACACACTTTTAGATATATTAGACGACAAGATGGGGCCCCTGGCATATTGGGGCCCCCCGGAAGCTTCATGCTACGGGGGCATCTGTTACGCCCCTGGATGTCTAGTAAGCTTTTTGAGTTTCATAGGCCTCGATAACCAAAACCTGCAGTGATTTCGGTGGACTTTTTAAATTATTAACAATTTAAGGCAAAAAATGCAAGATTTAAGAACTTTCATCTACCACTAAAAATATTATAATCATATGTATTTTAAATTATAGTCCATATTAAATATGAGGGTATTGCAAACATTTCATAAAATCAGAGATTCCAATATTATATTTTTTCCTATTATAGTCCAGAGAAATATAGAGAGTAAAAAATTACTCTCTTGGGGAGTTGATCCCAGTCAAGTACTTATCTAATACTTTTTTTGGGTTTGAAGGACCTCGACCCAAAATTCTATGTTTCCTGTACCATTCTAAGGACACATGTCTACTAGTAAAAAGTAAAGCATTTTTAAGAAATTTGGAGGTAATTATTTGATAAAAAATGTTTTAAGCTTTAAAATGGCGATTTAATAATGTCGATTTACTACATTGTTGCTTAGAAAACTGTAAAAAACCTAAGAATTCTTAATTTTCAATCAATGTTAAAAAACGAACATACAACTTTAATATTTTGTGAAAAGTTGGATCTTATAGTGTTAAAAATGTGGTTAAAATTTCAGAGTGGCTCATCAACCAGTTTAAAAGTTATGCAATTTGTTTATCTCAAAAAATATTTTTTGCAATAACATGAGTAAAAAAACGAACTTATAATGGTTCTACGGATGGTAAGACACTATGGGACAGAGCAAGAAGTGCAGATATACGAAGGAGATGCAAGGTGGACAACATTAATAACTGGGTGAAAAGCAGAAGAGTAGAATGGAATGACCACATAAGCTAAATGACAAATAAAGTAGTAAGTACGATGAGAGGCGGTACCCCAATAGGAAGACGACCAGTGGTAAGACCACGAAAACGGTAGAACTGGAACTTATTGGAGGCATATTGAAAAATAGACAGAATCATGTCGTGTCAAAAAATATTGTCCTGAGATTGTTCTGGACAAAGTTAGTTCATGTTCTGGACAAAGTTAGTCCAGTTTTTTTAGTGTTAAAATACCGTGGTCTTATTGGTCTTTTTTGTAATTTAAAAATATCATCGGATTGGGCAGCTATACCAGAACCTCAAAAAGGAAGACCATATCGAATATGAGACTCGAACAAAGAAAAATATGCTACATTGATTTCTTTCAAAATAGACCTTATTGCATAGCATGATGAGGCTAGTTTCTTACTTAACAAATCGATATGAAGGTACCATTTATGTTTATATCTACAAAATACGAAGAAATTTTATAGAACCAACGGTACTGATCTTGCTGTTATTACGAAACAACGGTTGAAGAGCTCCATTATAGGATAATCCTACAGTCTTATCCACGTTAAAAGAGAATAAATTAGAGTCGGGCGAGGTTTTTATTGTAAGTAGAGCAGAAGAATTGCAATATTTGAGTTGCCCCAAGTGATACTGGTTTTATCAGCAAAAAGAAATATTTTTCCATCTAAAATCATTCATCGATCATCCCTTTTTCCAATGTAAAATCATTTGTCGATGGTGAATGTTTATTCAAATAGGTATTTGATTTTTCTTGCGAACATCAGTTTAGTGTTAAAGTAAACCATAATTAGATTAAATAACAATTATGCGTAAAATCAAAGTAATTATTCAATTTTAACGGTGTAAAATTCCAATGTAACAGTTTGCGTGACTTGCCGTCACTCTTGATTATATTAATACCTACTTTGAATGAAAATTCCGACATCCACCATCCACCGCTTCTTCAATCCAGCTTTAACATTGACACAGTAAGTAAGATGACGAGTAGGACGAGATAACATCTGTATATGCCGCCGCAATTCTTTATCTCTTTATTGCAATACGCCTCATTTGCATATAAAAGGATGTAGGTATTGATTCATAATTGTTAAAAAGTTACGAAGTCAAAACAATTATTTCGTTTATAGAACGGACTATCTTCGTGCCTTATCTAATTACGTTTGAGTAATTTTTTTTGGTAATTTTATGTCATGATTGCTCACGTGTACGCACGCTTCGATGTTTCGTTATTTGTTTAAGATTACTATTTTATTCAATGGTCATTGGAATGTATTATTAGCTTCAATCGCTTTCTGTAACTGTATAGACCAGGGAAGAAAAAAACAGCTGAAAAAATCTTTTACAGGTTTTTGAAGGGGGTTTTTGAATCAGATATGAATAAGATCAAAATTGTATCCATAACAAGACCGATATTAATAATCTCTCCAATATATATTACAACTTGAGCTAAATTGAGTAGGTACATAAATTGAGTTATCTGTAAATGCACCATTGGCAGATATTTTAAACACGGCCCTCACCAGTAGTAGATTTCAAGTATCCACCATATATCTCGTAGTTTTAGGATAAAATATCTCTCTTCATATATTCAAGAGGATAATAATATGTTCAGGATGAATTGGTAGGAAAAATATTCATGACTCCGAAACCTTCGTCAGTGGACTGGCTTATCAGTAGATGAATTGTTACATGCCGCCCAAGATCTAGAACAGTATCGGTAAATTGTCATGGAAGCTACCCACGACTAAAATTTGGGCAAGGCACTCAAAGAAAAAGATCTCTTTTATATTATTCCATCACAAACTAGCAAGTAGTACACAGACCAAAGAGTTTAGTATTTGTACCACATTTCGGCCCAGTTGTATTTTCTGCAGAATGTCCCGTTTCTATGTTCGTTCCTTCATTATCACTGTCACTTCTTCTTCTTCTTCCCGTGCCATATCAGAATTATCCGACGTTGGCGATCACCATTGCGAAGGCTTCTCGATCTTCTGCAATATGGAATAATTGTCCTGCATTTGATATCTGAGTAAATTCACGAATGTTTTTTAACCAAGCAACTTGTTTTCTTCCTACACCTCTACGGCCCTCTATTTTGCCTTTAAAGATCAGTTGTAATATTTTATATCGATTTCCACTTACTATATGTCCCAGATAAGATATTTCCTGTGTTTAACAGTCTTTAGTAGATCTCTATCTTTGTTGACCCTCCTTAGTACTTCTTCATTAGTTTTTCTTATTGTCCAAGGTATTTTCAACATCGGTCTATGAATGCACATCTCCAATTATTCAATTCTGTACGAAGGTCGATACTTTTAGTGTTCACAATTCTGTATTTAACCATTATTTGTCTTAGTTCTAAATTGAGATGATTATTGCAAAGAAATGACTTCATTTTCATAAAAGTAGTTTTAGTCATTGCTATTCTGCGTTTATATTTCTATGTCTGGATCTAGTTGGTCCGTTAACACAGTTCCCAAATACCTATGACATTTTTTGAACTCTGTAAACTTGGATTCCATTTTGAAGCTCTACATCTGCAATCTGCAAGTGATAAAGAGTTGAAGACATAACAACACGTTCACAAAGAGAATTAACACAGACGAAAAATTAGAATCAAATGTTTTAAAACTGTTTTACTCAAACTAAAGTCGACTTTACACTACATGATTTATCATGTGATTTGTCATATGATTTTTCCCATGACGAGCCGCATGACAATGCTTATGACAAAACGAGCCGTATTAACAATGCAAAATCATATGCCAAATCACACAGTGTAAACATGTAAATTTCACTCCATGACCAAATCATATGACAAATCACATGATAAATCATGTAATGTAAAATCGACTTAAGTAGCATTAGCTGTAATGTCTTCTATTCAAAAATAGCTGATAGTTATTCCTTAGTGATTAACCGTAATACTGTTAAATAACACGCATAGTTGTATAATCCAGTAACCTAATACGTGCCCCTAATCTGAAATTCGTATTTTTGCAAAACACAAATTCCTTTTTTGCTTGGCGTCACCATCCATAATTTATGCCAGCAATGCCTCTGCATTTACATTGAACCTTCGCGTTTGTTATTCATCCCATGCACTCAAAGAATGACAAAGAATACAAATGTGAGATACAATGATAATGAATTATCTAAAAGCTCATTTGAATATAAAGGCATGCATATGTGTGTGTGAGTGTGTGTTGGCGAAGAGGTGTAGATAATTCGTCAAGCAATTATTCTCTTGTTAACACATAGTCTTACTAGATAGCCGTGTCTAATTTTTATTAAGACAAAGTGAAAGTTGGGATATGACTTAAAAAAATTGTTCTTTCTGCGTTTTCACTTTTCCTTGCGTACTGAGATCTTCTCTGGCTTGATATTTGATTTTTCTCCACTCCTTCCTGTTACTCATTTTTCTTTTCTGGCCTTCTAGACCCATTCTTTCCACATATATTTCGACCTCTTTCTTTCATCTATTTTTGAAGTTATACTTCTTTAGGCGCAATTGAGAGTAAAATTTCATAATACTGCGCGCATGCGCACACAGACAGTATGGCGTTTAGTTGCTAAATCTTTCAAGTTTTGTACAGTCCCTCTAATTTACTTACCGTTGCACGTCATTATCTACGCCAGAGATCTAAGTTGACATAGTTGCCAAAGTACAAAAAAAACCTGAATCCATTATAAATCAAATAGATCACATAATTATTGTAAACGTGGCTTATACAACAAAAATTAATATTCAATATAAATAAATAAAAACTTAAAAAATAGAGAACAAGAATTAACTTATAATCATTTAAGATTTGTAGTGCAAGCGTTTTTGCACTGCATTGTTAATAATTATTAAAAAACGGCTCCGAACTCTTGGGAGAAGCCGATAGGTTTCTTTGTATATGTCTACAATAACAACTAAAAAAGTTGTCAGATACCTCGATTATTTCAAGTCGTGATAAAATTAGGTGAAATTTATATTTTTATAGTAGAGGATCTCTTGATAGTAAAGTAAATAATAAAAACAGTAAATATAATAGAACAGATACTTATAGTAAAGAATATAAACAAATATGAAGTGTCATCACCGCAACTGTCAAATAAATGTTACCAATTTATTCTAAAATGTCACCTTCGTTCGATTACAGTTACAGTGTGTTCCGAACAAATGTGCTTCATAAAAACGCTTTATAATCCATTTATACAAATTAAATGAAACATATTATTGTGTATTTCTTTAAGTTAACATTAATAGAAATCTTCAAATATTATTTCTACGCGTATATAATAAAATATGTCTAGTGGCTGTAATTCCAGTGTACTCGGCAAAATGATTCTAAAAAAGAACACACCTACCGCCAAATATTTCGTGTTGGTATCATGCGACGTCCCAGGCTATGACGCGGATGACGTGCAACGGTTAGTAAATTAGACGAAGTATATAAATATATCAGTGCAAGAAAAGGTGTGAAAAGAATATATTAGTGCTTTATGTAAATATATTTATTATAATTTTTGTGTCTTTGGATTTGTCTTCCTCAGGAGTAAGATGAGTATTATTAAAACATTTTATTGTATATTTATTATACTTCAACCTTGTCTGTTTGTTACCGTGAATTGTCATTAGGCACGTCCGAACCGATACAGACACAGTCCTCGTAGCGTATTTGGTATAGCATTCAGCTAGAGATCGAGAGGTCTTGAGTTCGAATCCGGAGCAATCCTATACTTTTTTTTATTTTTTTGAAAGCGGCAAGCACAAAATTAGTTTGGTGTTTAAAAAAAATTTAAACAAACTGTTTAAAGTATATTTATTTTTAAGAAATCATAATATAATAGAAGTATAACTTCTTACGTGCGTACAAAGTACACACACATTCTTTTTCGGTCTTTATTTTCTATTTTTTGAGGTTATATTGTAGTTTAGTTCCCTTTTTGAAGTCCTCGTGTTCGGTATTCTTTCTATGTGACCTCGCCATATAAGTCTCTGTGCCTTTATCACTCTTATTATATTAAGTTGGTTGTATAATTCCATAAACTGTCCTTTATTATTCCTCCACATATGTATCTTCCTCAGGATTTTCCGTCTCCAGATTTCCAGTAAATTTTGTTTATTTTTTGTCATTGTCCATGTCTCATCGCAGTATGTTACTATTGGTTGTATAGTTGTTTTGTATTTTTACCTTTCTTGATAAATACTTGTTTTTCAGCATTTCATTATGCGCATGTACACTTCTATTGCTTGCCATTATTCTAGCTTGTCTTTTTTCTTAAATGTTCGATTTACATGATATTATTCCTCCTAGGTACGTAAATATTTCTACCATTTCGAATTCGTATGATTTTCCTTCTTATAATTCTACTTTAAACTTTTCTCCCTTTCTGAACTCACCATCTGTCTATTCCATACATTTTGTTTTAGTTTCATTTATGTACTGTCCTATTTTCTCCGCTGTTTTTACTATTCTCTGTACTATCCCCTGTAGCACTGGTTTTCCTCTTGCAAGCAACACCACATCATCCGCAAATGCCAAAACTTGGTGTCTTTTTTGATATAGGAGTCCTTCTCTATTGATTTTCGCATTATTTTTTCTACACATAAGTTGAAGAGTACTGATGACAAAGGATCGCCCTGCCTTAATCCTTCGATTACTATAAACTTATTCGATGATTGCTTGTTTATTTTGACTTTGTTTTCAGAATTCTCTCTAAAGGAAGGTGTATCATGTTGCGTAACTTTCTGCTAGTCACTCTTTACCCTACACTCTACGTTATCGTTGGTAAGTCGTGTTCGTAGCTTTCTACTTGTAATTCTCTAACCTATTATTTCTTCAACTTCTCTTTCAAGTTTATATTTTATGAATTTTGATAGGATTTTATATACAGGATGGGGCATTAGTATGACAAAGTCCAATTACTCGTTTGTCGTAAGAGATACGAAAAAAAGTTATTAAGGTAAAAGTTGGGGCACTGATAGGACCATAATTAAAAATATTTTCAAATATACAGGGGCGTGCGTATTGACAGGGTGACACAAACTTATGTTTTTTTAAATCGAACACCCTGTATATTTTTATATTTTTGGATTCTCCTCAATGTTTCGATTCTTAAAATATATGGTGTTGTAATATTATACAAGGTAGTTTAAAAGATAATTACGTTTTTTTGTTAATTTCGTACCAATATTTATACCCTGTAGAATTGTAGTGATTTGACATCAAATTTTTATTTTATGTTCAAACGATTTTTAATATAGTCTACTATTGTTCAACATTGACAGAATAGAGAAATGTTAAATTTTAGTATACAGGGTTGGTTGAAACCCGGAATGAGTATTTTCTTAGTTTTCTTAAATGGAACACCCTGTATTTTAGTATGGTAATTAAATGATATTTTATGGTACTTTTTTATTTCTTAGGTATTCCCTATACCTAAGTGCTCTAATTTGTAAGTTATTCGTGATTCTTTAGGCCAAACATTAATTGCAACAAAAATTACGTGAAATTTTATTAGGTGGAAAATATTCAATCAACAATAATTTTTCGAAAAAAAATACATCATAATCTAGCCTGATCCTTAATTTATTATTTTTGGATGAGATATCCAAATAAATTCGTAGTTAAGATTGTTGGTGCGCAAAATATTAATAAAAACATACAATATTCTACCTAGTCGGCTATGACACTAAACCTTAAATACTAATTTTTCTAATGAGGAACTGATAAGATTTTTGTGCTAATGGAGTATAACAAAAATATGCTACAAGCAATAAGAATTTTTTATCAGAAATTCCCTGATAGACGACAACTAAGAATAGAAACGTTTAAAAATATACTAGAACGGTTTCAACGGACTGGACACTTAGATTATGATAAATCTGATCGAACAAAAACAGGAAAGTAAGTGAAGAAAACAGGAATTAAATGTAATCCTTAGTGTCACTGAGGATCTGCATATTAGTACAACCTTCTTACAATCTAAGTATCTAGTCTGTTGAAACCGTTTTAGAATACTTTTAAAAGTTTTTCTTTTTGGTTTTCGTCTATCAGGGAATTGCTGATGATAAATTTTTATTACGAGTAGCTCATTTTTGTTATACTCTCCTAGCACAAAGCCATTTTAATCAGTTCCTCATTAGAAAAATTAATATTAGTAATGGTAATAAATCAAATGGAACTATATAAATAGTATAGTGTCAAATGTTTAAGCAAACTTTGTGTCGTAGCCAACTAGGGAGAATTTTGTATGTTTGATTAATATTTTAAGCACCAACAACTTTAACTACGAATGTATTTGGATATATCATCCAATATTAATAAATTAAGGATCAGCCTAGGATTATTTTTGATTGGATATTTTCACGGCCACCTAATAAAATTTCACGTAATTTTTGTTGCAATTAATGTTTGGCCTAAAGAATCACGAATAACTTACAAATTAAAGCACTTAGGTAGAGGGAATACTTAAGAAATAAAAAAGTACCATAAAATATCATTTCATTACAATACTAAAATACAGGGTTTTTTATTTAAGAAAACTCAGAAAATACTCATTCCGAGTTTCGACCCACCCTGTATACTAAAATTAAACATTTCGCTATACTGTTAATGATTAACAGTAGTAGACTATATTAAAAATTGTTTGAATATAAATTAAAAATTTATTGTCAAATCACTACAATTCTACAGGGTGTAGATGTTGCTACGAAATTAACAGAAAAACGTAATTAACTTTAAAACTAACTTTAAAACTATAATATTAAAAAACCATATATTTTAAGAAAGGAAATATTGAGGAGAATCCAAAAATGTAAAAATATACAGGGTGTTCCATTTAAAAAAAAACATAAGTTTGCGTCACCCTGTCAATACGTACGCCCCTGTATATTTGAAAATATTTTTAAATCATGGTACTATGTGTGCCCCAACTTTTACCTAACTAACTTTTTTTCGTATGTCTTACGACAAACGAGTAATTGGACTTTGTCACACTAATGCCCCACCCTGTATATGATATTTAATATTCCTACTCCTCTGTAAATACTGCGAAAAGCTCATTTGGATATACATAAAGGTATGCATATGTGTTGTGACTGTGTGTTGGCGAATATGTGTAGATGATTCGTCAAGCAATAATAATTATACTCTTATTAACACATAGTCCTACTAGATAACCGTGTCTAATTTTTATTAAGACGAAGTGAAAGTTTTGGGATGATTCGGTTGACAGCGTAATTTAGTGTTCCTTTATTTAGGCAGTTAATTAAGAATGACTTAATTATGTTATTTAATAATTTAATATATGATTGCCAATAGGCATGGGAAAAAGATATGTTTGGAACCGAAAAAGTGAAGATTTTTATACATTTAGAACTTTTAATACGCATACTAAAGACGGATAAGCAGTAGTCACCGATCTGTTGAGGAGGACAAAATCCTTGCCGCTATCTTTAGATATGTAGAAGGGATAATGCAGAAAGATAATCATGATTACCTGTCAAATCATTTAGACCATCAAAAAATTAATACAAACGCCACAAAAACAGAGAATTCATGACAGAAATTCAGAAAATAAACAGAAAAATACAGCCAAACATTTTAATGAGAAGATCCCCAATGAACAACACAGACTCAAAATGAAGACATAATAAAAATGATAAAAGAAATTATGACAAAAAACGATGGCATGATGATGAAAATAAGAAATATACTCAAAGAACAGAAGAACGGAAAGAGACACTGGAGTGTATCAATGAAGTGAAAAGCAGAAATGAACAACTAGGAAAAGAGCTCAAAACAAAAATAAAATAATAGAGCATCTAGAGAAAGATAAATGGAGGAACAAAGGGCATAGACTTAAACACTAGCGCTACTCAATCGGTCAAAGAATCACTGGAGAAATTTATTGAAACAAATCTGAAGTTGCAGGTCAAAAACTGGGATGAGCCAGTAGTATTCGAAAAAAGTATACAGCTGAAATAAAGGATATGGTAAACAAGTGAAATAAAGGATATGGAACACATTGTTAAAGTATTTAAGAACAAAAACAAACTAGCATATCATCATCATCATCATAATTGGTTCTAAAACCCCTGGTGAGTCTTGGTATGTTCTAGAATCAGGTTCCATTCTTTCCTATCTTTCGCCTTGGTTTTCTAATTTCGTACTCTTAATAGTAGAATATATACAAAGGATAAAAAAATTTTACAGTGTCTGATTTAACAAAGAAAGTAAGGAAAATACAGGCCAAAATCAGAAAAGTAGCGAAGGATGAAACAGATAAAAGTAACAGGATATAATATGAACATGAAGATAAATAGAAAAAAGTGGAACAATGACTCCAAAACCCAAAAGGAAATAAAGATGAGAAACCAAATACAATGACGAACAAAGTGATGATGAATAATTTGCACTTACAAAATACAAAAACAAATTAGAATGAAGATATTTAATTGGGAACATGTAACGTGAGAAGTAGTAATTGAAAGGGGCAGAAGTGGTTGAGGAAATGATAAGCCAAAAACTAGAAATACTGGGAATAACTGAAACAAAGGTGAAATAATCAGAATTTTAACTGAATATGTTGAGAATGGAGAACTGTGTGCCTCAAGTTTTTTTTATTTATTTTTGACTTAGAATTACCGTGATACTGCCAGACACATAAGGAATAAAAGTTATACAAAACAAGGTAACAACTAAAAGGTATTAAGTAACACTAAACTAAACAGCTAAAACAACTAACTACCAAAGATATTAAGTAAAAATGTTTAAGGGAGTTATAATGATAATTTGTTGCCTTTTAAAAAGTTCATTAAATAGTTGTATACATCTACAGAGCCAAGTGATAATAAATATAGTACTTATATTCCAATAAGCTGCTACTTTACGTTTTAATAAATCATTTATTAATTTAGATGAGTAAACTGTATTTTTAGAACAACCAAAACATATATGATTAAATCACTTTCGTCTTCACAATGCTCACATTTATCATTATCCAAAACCAGTATTTTAAATAAATGCTTTGGATAACATGCGTGCCCGAATGGTACTGTAATAATGGAAATTATGTGCCTCCTAGAAGCTCTACAAGACTTGTACCAAGGAAATTTGGGAATATCAGGCTGAATTCACAAAAGAGTATTTCTTCCACCAGTAGCTCCACTCCCGAAGCAGTGTTGACTTGCAAGAGATGATACTATCAGATAAAATGTACATTGATCCCTTTGGTTAAAATAATTTGTTTAATATGTTTAATTCTATAAATGTATGGGCAGTCTTGGATGTTTGGGGGCCCATATTTACTAATAGATTTTAACTCTGCTAAGGAGTCAGACAAAATTATTATATGGGCGAAATCAAATTCAGCTACATATAATAAAGCTTCATATATTGCAATAGCCTCTGCTGTATAAATTGAAGTCTCCGGTTTCAGTTTGAATTTCTTTTCTATATGTCCCGATGTAAATACATACTTCAATATTATAAAATATATGAAAACAACTTTAAAATGTCCAAATCTAACAGGTTTCTACCCATTTTAATTCAATTAAATTTATTACTTTAAATAGTTAACATCAATAATCTCGTATTAAATTCTAAGAATCTTTTCTATTCTCAAATCAACAAATCATAACCCAGTTAGGTATTACGACGTGTTGCAATTTTAGAAACTGTGCTTCTACTTACAAATCCAAGCCATTCGTCGTAATGAATTTTAATCTTTGTTTGCTTTTTACTTCGGATCTACTACTTCTACTACTTAATGAAATCAACTAAGTGTGATGGCATTTCAGATTTGAAAAAGAGATATTCACGAATGAAAACGCGCAAGGTGGCGCAAGCGTTTCGAAAATTTTTTGTCGTCTACAATAGATTGAAATCGGAAGGAAGAAACAAATAAATCTTAATTATTTTTAATAATAAGTAATTTGCAAAATAATAGTCAGGAAATAGATGATTACTTATTCTTTAATAACGGACGAATAATAGACAGGCGTGCAGGCTTTTTAATAAGTACATAAGAATTTTAAAGCGTCAATCGTCAAATTCAAATCAATATCCGATAGGCTATCCAAAAATTCCTAAAAATGTACTACTACTACTATCGGTTTGCAACGTTCTCCGACACCTTCCGATTCCTAACCGCCATTCTTCTCTGTTTAACCTTAGACCTGGAGGGATTTCTCTTTCCTCTAGTGATTTTTCAATTCCCTCCTTCCAGCTTCTTCTCTTCCTTCCTTTTTCCTTCTCCCTTTTGGTGTCCACGTCAAAAATTTTTTAGGAGTCCTGTCATCTGGCATTCTCTGTACATGACCGTACCATATTAGTTGTTTTGTTTTTATGTCATCAGTTATTGTATGCGTGACTCCCATCATTTTGCGTATTTTCTTATTTGGTATCCGATATCTTCTCTGCTATCAGGTAGGGTAAGGGTCACAAATCAATTGGAAGGTCTGTTCGACAAAATACATGGTGCGTTTTCGTAGTCTGACGTTCGAAACCTGTAACCTGTTCCACAATTAAAACTTCCCCTATTCCCGTGTTCCCGTACTCAAAGTTTGTCCGACTAGACACCCTTAAGCTATTAACAAATTTTCACCTTGCTATTAATACTTTTTTTGGCACGCGCGATCCAGACCTGTAATGGACTGCTTTGTCCTTCCAATACACATGGCAACAGTTTTCTTAATGTTTACCTCGAGACCCCATTTGTTATTTTCTTCTATTAGCTACCGCATCGGCTAACTAAGTCGTCATGATCCTGAGCAATCAGAATTTGGTCATCAGCGAAACATAAAGTTCTCGTCATTGAGAGGGCTTCCAATGCGATTACATTTTCTTTTCCACAGCTTGCGTGGAAAGCACAGATAATGCAAATGAAGAAGAAATAGGTCATGATAATGAAGAATACACAGACTTAACTATGAACACGCAAAGCTACAGTATGGAAGTCTAGCGCCATCCCTAAATGAAGTTGAAATTATTTATTATTAAGAATCTGAAAAACTACAAATGTCGTGAAAGTGATTCTATAACAGCGAAAATGTTAAAATATGGAGGAGCGCAGCTGACATACAAAATACCAAAACTACTAACAAACGTATGGGAAAAGGAAGGACTACCAATGGAATGGAAGCAAGCAGTACTAAGTCTTCTTTATAAAAAGAAGATAAAGCAGAATGCCAGAAGTATAGGGGTGTGGCACTATTAAATGTAGTATAATATATAAGATATTAGCAGTCTACATCAAAAATAAGTTAGCAAGAAATCTTAAAAATAGCATAGGAGAATACCAGCGTGGCTTTAGAAAACAGAGAAACACTACAGACAACAACTTTACTTTAAAGTGTAAAAGTGCAGAGGTACTCATGGTGTCTTCATCCTTGTCTGCAGTGGGTACATATAGGGTAATGCATCCAAATATGAGACCCTTTTTTAAAACTCTTGATAATCGTAAAGTTTATGGATTCAAGAAGTCTTAAATTAGATACATGTCAGATAATTATGCTTTTGGAGAGGACCAAGTTTTCAATCCAATGGCATATAAAACAACATAATGTTATTCTACATCCCACCAGACTGAAAACAATGGGAACCTTCTCTGGTTACACCTCCGAGGCTTCTACAATTTGCAAGCCATACGGATGCTGAGACTAAGGAAGATGGGGGAATTTTACAATTTATAATTATTCACGTCCCATCTGCTCAGCGCGGTAAAGTTCCAACGAGAATGATTCCCTTCGTACTCCAATCAGAGTAAATGTAAATCAAAAATGAATAACCATTTTCAATTTTGTTGCAAAACGAAAATACAGCCGCATCATATTCTAGTCCAATCAGAGAGTGCAGCAAGCACCTCTGCCGGTTTCGAAACTTATTAGTCTCTCATCAGGAGGCACATCTGATCCAACCAAAACAAACCCCGGCGTGCAGTCACGGATTGCAACGAACGAAATGGCATAGATGCCCTAGCGGCAACTTCTACAAAAGACTAAGTTTTCAATCCAATGGAAAACAATGAGAACCTTCTCTGGCATTTAATTATGCTTTTATATTGCAACAGGTTCAAAATTAATTTTAAACTTACATTTTTTTACCAATAAATAAATTTTTTTAAAATGTCAAAATTCCCAAATTAAAAAAAGGTGTCTTAATATGAGACCATGTGGTATCCTAATATGAGACACCACGTTATACAGGTTAAAAAGGTGATACAAATTATTTTGTGATTCTATTGTTCTGAAGCTATTTATTTGTGGCACATTATGCAATTATTTACTATTTTATTGGGAAATAAGCCACAATTTAAGTCAAAAATGAAATTGATTGGAAGTCGAAACGTCAATAAACTTCATTTTTAACTTAAATTGTGGCTTATTTCTCAATAAAATAGTAAAAAGACATGATGCTATAATCGAAACATTACAGTGCCCTAATATGAGATATCTCATATTAGGACCCCTTGAGGGTCTCATATTAGGAGCAACCACGTGTGAACTTTCTAGTCCGTATTTTGAGTTTAGGATTTGTTTTTACGCCACTATATTTGTGTGTTTCTGTAACCAATTTAAGTAGCTGTCAACTAATTACCAAGGTAATTTTTTTCTCTCGCCTTAAAAATAAAAATTCAATTGGAACTACACCGATTAAAAATCTTTTGACTCGCAAAAAAATTAAAAACTTCACTGATTGGTAATACCGTAATACCTACTACATCACAGACACTCGATTTATTCACAGCCTACTGGAAACACTACCAGAGCCTAGTTTTTACCCCACTCACCAGGCTTCAGCACTTACAATCAGGGGTCTCATATTAAGAATGGGTCTCATAATAGGATCATTAACCCTACTTGGATTATATTTATTTCACTTCTTCAGTTCTTCTGATTGTTCAAGTGTAGGTGTAAGGTATAATATGGATGGAAAATAAATAACAAAAAACGAAAATTTGAAAAATTCAGATCTTAGATTCCGATAGGTGTATTATATCTGTTTCTATGTGCACATCCTTGTATATTGTAAAAAAATTGCAGTTTGATCATGTTTTTCTTGGAGTATGGTCAACAAGTTACTTATTTTTTTTTATTTTGACGTATTAATAGGTTATTTGTAATCATTACAGGTAATGTAACAAGGATTCTCAACATAAAAAACTATGCATCAACGATGAAATTAGAAAATTCAAGGTTAAATCTATAGGTTTCGATTTTATTAGATTGTAATTAAACGAAAAAATATTATTCGTGGATTACTCATTTTTGTTTTGCAATGTTATAACCAGAAAATTAATTATGCAATAACTATTATAAGCACTTAACAATAGAGAAAAAGTAGGTAAACAAGTTTTATCTGATTTTTTTAAGATTCGCGATAGATGGCGCTGTAATCTGCAAACTAATTTGTATGGTACTAATTACAGCTTTTTACTAATTTTTGAAGAATACGAATTTGCAATAAAAAATGAGGGTTTCTATTTAAGATTTCAATGCTGCCCCCTCCCTTTCCTAGAGGTGGGCCTGGGGGTCGTGTTTGGTGTCCTTCGATAGATTTTTGAAAAATATTGAAATATGATTTTCAATTTCTTGATCCGATGTATATTTCACATAATATTCGACCGTGCCTCCTCTATTGGAGCACTCTGTATTGTCATGATAATAAAATTGTTGACTGAAATATCTTAATTAATTAGTCGGCTTCTGAAACGTAGTAATTAATGTTAATAACGAATTTGATTATATTAACTAGCAATAATACCAGGGGCAAAGTAGCATTAATTTTATTCTTGTTTTGATGGCGACCTTATTTTTTCAATACTTTATTCTATTGTAATTGGGTGGTGCCACCAGTTTTTATTATTGTAGGTTTTCCTGATCGTTTATTGATAATAAATGTTTTATAATTTTTATGGTGTGTTAATAAGACATTGAATTTCGACTAGCAATTAAATAACTGAGAATAAATCGAAAATAGGAAAATAGACACTACTAATGTACTTATGTGCACTGTCTCGTTAACATTCTTCCTTTGCTTGACTAATTTAGGACTTGAGTTCTTTATATATTTTTACCTGACATTAAATATTTAATTTTTATAAATATGATCTATGAAGGTCCATTAATTTTAGGATGTTGTTAATTATCCAGCGTTTGTATTTAATTGTAATGTAATTTTTTATAGTGTAATTTCATCACAAGTAATAAAGCTATATACCAACCCAATTTTCTTTATCCGCTACTTTGACATTAATATCATCATTGTATAAGAGATAATACTCCTTTTCTTTTTATTTTTGTATAGACATGACTCCCCATGTTTTTCAATGTGGCCCCAGTAAATTGTCGTTCAATCTTTTTCGTGGTCTTTCTATTAGGGAACTGTCTTTCGCCGTCTTTATCATTATATTTGTTATCATTCGGCTTATGTGGTCGTTCCATTCTACTCTTCTGTTTTTCACCCAGTTATTAATGTTGTCCACCTTGCATCTCCGTCGTATATTAGTACTTCTAGATCTGTCCCATAGTGCCTTACCATCGATTTTTCTAAACGGTTTCAACTCTGCTGCTTCAAGCATTCTTTTTGTTCTCTCTGTGTCAGGCGTATGTCATTATTGGTTTGCTGGCTGTTTTGTAAATTCTGCTTTGTATTTCTTTCCCGATATTTTTATTTTTTCATATTGTTTCATTCGGGCATCCTACGGTTCTGTTTGCTCTATTAACTTGATCTTCCACTTATGTTTCGAGCTTTCCGTAGCATAGATAGTGTGAATAGTTTGTTCGTACTCTGGATCTACAGCCATTTACGCATATCTTAACAAGCTGGATAAGTGTTTTTGAAACTGGAAGTTCTGCCATTGCATTCCACATGATCCCTTTTAATGCTATCGTACGCTTGTCGGAAATCTATGAAGAGATTATGCATAGTTCTATTAAATTCCCATCCTATTTCAAGCAGCTGTCTTAGAGTAAAAATCTGATTTATGGTCGATCTATTTTTTCTGAAGCCGGCTTGGTATTCCCCTGTGAAATCTTCTACAAACGTTGTTAACCTGCTAGTCCTGTCGCCAGGGGGGGTACAACGGCCTCCTTAATTCAGATGGACTTACCCAAGTTTTTTTTATATATTTTGACCCGCAGAATACGAATTTTTTGGGTAACAGTTGATCCGGATGTCGATAAGATTGTTATAGACAAAGAACTTGAGGAATTACATAACAGCGATTTCTCGCAAAACAAAACATCTTTTTGAATTTTTTGGGTAATTTTAAGCAAAAATATTCCTACAAGTTTTTTCGTAGAATGCATAGTTTTCGAGATAACCGCGGTTGAACTTTCAAAAAATCGAAAAATTGTAATTTTTGAACCCGAATAACTTTTGATTAAAAAATAAAGTAGCAATTCTGCTTACTAGTCCAGGGCTCATCTGTTTTGAGATGGACGTTGAGAGGTGACTCAAATTGTTTTGCAGAAATTACTTGAAAATAAATCAAATAATAATATTTGAGTTATCCTCCCTCTCAAAAAGGACCGGAACATTGTTTAAATAATCAAAATGTTAAAAAATTAAGGAAAAATTCGGTTTTTTTTTTCGTTTTTTGATTATAACTGTAAAAGTATTCATTTTCGAAAAAAGTTTTACTGGCATAAAAGTTGCGTAATTAAATTTCCTACAATATAGAATTGGTAAAAAATTTTAAAAATAGTCACCCTTGTTGCAAAATAGCAATAATTGCGAAAAAACAATACAAAAATAAGTATTCGAATTTTACGTTTTTCAACAATTTATGCTACATTTAGGACCTTCATATTTCACCCAGAAAAACTTTATGATATAGTAAAACAATACTGTAAATTTAATTAAGATCGGTTTAATAGATTTTGCAAAATAAATTTTGCAATCCAGCTTTCGCAAAGAAAATTCATTTTTTCAAAATGTTACAGGACTGAAAATAAAGCAGGTAGCAAGTTGAAATTTTTTTTTGCTTATAGAAGTGTACTGTACCTTTCATTTGCAATTTGCAAAATTAAAATAGATTAATTACCACGGCGTCAGGAAATTTTTTAAATAAACATTAATTTTTGGTGCTACGCGCAGGACAGCGGTGTTCGATTCACACAAGTTGATTTCCACCAAAATTTCTTCTAATCTTTATCTAACATATTATTTTCTTACTCTATATTTTGTTGTATTTTAATATTTTAATTCCAGAAAAATCAAACTAATTTTATTATTGTTTGTGAAATATTGTTTAAACAATTGCATATGTTTAAAAATAATAAACTTTTGTTCTCTAAGTTAAAATATATAAACAATAAAGTTTTTGCTAATAAAAGTGTTATTTCAAAGGATAGAGTATGTGTTTTTATTTTGCAATAAACAAATTTATTTATTTATATCGAAATTTAATAAAAATTAAAATGTATCAATCATTATCAAAGGTCATTGGAATGCCCAATAAGAGCAAACTATCCGCTGTCCTGCGAGTAGCACCAATAATAAATGTTTATTTAAAAAAATTCCTGACACCGTGGTAGTTAATCGATTTTAATTTTGAAAAATTGCAAATGAAAGTTACAGTAAACTTCTATAAGCAAAAAAAAATTTTAACTTGTTATCTGCTTTATTTTCAGTCCTGTAACATTTTGAAAAAATGAATTTTTTTTGCGAAAGCTGGATTGCAAAATTTATTTTGCAAAATCTATTACACCGATCTTAATGAAATTTACAGTAATATTTTGCTGTATCATAAAGGTTTTCTGGGTGAAATATGAAGGTCCTAAGTGTAGCATAAATGGTTGAAAAACATAAAATGCGAATACTTCTTTTTGTATGGTTTTTCGCAATTATTGCTATTTTGCCACAAGGGTGACTATTTTTTAAATTCTTAACGAATTCTATATTGTACGAAATTTAATTACGCAACTTTTATGTCAGTACAACTTTTCTCGAAAATGAATACTTTATAAGTTATAATCAAAAAACGAAGAAAAAAATCGAATTTTTCCTTAATTTTTTGACATTTTGATTATTTAAACAATGTTCCGGACCTTTTTGAGAGGGAGGATAACTCAAATATTATTATTCGATTTATTTTCAAGCAATTTCCGCAAAAAAATTTGAGTCACCTCTCAACGTCCAAATGTGCTAATATTTTTACAGATGAGCCCTGGTCTATACCGCATTTGAAAGTTTAAGTCAAATTATATAGGTTTTGATTATTTGCATTGCTAAAAATTTATTACTTTATTGTTAAACAAAGCTATAAACACCTAGTATGTGAGTGATGTTTTCTATGATTTCTCATTTAAAATAGAACGAGTAGGTAGAGTAGCTACAAGTGCAAGCGAGGCATTTTCTACGTAGCATGCGTTAAAACGCATGTATTAGGCACGGGAAACACTATGTGTTTATAGATTAGTTTAACAATAAAAAAATTAATTTTTAGCAATGAAAATAATCAAAACCGATATAACTTGATTTAAACTTTCAAATGCGGTTAGCAGAATTGCTACTTTATTTTTTAATCAAAAGTTATTCGGGTTCAAAAATTGCAATTTTTCGATTTTTTGAAAGTTCAACCGCGGTTATCTCAAAAACTATGCATTCTACGAAAAAACTTGTAGGAATATTTTTTGCTTAAAATGACCCAAAAAATACAAAAAGATGTTTTGTTTTGCGAGAAATCGCTGTTATGTAATTCCTCAAGTTCTTTGTCTATAACAATCTTATCGACATCCGGATCAACTGTTACCCAAAAAATTCGTATTCTACGGGTCAAAATATATAAAAAAAACTTGGGTAAGTCCATCTGAATTAAGGAGGCCGTTGTACCCCCCCTGGTGACAGGACTATGCTTAATAGGATGTTCGATAAGATTTTATACGCCGTATTAAGTAAGGAGATGCCTCTATAATTAGAGCACTTGGTTTCGTATCCCTTTTTATAGATGGGGATGGGGATTATTACACTTTCGTACCATTTTGTTGGTATTTTCTCTGCTTTCCACTACTGTTAGCCATTAATAAATATAGTATAACTTCTCATTTTATCTTGTTTAATCAAATTCCATGAAATCCTACCGCTAAAAACCAACGCATCATAACAATCAAATTAAATACAACAAATCGCATTACTACGGAAATAAAAAAAATAATGACTAAAATACTAAAACACAACACATCTATAAAAAGTTCACGTGCTCTGTACCGGGTGTCCCAATAAGAATGGCTCTCGGCCATATCTCAGAAACCGTTTATAGTAGAGCTTTGAAATAAAAAAATTTATAACAAAAGTTGCCTCAGGAAAAGCCTGGAAATTATTTTCATAATTGTGGGACCACCGCTAGAGGGCGTAATTGAATATCAAAAATTAAAAAATCTAAATTTTACAAAATTTTCCTAATGAAGGGGCATTGGAAATCCGATCTTCATACTCTTCATAAAATTCTACGCATATTTGATTTCACAAGTTTAGGTCTACCTTTGGAAACAAGAGGTGGGGGTGAGTGGGAACCTTGCTATGAAAAACTGGCTGTGAGTCTGGTTCTGCTTAATCCAATTTTGCAAATTTGGTCTTGTTGAAGACAGATCTTTTTCGTCAATGTAAAAGTTATGATTTCGAACCAACTAACTGAGTAATATGCCAGCTAGAAGGCGTTATTTAATTTTTTTCAGAAATCTAGTTTTATTTGGAAAATATTAAATACAAACATGCATTTTTAATATCATATTACAAAATTAGACAAAATTAGCAACAGAATAGCGAAAACCGCATGTTAATACCTTTTTTCTATCTCGAGATATCTTACAAAACGTGTAAATTTAAAAACATAACTATTACTGTCACCGGTAGACGAAGTTTAGGAAAAGTAGTGTGCTATGGAAACAACAAAGAAACATTTTATAGCTGTCAACGTATATTAGGTCTTTTCAACGCTTCTCATTTGTTTCGAGCCTCATTCATATCTCGTATATTAATATTATACACGGATTATACGGCATATGACAGAGGCTCGAAACAAATGAGAAGCGTTGAAAAGCCCTATTACAAAGAAATAAAAACAACTATTTAGTGATGACATAAATGTTCAAATTTTTGGCCATCATTTTCGTTGCAAACATTTACTCTTTTAAGAGTAGATTGAACAGCAGTCTCAATTTCTGCTCTCGATATGCTTTGAATGGCGTTTAGTATTCTCTGTTTAATGTATTCTAGAGTAGTGTATGATGGGCAACAATTTGAATATTTAGGTCGTCACTAAGTAGTTCTTTTTGTTCTTTGTTATATTTAATTTTAATAGTATTGTTTCTCTTTATATTGTTGTTTTAATTAATTATATTTTTATACGTTGACATCTGGAAAATGTTTTTTTGTTTTTTTCCCACAGCACACTACTTTTCATTAACTTAGTTTACCGGTGCTAGTAACAGTTATGTATAAAATTTACACGTTTCTCGAGATATCTTGAGATATAAAAAAGGTATCGACATGCGGTTTTCGCTATTCTATTGCTAATTTTATCTAATTTTATAAAGTATGATTAAAAATGCATACTTGTATTTAATATTTTCCAAAGAAAACTAGATTTCTGAAAAAAATTAAATAACGCCTCCCAGCTGGCTTATTACTTATTAGGATGGTTCAAAATTATCACGCTTACATTGAAGAAAAAGATCTGTCTTCAACAAGACCCAGTTTTCAAAATTTGATTTAGCAGAACCGGACTTACAGCCATTTTTTCATAACAAGGTTCCCACTCACCCCCACCTCTTATTTGCAAAAGTAGAGTTAAACTTGTTAAATCAAATATGCGCAGAATTTTATGAAGATTACCATAATCGGACTTCCAGTGCCCCTCCATTAGGAAAATTTTGTAAAATTTAGATTTTTAAATTTTTTATATTCAATTACGCCCTCTAGCGGTGAACCCACAATTATGAAAATAATTTCCAGGCTTTTCCTGAGGCAAATTTTGTTAAAAAATTTTTTATTTCAAAGCTCTACTATAAACGGTTCCTGAGATATGGCCGAGAGCCATTCTTATTGGGACACCCGGTACAAGTAAACAATAACTGGGAACTGAAAAGAAAAAGGTTAACAGCCATAATAATCCGTTTGAATGGTGCACTCTTCTACGGCGCGCGGCGTTCGCGTTCGGTTGGAAAGTTAAATCACGAACAGAAACACACTAATTCAATTATATAACATTTAGGTAATATCAGAAAAAATAATTACTATTCTTAAGAATTAATAAGTTCATTCATTTGTGTGAAAAATTTCCAATCTAACGAGAAATACTAATAAAATACCCATAAAGTTTATAGAACATGAACGTGATATAATAGCAGTTACTTGTCAATATTTCTTGCAATAGATTAAGCAAAAAAGTGTCTCTTCTTTTTGTGTAGACATGACTCTGTGTTTTTCAATGTGTCTCCAGTAAGTTGTCATTCCATCGTTTTCGTGGTCTTCCCATTGATCGTCTTCCTATTGGGGAACCGTCTCTCGCCATCCTTACTACTCTCTTTGTTGTCATTTGGCTTATTATGTGGTCGTTCCATTCTGTTCTTCTGTTTTTCACCCAGTTATGAATGTTGTTCACCTTGCATCTCCGTGGTATATCTGCACTTCTAGCCTAGCTCTATCCCATAGCGTCTTACCATCGATTTTTCGAAGGGTTTTAATCTCTGCTATTTCTAGCATTCTTTTTGTCCGTTCTGTATATCAGGTTGTGTTTCTGCCGAGTATGTCATTATTGGTCTGATGACTGTTTTGCGAATTCTGCCTTTCACTTCTTTTCCGATATTTTTATTTCTCCATATTGTTTCATTCAGGCAACCTGCGACTCTGTTTGCTTTATTTACCTGATCTTCCATTTCTGTTTCGAGCTTTCCGTAGCTAGATGTGTGATGTCTAGATATTTAAACTCCATGACTTGTTCTATTTTCTGACTCTCCAGCTCTAATTTACACCTTATAAATTTGCTGTTATAACCATGCATTTGTCTTTTTTTGGGGAAATTAACATGTTAAATTTTCTAGCGGTTATATTAAAAATTGATGCAGCATACGTTGTAAATCATCTTCACTTTGAGAGATTAGTATTGTGTCGTCTGCATAGCAGATTATTTTAAGTTGTTTTTCTCCTTTTTTGGTATCCATTTTTTGTTGTTACGATTTTTATTATTTCATCCATGATCAGGTTGAATAATAAATAGACGACTCAGCAGGGAGTCTCCCTGTTTTATCCCATTGCCAGCTTCAATTGGGTCAGTTAGTCCTTCATCTAATTTTATTTTTGTTGTAAAGCAAAAAAATAATAGACAGAAACGTACATAGTAAAAATTCTTCTTCTTCTTGTAGTGCCTATCCGTTTCGGATGTTAGTGACCATCATGGGAATCTATATTTTGCACACTGCTGCTCTGAAAAGACTTTTGGTTGTTGTGTTGAACCACGTACGCAGATTTTTCAGCCAGGAAATCCTTCGTCTTCATGGTCCTCGTTTTCCTTCTATTTTTGCCTGTGAGATTATTTGCAGTAGTCCATATCTTACGCTGTTCCTCATGATGTGACCGAGATAAGAGATAATCGATGTTGGCTGTTTTTTATTGTGGTCAACAGCTCTTTTTCTTTTTTGCACCCTCAACAAAACATTCTGATTAGTAACGTGGTCTGTATAAGATATCTTCAGAATTCGACGATAAACCAGAGAGAAACATGGCGCCTCAGAAGAACGGTCGTGTTTACGACTCGGAAGTTAAGTGTTGTAAAAAGTGTTATAAAGTTGCACAAAGTGGTCTATTATGTGCGAATTGTGGAACGTTATCCCATAGTGGCTGCCTGAAGCAACTAAAATCGATCAAATATATCGATGATGAGACAGTTATATGCTGTGAGGAGAGTGTGAGGTTAAGTGATCCACCAAACAAAACCTTGGATAGTGAGGCTGACGATGAGGATCCGAGACAAACTGAAATAAGGTACTTAAAGAAAATTATTAATCAGAATGAAACAATAATATCAAATCAACAAATTACGATAAATTTATTGAAGGAACAACTAGATTTATTTAAATATATGCAAATAGCTGATCAGTCGCCATCTACAAAACAAAATACGAATTCAATCAACCATTCAAACAGAGACCCAAATTTTGAACGACCGAAACAGTCTAGCAGTAAAATATATCCAAAAAACGAAAACACTACACCCGCAAAAAATGTTGCTGTAAATGAAAGTCTAGTTGTTGATAAAGAAAGGAGTTCCCCAACAAAAACTCTATTTAAAAATAGTACCAATAAAAATAAACAAGTTGTTTCCTTAATCGAAAATAATAAACAATTATCAGCTGATATTTTAAGAATACAAACGGAGGCAAAATGTTCAGATATCATTAATTTAACAAACGATGAGAATTTGATAAATACTGAGAGTAAAAATTCGGTTCCAGTTCCAAATAATAATGGGCAAGAATGGAAAACTGTTAGGTATAAAAGAAGGAATGGACCTATTGTTATTGGCAATAATGAAAACTCTGAAATCAGTGGTGTCCCAAAATTTAGTCATCTTCATGTTACTAGGGTAAACCAGCATACAACGGCAGATAATCTTAAGAAGATGTTAGAAAAACACTTTCCAGAAGTGATATGTACGTCCTTAACGGCTAAGCATCCCAACATATATTCATCCTTTAAAGTCTCAATTTTTGAACAACATTTTGGTTTAGCGATGGACCCAAAACTATGGCCCGTAGGCTCTTATGTAAGCAGGTTTTTTATGAAGCGTCCAACACATACTCAAATAAAATGAAGGATGAAGAAACGACCGTTAACCCTCCATCAAATTTTCAAAATAACCTAATTCAACAAGGCACGGTAAGCATGTTTCATGTCAATTTACAGTGTATATCAAATAAAGTCGATATGATCAATGCTTTTCTTGCGGATAAAAAGTTCTATGACGTCATATGTTTTTCAGAGCACTGGCAAACTGAAGAAAATCTAAAATTAATTAACATCTCCGGCTTTTCACTAGCTAACTTTTTCTGTAGGGTTGAAAAGAAGCAAGGTGGCGTTGCAATTTATGTAAAAGAAAATCTTATGTATTCTTCTCTTAATCTAAATGAATATAACGTAGAGCAAACTTCAGAGTTTTGTGCAATTTATATACCTTCAATGAGAACCAATGTTTTAACTGTATACAGATCAGGTAATGGTGACTGTGACTTGTTCTTGGTGAATTTTGAGAATGTTATAGCATTCTTACTTAACAAAGCAGACAAACTGATTATACTTGGGGATTTTAATATAAATTTTAAAATTAAATCTGAATCTTCTTATGATATTCAAAATCTGTTAATGTCTTTTGGTCTAGAAATAACGATAAACGATTATACTAGAATCACATCTCAATCCAGTAGTTGCATCGATAACATTATGACTAACTTTTCTGAAAATATTTACAGGGTGGGCGTATTTGAACCTTGTTTCTCTGACCATCGAGCACAATTTATATCTATTGATTCTGATCTTAAAGTTGTTGACACTAATCAATCACTTCAACGGTCTATTACTTCTTCTGGTTTGCAGAAGCTTAAATATGCACTAGCTAGTACAAAGATGGACTTTTTCTATGACACCAATAACGATCCCGATGTCTTGATGTTCTTTTTAACTGAAACTTATAACAACTTAATATTAAAGTTTTTTCCATTAAAAAAAGTACGACAAACTGCTAAAATAACACCCGTGCAATGGTTTAATGACGAATTAAGGTCTTACAGATCTAATCTTTCTCTCATTAAACACATTGCAGATGTCACTAAGGATCCCGATATTTTCAAACTATATAAACAACAAAAATATGAATATAATCAGCAGTTACAAAATGCTAAAAAGTCGGCTTACTCTGGTTTTATTACTAACTCCAATAATAAACCTAGAGACTGCTGGAAAATATTAAACTTCGAAAGAGGCAATACAAGATCCAGTTCGGTACAACCAGATCTATCTCCAGACGAAATAAATCAATTTTTTATTACAATCGCAGAGAATATAATTACATCCCTTCCCACTATTAATAACGATATCCTCTTCAGTTACAGAAACTATCCTTCCCCGAGTAAGTCCTTTTGTTTCCGACCCGTTGTGGAAGATGAGATCTCTCAAATAATTAAATCTCTTAATAATTCCAATTGTAAGGACGTTCACGAAATAAATAGCAAAATTTTAAAAGAAACTTACCAAACAGTTTTAACAGCTTTCACTCATCTTATTAACTTAATTTTATCAACTGGAGTATTTCCAGAAGCACTAAAGTACTCAAAGGTACTACCTATCTATAAAAAAGGTGATTCCTCGAAAGCTGACAATTACAGACCCATAAGCATTGTTTCTACATTCGGGAAAGTGATTGAAAAGGTGATCAAACAACAATTATATTCTTATTTTGAGTCTAAAAGTTATTTTAGCAACTCGCAATATGGATTCAGAAGTGCTCGTTCTACTACAAACGCGGTATATAATATTGTGAGCGAGGTGATTGAGGGGCTTGAACGTGGCAATCGCATAGCAATTTCTCTCTGCGATTTGTCGAAGGCTTTTGACTGCGTTTCACATGACATTTTGCTCCACAAATTAAACTATTATGGAATCAGAGGTATCCCTCTTAAGCTTATCTCTTCGTACCTATGTGGTAGACACCAGGCTGTAGTGTCTAAAGGTTATCTCTCCGATTTTCGACCCGTAAAACATGGAGTCCCACAAGGTTCGGTCTTGGGACCTCTTTTATTCATTATATATGTCAACGATTTGCCTCATTTCATATCTCCGTACAAATCAGTACAATTTGCGGACGATACGACATACATAATATCAGGTAATAAAAATGAGGATTTAAAAATGGCTTACGAGGAAGTCTCTGATAAATCTAGCACATGGTTTGCTGCGAACAAACTAAAACTCAATACTGAAAAAACGCAGGACTTGATTATATCTGCAAGTGGTTTACATGGCGATCCAGATGACAAAGACACTGCTAAACTATTAGGAATAACCATAGACAATCGATTGAACTGGTCGGCTCATATTTCACAAGTAAAGGCGAAGCTGTCTAGTTCATTGTTTCTTATTCGTCAACTAGCAAGGGTTGTCAACTTTGAGACATTGAAGGTGACATATTTTTCTTTATTTCACTCACACCTAAGCTATGGATTAATCTTATGGGGCAATTCAACAAATGCTCTTCAAATTTTCAGGATGCAAAAGAAAGCTATCCGGATTTTAGCAGGGGTTAGTTATCTGGAACATTGCCGACCTCTCTTCATCAAATTAAAAATTATGCCGCTACCTACTCTGTTGATATATCAAGTTCTGACTGAAATTCACAGAAAAAGGTCCCATTTAACAAAGCAGTCTGATGTTCACGTTCACAATACGCGATACTCTCACTATTTACGAACAAATCGCTCTAGATTGCGTCTTTCAGATAAAAATTGTCTTAATTATAACTACTACAATATTTTACCAAAAGATATTAAACAGCTAAGCTGTAACAGTTTCAAAAAAGTAATAAAAAGGTATCTGTTGAAACATTGCTTTTATTGCTCGGAAGAATATATGACTCATTGCAGAACATCTACTGAAATGCTTACCGTGACACAAAATATTTTTTGTTAATCTATATTCTTGTTTGTGATACATATTTATAAGTTGTGTTTTATATTTCTGTTTTATATACCTTGTGATTTTATATACCTTGTAATTTTTATATTCCTTATTTTGACTTTGTAATTTTGACTTGCTACAAACAATTTTTTTTTGTAAAGTAGTTAAATAAATCTATCTATCTATCTAACCACATTTCGAAAGCCTCAATTTTCTTGCAGATGGCGTCTGTGAGAGTCCACGAGTCAACTCCGTACAACAGTATAGGAAACACATACTCGTAGTAACCTGATTTTTATGGGTACTGATAACTGATGACATTTGAAATGCAGATCTGGCTTTCTCTATCCTACATTTGATTTCTAGAGAAGAGTCACAATTTTCATTAACGTTCGTACCGATGTAGATATATGTTTTTACTCTTTCTATTTCTTCACCGTTCACACTAATTCGACCAAATTGCTGTTCCTTCTTAGAGATCATCATACATTTTGTTTTCTTAGTATTTAGTGAAAGTCCATATCTCTGACTTAGGTACTTCTGTGATTCTATTCATTAACTCCTGGAGGGCTTCAGAAATGTCAGCGAAGAGTAAAATTTTTTTACAGAAATAAAGATGGGCTGTTATTAGGAGACAAGAACGAAAAATTAGACAGATGGGCAAAGTGTTTCGACGAATTATTAAACCATAAAGGTCAAACAAAAACAGAAATACAGGGCAGATTGCAATTGCGCGCAGCGGTCAGGGTTCTCAACAGGGTGTCTAAGTTTTATTTACTTCTTATTCGTTTTGAACGGAAATTTTGCTAATTTTAAAAAATTAATTAATTAAAAAATTAATATATTATATATATTATACAGGGTGGTTCATCTTATTCGCCTCAGTGTCTGTACGGAAAACCACTTGATATTTTAAAAAAATTTCTTCACAGAAATATACAGGGCCATTAATACTACAATCTAAAAATAATGTGAATTATACAGAGTGCTCCAAAAAAAACTGGCATATCAAAGTTATATTTTTTCTTATGGAATGCCCTATATCTGATGACAGTATTGAATTGACCTTGAAAAATAAGCTATACTTGCATAAGGGTTCCCTATACCTAAATACAGGATATTTTGATTTATTTCGATTTTTATAAAAATTTAAGGTTTTAGAAAAAAATAAATATCTACGAATCTAAGAATCAGTAACAAATTCTTTCTTGGATCTTAATAATTGACTATTTACAATACTTAAGCAGATGCTTATTGCAACAAAGTTTCTTACAGGGTGGTCAAAATATGAGATTTTTCGATTGACAAATTCAAGCTGTAATAACTTACTTATTTTAAATGGAACACCCTGTATCTTACTAGTCTATCGCGTAGAAAATATACTTAGCTTTCAATTTGTATTAGGGTTTCCTATACCTATCTTTTTACAGGGTGGTCAAAATATTAGATTGTTCTATTAACAAATTCAAGCTGTAATAACTTACTTATTTTAAATAGAACACCCTGTATCTTACTAGTCTGTCGCGTAGAAAATTTATTTAGCTTTCAATTCTTATTAGGGTTTCCTATACCTATCTCCCTTCATTTGTATATTTAAAGATTTCCTAATTTGTACACCACTTTTTTTTAATCTTTGAATCGCAATTACAAACAATTAAATTCAATGGCTACTATGACGATAACGAGCCTATTGTAAAAAATATGTAAAAATGGATATTTACAGAATAACATGGGAAAATATATTTACAGGATAACATGTATATTGAGAATGTTTACATGGAATTGAAGAGATTTTAAATATCTTCCATTATAAAGAATACAATATCGAGTATGCCATTTAAAATAAGAACACTCTGTGTGATTAAATGATAACAATGTGAATTTTATTAACGAAAGTATCTTGACTAAGATATTTAAGTATATTTCCGGTGTTGGTGATGTGTTTTACATAACCACGACATAGGTACTTAATTCTAATTTTTAAAGCTTACAAATTAGGAAATCTTTAAATATTTAAGAAAAGAAGGGAGATAGGTATAGGCAACCCTAATAGAAATTGAAAGCTAAGTAAATTTTCTACGCAATAGATTAGTAAGATACAGGGTGTTCCATTTAAAATAAGTAAGTTATTACAGCTTGATTTTGTTAATAGAACAATCTCATATTTTAACCACCCTGTAAGAAATTTTGTTGAAGTAAGCATCTGTTTAAGTATGCTAAATAGTTTGTTATTATGATCCAAGAAAGAATTTGTTACTGATTCTTAGATTCGTAGATATTTATTTTTTTCTAAAACCTTACATTTTCATAAAAATCGAAATAAATCAAAACACCCTGTATTTAGGTATAGGGAACCCTTATGAGAGTATAGCTTATTTTTTAAGGTAAATTCAGTAATGTCATCAGATATAGGGCATTCCATAAGAAAAAATATAACTTTGATATACTACTCTTTTTTGGAGCACCCTGAATAATTCACATTCTTTTTACATTGTAGTATTAAAGGCCCTGTATATTTCTGTGAAAATTTTTTTTTAAAATATCAAGTGGTTTTCCGTACAGAGACCGAGGCGAATATGATGAACCACCCTGTATATTATACAGTACAATTTTCAAATAGTTCAGAGAAATAAGGAAAAAAAATAGCCTGTTGGTGACACAACCCCCTCCAGGCCGAAACCAAATTTTTCGAGTAATATGGACATCTATAATAAAAACCTATATATTTCCTGCAGCCGATTTTGATGATATACATAGTTATAAACAAATGAAGATCAAAAAACGGTAAATTATCGCTTTTTTCGTCTATTACTAAGAAAATAGTCATTTTAAACAAATTTGAGAGTAAGAAACTCATAAACGGTATAAAAAAACTTCAATATGGCGTCTGCTTAATATGTCTATCCTTATTGGTTGCTTAGAAAATTGCAAAATAAATCATAAATTTTGAGTTTTTATAAATATTTATAACTTATGTAAAAATTAACTTAGAACCTTCTTATTACACGGAATGCTGAGACTTATGGTGCTTAATTCATACCCTAAATTTCGAAGAAATTAATCAAATAGTTTAAAAGTTATTTAATTTGTTTATCCCAAATTTATTTTTTAATTTGCAACACTGTAAGTCAGAAAATGATGAAGCTACAGTAATACTTTGGATAGTTTATGGAAGAAGGAAATTTACAGTATTAATTTAATTAAAAAAAAGAATGTGTGTGTACTTTGTACGCACGTAAGAAGTTATACTTCTATTATATGATTATATGATTATAAACGAAATTAATATACTTTTTATTTATATTTTATTTAAATATTAAATTAATTTATACTTACTACTTCTCAAACATTTTTATTAAAACAGTGCCAAAAATTAAAATAATAAAAAAATAAAACACACACAAGTACATTAAAAATGCCACAAATGATTTCTGAACATTAATTGTCGGAAAAATTTTTAAATACGTATTTTCTGAAAATAAAATTATATAATAAATATACTTACAATCATAAAATGTATAAAAAAAATAAAAAAATAAAAGTTTCTATTGGGATTCGAACCAACTTACCAAGCGGCTGGTATTTGCGTTGTATTTTGAGTCACCCGCATTAAAACTTCGCCACAGAGACAGCTTGTCATTATGTGCGAAGATCGTCTAACTAAACAGATTAACCTTTTGACATTTTTAACTTATGTAAATCAAATTATTTTGATTTTGAATTGAAATGATTTAGAATTGAAAAAATACAACAAAACATAGAGTAAGAAAACAATATATTAGGTGAATATTATTTAAATAAAAGTATTACATACTACTTATGTATTTTGGTAGGTTCAAGGTAGGTATCGGAGCCCGTATAACGACTAATAAATTTCGCAATCACTTGCGTCGTGCAAAGTGGCTATGTTCAAATATCATAACAAAATTTGATCAACTATTTATAAAACACTTACCAGTGAAAGATTCTTTAGCTTTGAATAAGCGAGATCTGCGGCACTCATACTAGTCACAGTTTGATGAGCTTTCACATTGGCATGCAACAATCATCTCTTCTATGTAAATAAGTCCAAAAATATAATATGAAAACTATTTAAAAAGGCAGTATAACCATTAACTAACTTTTTGTTTGTTTGTTTCTCTTCCAACAAATTTTAAAACGCAACAAGCATACATTATAACCAAACCACAGTCCCACAGCTGTGCCACAGCTGCCATATTGGATAATTTTTGTCATGTCATTTGAACATCCAATCAGAACAAAGTTATAATGCGCATGCGCCCGGTCGCTAGGTTTTCCCATATAAAATTTCACCGTCATTACGCCCGTAAAGAAGTATAACTTCAAAAATTACAAAAAAAAAATTATAAATATTGCAAAATTATTTTGCAAAAACATGTGAATTAAATAAATGGGGGGGGGGGGCTAACTTTGTCCCTAATTGTCCTAGGACAGTTGTTTTTCTTTCTAAATGTGTATAAAAATTCAGTCTTTCTAAATATGAAAAAATAGTTTTTCTACAGGTAACGGTTAAAAAGTTATTCTAATTGTTAATAAATAAGCAAAAAATCGACATGTTTTTTCAAAATAATTTTACACTGTTTAAAATTGTTTTTTGTCATTTATTTTTAATAATGGTAATAGTATAAATGTTCTTCTTTCATAAACTGTCTGAAGTATGATTGTAGCCTCATAATTTTCTGACTTGTAGTGTTGCAAAAAAAAATGAATTTGGGATAAACAAATTAAATAACTTTTAAACTATTTGACCAATTGCTTTGAAATTAAAAATATAATTTAAGTACAAGAAGTATCAGCATTCCGTGTAATAAGAAGGTTCTAAGTTAATTTTTACATAAGTTATGAATATTTTTAAAAACTCAAAATTTATGATTTATTTTGCAATTTTCTAAGCAACCAATAAGGATGGACATATTCAGCGAACGCCATATTGAAATTTTTTAGACGATTTATGAGTTTCTTACTCTCAAATTTGTTTAAAATGCTTAACTTTTTGGTTATAGACGAAAAAAGCGAAAATTTACCGTTTTTTGATCTTCATTTGTTTATAACTATGTATATCATCAAAATCGGCTGCAGGAAACATAAAGGTTATTAATATAGATGTCCATACTACTCAAAAAATTTGGTTTCGGCCTGGAGGGGGATGTGTCACGAGAAAAATCTTATTTCTCTGGACTAAAAGGAGGAAGACCTAACCCTTCGGTCCAAACCTAACTTTCGGGTATTACGAGTGTAGAGTACCCCAGGAGGTATTTGACCGCTGCGCGCAATCACAATATACCGGAAATACAACAACAAATACAAGAAAAAGAACAACAACAAACACAAGAATCGACAGAAAAGGAGATAATAGCAGTAATAAGAGGACGAAAAAATTATAAACATAGTGTCAGAAGAAATATTAAAAGTAGGAGGAGATATACTGCAGCAAAAGATACTTTGACTTATTATAAAAATATGGGAAACGAAAAAATATCAGAGCAATGGAACACAGCACTCATGTACCCACAATTTCCAAGAAAGATGATAAAACTGTCTGTGAAAATTACAGAGGAATCGCACTGTTAGAATATATGGCATTGGAAAAAAATATTAACAAGTAGAATAAAAACCTGAGATAGATAATAGAATACCAGGCTGGTTTCAAACAGGGAAGAACAACAACCAATCAAATTTGTATGCTAAAATTATTACAAAACAACAGTTATGAACAAAATCTAGGTTTACATACGCTCTTCATTGATTTTAAATAGGCATACGACTCCATCTCTCGAAACGGACTATACGAAGCAATGAGATCTGAGAAACTGATACGTTTAGTTAAAATGAAGCTAAAAGTGTTACCTGGTGTTACAGTCAATAAAGTCATGATAGAAAGAACCAAGCAAGCGGCACAATTCTGAACAAAAGACAATAGTCCATGGGTTTAACAGCTTGGTAGTTCTGAGACGTTCAAGAATAAAACAAAATGTTCACAAAATTTGATGAAGAAGCTAGAAAATATACCCTGACTATAAATAAATCAAGAAAAAACCAAGTATATGAAAATAAGGGGGGAAAATGCAGAAGAAAATAAATGGATCACTCCAAGGACGATTGAGAGGGTATAAATTTGAGAAGGTAACAGAATTATCTTGGAGTAACAGTTACAAATAGAGAGAAATAGATAAACGGTTGTTGAAAGGTAACGAAGCAGTAGGATCATCAAACTCACTTTTGAAGGCAAAAAATGTGCCAGAGCATCTAAGATTTAAACTAAGGAACAGTATTGAGACCAACGGTGTTGTATAAATGTCAAACTTGGACAATAAATCAGAAAGAAAAAAAAGCTGGAGATATAGTAGAGGAAAATATTGAGAAAGGTTTTTGGTGGTATAAACTAGAATAAAGGAAGCTAGTGGGGAATAGCGGAGAAAAAAAACCAGGAGCTAATGGTGATGTATTAGAGACCCAAAATTTCAGAAAATCCAGACATAGAGAGTTAGATGATTGAGATATATTTCACGAATGCCACAAGAAAGAAACGTCCTAAGAGAGAACTGTCATAGAAGAATTGGAAACAAGAAATTGAAGAGAAAAAGTGAAGGACTGGAAAAGTGGAAGAATCTAGTCAAGACCATCGAAGCCAAGGGCTTCTAAGGCATGTAGTGCTGTTATATCTGTTGTCTTTCATTTCTGTATCGCCAATTATATATGTATATCCATTCCTCGTGCTATTTTCTTCCTACTCAATATGTGTGCCTTATTAGTTTTTTGGTTGTTTGTGATTTCCACGTCGTCTTTTTAAATGCAATGAATTTTGACTATTTTTCATTAAAGCCCATCGACAAAATTCGTATTCTTACATTCTATTATAGAAAAGACGTATCATAATATTTAGCAGCTCAATTTTTTTAGAACTTATATTATATACCTACTTAAAAACATTTGAAACTAACTATTTCCTGGTAATAATAATGTCCAAAACAATGTAAGGTTAAATGACGTCCATCCTTGAAGGTGAAATCATTTCTCGGTTTCTCCAATATGCATCATTCCACCCAAAAACAAATTGTCCAAACAAGGCTCATTATCATGTCTCGTCATTTTGCGGTAATGTCCACAATTTAATTTAAAACCGGTTGCTCCTCGATGGAGAAATTAAGGCCGTTTAAAAGAAAAAGCACAAGCACTTGTGATTTCACTTAAATATTTATTTAACGTCGTATCATAATTTTTGTCACCGATACGACAAAAGAAATGTTGGTGTATTCATAAAAGCGAGATGAGCACTTTCTTGTCATATGGTTGATTATTAGGTAGTTAAATTAGTCGCGGTAGGTAGGTTCTTCATTCTTTATGGTTATGATAATCATATAAATCGTAAATGCTGTATTGAAGCCGCAAAACAATACGACACAATGCAGTAATTGATGTTAAGTTGTTTGTCATACTGTCATACTTGGTTTTAGAAAAGGAATTGTCCGGCTAATGAAACGTCACTTAGTAACAATTACTAAATACTAGCAACCGATATATGCGAGAAATACAACGGAAGAGCTGATCTTGGTCACATATTCCTAAAATATAGACCACATTCATCAGATCAGATCACCCACATTAATAACCTAATGGAAAACTTTGCAATAATTGGCATAAAATTCCCACCAAAAATACTTTGCCTTCTAAACCATAATAGGAAAGGTGTGTTCGAGTCTATACTAAAAGTTATTAAAAATATTCTTCTTCTTCTTATGCAATCCACTAATGGATGTTCGCGATCACGTTTGACCATTTTTCTCTATCCCTTGCAGTATGTATTAGGTCTCCTATGTTTCTTAGCCCTGTCCATTGTTTGACATTACGGAGCCATGACATTTTCTTCCTGCCTACTCCCCTTCTTCCTTCGATCTTTCCTTCTCTTAGTCTTAGGTTCAGGTCAAAGTCAGAGTTCGTAAAGACGTTTCTGAATTTCATGAATGCACTTCTGGCCCTTTCTATCCGACATTTAATTTCCATATCCGACATCCAGTCCTCACATAGCCAGGTTCCCAAGTATTTAAATTTTCTTACGCGCTCTACATCTTGATTGTTATATGCTAGTCTGGCATTTTGATGTTGACATAATTGGCGGCTGATTATAAGGAACTTCGTCTTTTTTATGTTGATGCTAAGTCCCATGTTCTCGCTATGTTCTCCAATTTTATTAAGAAGGTTTTGGAGGTCTTCTATATTGTCTGCTATTAAGGCCGAGTAATCCGCATATCGTATATTATAGACCCAGGGCCCAGGTACCATTTACTTTGATGCCGCTTTCATGTACCTATTGCCGATGTCTTAAAAATATACACATGGTGATTTACAAACATAATGTCCACATCTCATCATTATCCAGTCTCAGCTTGCGTTGAGGAGGGCTCTGAATACGATTAGGGCTCGCTCGCTCAGTACTCCACCTAAGACAGACTAGGGAGGGAGTTAGCATTGTCTATGAAATATTATAGTACCTGGAAGTCGCCTTATGATTCAGATAATAAAATCCTAAGAAACCAAATATGCTACATATAGTATTAATATGATAAGAAGGAGATACAGAAATTCTACCAAATCCAAAAAGACATATTATATATCCATCCAGGTGCTGATGTAGCTTTTGATCACATTATATGCGCTCAAGAATATGAAAAACTAGTACCATTTTCTCTAGGTAATAGAGGAGAGGAGCCACTCTGGCTAAATCGATGATGAGAAAAATGAGAGTTTTTGAGATATGGCTTTACAGAAGAATCCTGAGAAGATTTTACGTAGACTGAGTCACGAATGAAGAAGTCTTACGAAGAATTTCAAAATAAACAACTGAATAATGAAATCAAGATACGACAACTTAAGATAAGACCTTGGCAACGTGATGCAGTGAAAGATTCTAGGGAAGTAGCGTTGGAAGGCGGCAAAAAATGGTTTAATTGCTCATCTAGTCAGCTTTTTAGAGTAGCTTTAAAAAGAAATGCAAAATGGTCACGATGGTCGTCAACCCTCGGAAGAAAAGGGCACCTTAATAAGAAGATAAGGCCAAAAAAGATATAGTTGTCCTAAAAATTGTCAAAATGTGCCCCTGGCTCCCCTACTCATAGAAATAAATTATCTAAGCAAGTATGTGATTATTAGCTGGTTTAATAACATTTTCTTGAAGAGAAAACATTAAGTATTCGAATCCACTTAGGCCCCTACCTCATTTCTCTTCTAAATGACTGTTTACAATTCCTTCGTACTAAATAACTTGATAAACTCCTTCCTGTTGGTAACTTTTATTGACTTGCCGCGAAGAATTTCACATATGAACATTCCTAAACCTAAAACCATTTAGCAACCTTGATAATAAAAAAATGCCTACGGGTCATCCATTCTACATCATGGTTATTCAGTTATTCTCTAGAGAAAGAAAAAATCCACAGCGGCTTCATGAAATGTGCACCTGACTGGTTGTTGGTTGTTATGTAAGATTAGAACAACATTCTTAAGAAGTGCGCAACACACAACAATACATTTTATACTGTTTAGTATTGTAAATATTAATTTTTCGTTCAATAATAATCAATTATTCTCAATAGCAACTGTACAACATAAGAAGTATGAAAGTAAATTGCTGTATAGTCCACTGAAATATTCTCAACTGCTCAAAATTGGAGGAGAAGACGAAACCCTTTTGCAAACATGTTTTTGACCCTCAGGAATCCGAATCTGAAATTAGATATTAAATAGTGTTTTTACGATATTCTCTTAAAAACTAAAATAGCTATCGGAAAAATAATTAAATCATCATGTTTATTGGACGATTTTACATAAAAATAGATCTTTTAATATGTAAAATACAACTGTTGAATAGGTACTCTTTTCTTTAGATTTATTGGTATCTTTTTGTTTTTCAACACATCACTGAGTGTGTTACACGCTAATTTTCCTGCTGAAAAAGCCCATGGGGGCTGTTCAATCCGTACATAAACGTGTGTGTGGTGATGCAATGTGTATTAGAAAGACAAAACTCAAGTCCGTTTTGAAAAACAGAAAAAGTGTCAATAGTGAAGTAGAGGAGAGGTGGCACAATATTAACCTTGACCACACCCTAAGACCAAAGATCTTCCTGAGGGTAGCAAGTTTTGTTATTTGAGACATTATCTATGTTATCTATATAAAATGCGTGAAAAGAAAGAACATACTTCTGTAGAGAAGGTATTAAAAAAAATTAAAAGACAAAACACATTAGAAATTTCGAGGGTAAGCCTCTGGAGAGTTTTTGAAACAGATTGGGTTTAGGTTCAAAATGGAAGACAATAGGAAAGCCCTGTATGAGCTAGTGTTATTCAGTTCGTTATTCAGTTATTTTTCTACAGAAATAAAAAATCCACAGCGGCTTGATGAAATGTGCACCTGACTGGTTGTTATGTAAGATTAGAACAACATTCTTGAGAAGTATGCAACAATACATTTATCATACAGTATTTAATATTGTAAATATTAATTTTCGTTCGATCATAATAAATTCTTAATAGGTATGCTTGTTCTGGTCAATTATTTTTTGTTGAGTTACGCCTTTATCAAGTACAAGATTGAGTACAAGCCAAAGAAAAAAATAAATTTAGAATTATTGTCAGTGGCGGGGCAATAAATTAAATGCCGTCATTAATAATAAGCTTATACTCAGTATACACTCAGGTGTAAAACATAAACGCATTAGATAAATTAATATTTGCCAACATTTTTATTTTATTTTTAATCTAATCTTAATTTTTTGGGCCAACTGTAGACAAAATGACCAATTTAACCTGGCTGCATCATTAGAATAGAATAGAAATAGAAATATGCTTTATTGTCACTGAAAATTTTTACAATTTTATGGACGAAGCTTACATACAGTCAAAAGAAAAATAATATCAACAAGAAATAACAAATAACAATTACAATTCAATAAAATTAGAAAATTCGTCAATATACAGTAAATAAGATATAAAACCAAAGACAAAAACAATTAATTGCAAAATTTATATACATTGCAAATTGAAAGTTGAACATACTTACAACAACTAAAATACAACATTAGGAATTGACAGTTTAAGCTACTGCGTATGAAACCCAATTTTCTTAGTTATTCATTAAGAAATTCTTCTATTGAATAATATGGTCTTTCAGATAGATAGGCTTTTGTCAGTTTACGGAATTTTGGGAAAGATGTTGCAGATTTAAGTTGTAAAGGCAGATGGTTGTAAAGTTTTTTTGCGAAATATAATATAGATTTCTTTACTAACTCAGTGCATGGGATCGGTAAATAAATATCAAAGATTGAATTTCTGGTGGAGTAAAGATGATTGGGCCTTGCTGGAAAGGCATGAAGGTGTTTACGAATTAAACAAACCGTTTCTAGAATATATAAAGATGGAAGTGTTAAAATTCCGTGATTCCTGAAGTAACTTCTGCAATGTGTAGATCTTCTGAGGCCAAACAGATACCTTATTGCTCTTTTTTGCAATTTAAAAATAACATCAAATTGAGCAGCTGTACTAGAACCCCAAAAAGGAAGACCATATCGAAGATGAGACTCGAATAATGAAAAATATGTTATTTTAGAAGATGCTAAATTGAGTTCCCTTGAGACAGATCTTATTGCAAAGCAAGCTGAGGCGAGTTTCTTACTTAACGAATCGATATGAAGGGACCATTTGAGGTTGCTGTCTAAAAAAATACCAAGAAATTTTACAGAATCAACGGTACTGATCTGACTGTTATTAAGAGGCAAAGGTTGAAGAGCTCCTTTATAGGATAATGCTACTGTTTTATCTACATTAAAAGAGAGTAAATTAGAGTCAGACCAGGTCTTTATCGTCAGTAGATCCGAAGTTATAGTTTCATGAAGAGATGCTATAGTTGAGTTGCTCCAAGTGATACTGGTATCATCAGCAAAAAGAAAAATTTTCCCATCGATTTTTAAATTAGTGATGTCATTTATAAAGATAAGGAACAGAAGAGGACCCAATACTGAACCTTGCGGTACTCCACATACAATGTTTTTGAGACTAGAGTCAGTATCATTTGCTCTAACTAGTTGTTTCCTATTATTCAAGTAGGATTGGAACCAATTCAAAGAAATACCTCTAATTCCATAGAAATTTAGTTTATTAATCAAGATGTCGTGATTTACACAATCAAAAGCTTTGGCATAGTCACAGAAAACAGTGGCAGTATAAAAATTATTGTTTAGTGCTTGATAAACCTCATGGAGTACAGAAAACATGGCATCAGTGGTACATTTATTAGTTAAAAAGCCGAATTGATTTTGAGATAAAATGTTGTTATCAACGATAAAAGACATAAGTCGAGTTTTAATGAGTCTCTCAATAATTTTGGAGAGTACCGGTAGTAAGGCAATAGGTCTATAGTTGCAGGCATTAGATTTTTCGCCACCCTTATGAAGAGGAATAATAATGGCTGTCTTTAGGCACTCTGGAAATTGACCTTTTTCGAAGGAATCATTAATTAGTGAGACGAGGATTTCCAACACATTTTCTGTGAGATTAGAGAAAATTTTTATAGATAGTCCATCAGTACTACAGGATGATTTGCTTTTGATACTATTGATTGTTTGGGTCAGTTCAGAGTTATCGACTGGTTTTAAAAAGAATGAATTCGAGACCTTTCTTGAATTAGGGAGATAGGAAATGGGATCTTTTTGCGGCAAAATAGTTGATGTTATATTTTTACTGACATTAACGAAGTAATCGTTTAGACTCTCAGGATTTGGAAGGGAAAATGATTGAGCTGTGTGAGTTTTATTTCGAAGATCGTTTATTATAGACCAGGTTTCTTTTGCAACACTTCTAGAGCTTCCCAGACGATTTTGATAATAGGCTTTTTTAGCTGATTTGACAAGTTTTAGATATGTTGTCCTGTACTTCGTGATATATTCAGTGACAGAAACATTGGTAGTAAATTTCTTGATGTATAGAAGTGAACGCATATTCTTGGCTGATATGCGGATACCTTTCGTAACCCAAGGTTTTCGATGTTTTGGCTTAATAGGAATTATAGGAAAATCTTTATTGAAGATGCGGATAAGCTTATCTAGAAAAACACTGAAATTATAGTCCACGTCCATAGAAGGAAACTGCCATTCATAAGTTAAGCATAAATTTTGGAATTTACGAAAATTCTGGGCGGAAAAAATCCTACCTAAACGTCTGGGTTCTGAGGAGGGTTTGCTGAAGATGTTAAACTTCGTATACACTGCTTCATGATCAGATAGTCCCGCATTAATAACTGTAGAGCAGACATCAAGGGTAGAGAAATCTGAGACAATATAATCGATTATGGTAGATGTAGTTTTTGTAATCCTTGTAGGAGAATTAACGTGCATTGAGAGACCATACGATTCAAATATGTTGACCAGGGATACTTGGGTAGCACAAGCAGCAGCATAATTAATGTTAAAGTCACCGCATAGAATTTTTCTGCTTTTATGAGGCAGGTCATCTAACAAATTTAGCAGGTTCTGAAAAAATAGTTCCACGGCAGAGTCAGGTGATCTATAAATGCAAATAATGTAAAGATTAAGATTTTTATTATAAACTAAGGAAAACTCAAAGACGGATTCACTTAACAAAAAGTCGTATTTTGTTACCGGAGAAAAATCATTATTTCATCATTAAAATCATTATATTTCTTTGCCTTTATTCCTATGAGGGGTTGGTTTCTGTTTATACTGTTTATACAAATTTTTAAACTTCTTTTCTGAGCTGGTTGAAGTATTTCAATAGCAGTAGGTTCTTATCTTTATATATTTTTTGTTGTTCCTTTATTAATTTCATTTTATTTAATAATTAGATTATATATTTAAAAGCAATATTTCCTATAGAAGAATATAATAATTTTACTTATATGACTCATTGCGTCCTTCTTCTTCTTAACGTGCCCTATCAAGCCCCCTTAACGTTGGCGATTAACATGGCTCTGTCTGGAGCTATTCTAAATAGTTGTTCTGCTTTCTTTATCACTGTCCACTCCCGGATATTCTTCAACCAAGAGGCCTGCTTTCTACCAATCCCTCTGCGTCCTTCGATTTTACCCATCATAATAAGTTGAAGAATATTATACCGGTCTCCCCTTACTACGTGTCCAAAATAGGCCATCTTTCTATATTTGATGTTATCAAGCAGCTCGCGGGCAGCATTTGCTCTCTTAAGGACTGCCACATTTGTCAGCATAGCCGTCCATGGTATTTTCAGTGTACGTCTGTGCAGCCACATTTCAAAAGCCTCCAAACGATTAATGGTGGATGTTTTTAATGTCCATGCTTCGACACCATACAAGAGGACTGACCAAATGTAACATTTAATCATGCGCTTTCGAAGTTGAAGTTGCAAGTTATCATTACAGAAGAATGGCCTCATTTTTAAAAATGTCGTGCGGGCTATCTCGATTCTACATTTTACCTCTTTATCTGGATCTAGTTGTTCAGTAATATGGCAACCAAGATATTTAAAACTGGGTACTATTTGAATTATATGACCATCAACATATAACCGTGAATCTTGGTGGGCCAAACGGCTAAATACCATGTATTTTGTTTTTGAACAGTTTATGTTTAGGCCAAAGTCTCTTCCCACTGTGTCAATAGCATTTAAAAGGTGTTGTAATCCATTCATATCATCACTTAAAATAACTGTATCGTCTGCATATCTGATTGTATTTAACAGAATTCCATTAACTTTCACACCCCATTCCAAATTATGCAGCGCTTCCTTAAATATTCTATCTGAATATAAATTGAATAACAGTGGGGACAGTATACAACGCTGTCTGACACCTCTTTGTATTTTGCATATTTCTGTAGATTTTCCATTTATGCAAGCTGTCGCTGTTTGACACCAGTATAATTTTTCTATGATTCGTACATCTTGACTATCAACTCCTTTATCCTTTAATATTTTAATTAATTTTTGACGTTGTACTCGATCAAAGGCCTTCTCATAGTCAATAAATACAGCAAAGACGTCTTTCCTTTGATCTCGGCATTTCTGCAATAATACATTTAGTGCAAAGAGTGCATCCCGGGTTCCCAGTCCATTTCTGAAGCCAAATTGACCAAATTGTATTTCATCCTGGTCTTCTTCACATTTATCTCTAATTCTACTGTGGATGATACGTAGAAAGATTTTCAAAGTGTGGCTCATAAGGCTTATCATTCTATAATCGCTACAGTTTTTTGGACGTTGTTTTTTTGGTAGGGTTATGAATTCGGACTTTAACCAATCTTCAGGGATATCATCAATCGAATAAACATCATTGAAAAGTTTGACTAGTATTCCAATGTTTTCCTCATTTATGAGCTTTAACATTTCTGTATGTATGTTGTCAGGATCAACGGCTTTCTTGTTTTTTGCCAATTTTATAGCATGTAGTATTTCTGATTTTAGTATTTCTGGTCCTTCACCTTCATCTAAAGTCTCCAGTTCTTCGGGTTTATCATCATTATACAGTTGATTTATATAATTGTACCAGGTAGTTCGAATTTCGTGTTCGTCTATTATCATTTTTCCCGACGAATCGGTTATAGTATGTGGAGTTTTCTTATGATAAAGACCAGCTACTTCTCTAACTTTATTAAACATATTAAACGTATCATGTTTTTCATTAAAATTTTCTAATTCCTTGCATTTATCCTCTATTCATTTTTCATTAGCTACCTTTATTTTTTGTTTCATTAGTTTCTGTTTTTCTTTGTATTCTGTCTTGTTATCTTTCAATTTTCTTCTCTGCTCCATCAATTCCAGGATTTCATCAGTCATCCATTGTTGTTTTTTGTGCTTCTGCATCGTTGTTGTATATTTTTTCATTACTTTCCAGGTAAGATCTTTAAACATGTTCCATATTTTTGTATTGTTTTTATTTGTTGAATTCTTTAGCTGATTATTCAGGTCATTTTCTATTAGCGTTTTGTTGGATGCTGAGATATGTAATTTTAGTGTTTTGGGGCTTTCTTCGACTTTTTTGAGCTTCACTTGGATGTCAGCTATTGGAGGGTTGTGGTCTTGGGTACTATGCTCTTCAATTTAATCATGGATGAAATCATCAAAAACGTCAACAAAGGAAGAGGAAGAGGATGCAGAATGAGAAACAAAGAGGTAAAACTACTCTGTTACGCAGACGACGCAATATTGATAGTCCAAGATGAAGATAGTCTGCAAAGATTAGTCCACAGATTTAACATAAGAGCAAAAGAATGCAATATGACAATTCCATCTCAGAAAACTAAAATAATAGTAATCAGTAAAGAACCAATCAGTGTAAAATACATATAAATTGATGGCATCAGTATTGAACTGGTAATGGAAATAAAATTCCTTGGAAATACACTATCCAACTATGAAGACCTCAACAAAGAAGTGAGAGATTAAGTACAAAAAGCAAATAGATTGGCAGGATTCCTTAATAACACTATACGGCGAAACAGACATATTAACACTGTTATGAAGTCAAGAATTTACAAAGCGTGTGTAAGACCAATAATGACATATTATGCATCAGAAACAAGATCCGATACAGCCACAACACAAAGACTATTGGAAACGACAGAGAAGAACTACAGGAAATACGCTGTGAAATCGGAAAAGGAGTAAACACATTAGAAGACAATGTAATGTGCAATGAATAAACCAATGAACACAAAATAGAAAAAAGAATAGAATAACCACATAAGCAGAATGAGGGAGACACCTGTGGTGAAAATAACAAGAGATTAATCACTAATCGGTAGAAGAAATATCAGTTGACCGCGCAAAAGATGGAATGACAACCTTCCATAGAGGCATCTATCCGCCAATGAACAAGCAAAATTGCTTATACAGAGGAAGAAGACTGACAGTAGGACCAATAGTCCAAGCAAAAAAACTTATCACAAGTATGCATACACTTGCTTAAGCGTTTTCTCAGCTCTTTAGAAACACATGAAGTTTGTGAGCATTTTCTACACGTGTTCTTACGCTTGTTGTTTATAAGGACTTCTCATGAATGTTTTGCGAAACGCGTAATAAATTATCCATGATAAAACATTGTTTACCTGTTGTTTTATCGACACAAAGGCAGGTATTTACAGCAAATTGCATAATATAACAGATATGCTAATGGCCAATTCTAATATTCTTAAAAACTAATTAGTATGGTTAATTAATTCAATAGGTGCTCGATTGATAATGATTATATAGGACATTTTAATATATGTAAGGTGTATTTCAACACTTTATTGCTATTTAAAGGCCTTGTGCTGTTTAGAATTTTATTTAAAAACAGGAAGTTTAAAAAACTATTTGATACTAAATACCATTGCCACATTTGTATTAAAAATATCTCCCTAGTTTAGTACACCAGGATAAAGATATTTAGTCCAGAGGAATGTTATTCCCAAGACCCTGACCCGCCTAGGTATCTGAAAATTTATTTTAGTGTTATGATAATGCAAAAACTACACTATCCAATCTGGAATACAAATTCCGGAAATTGGGGAAGAAGCTGAATGTGTTAAATGAACAATTACGAGATTTACAAGATGCTTTGAACGATTTACAGGTTCAAAGCCAGTGTCAGCTTAAAGAAAAGGAGAATGTAACCGAAGAAGCGAGTCTCCGGAAGACTACAGTTAATAAGGAAGAAGATATTGATCAAACTTCCGTGGAAAGTCTTAAAAAAAAATTAAAATAAAGATACTTAATGATTTATAAGTTATACGAGAATAGCTTAAAAATGAAGAAGACTTATTTGGCAGAAAATAACCAAATATAGTGGAACTCTGCGGAAATCTCTGTATTTTCCAATGGTATATAATAGAATACGTACAACAGTTCAACAATACTGGTACTGTCAAGATCTCACACTAAAGTGTGTTGCAAGATCTTCATAGTAGTCTTTCTAGATGGTATTTTGGAGTCAAAAGAACATTTGTCAAAGATCGGGAAGGTTTTACTGTATCGATTGTCGCCGAGAAGTAGAAGATTCATGCAAGAAGTGCGATTTTTGTAACGGTAGAAAAGGTCCTAGAACATAAAGTCGTAGTAAAATGGACAATATCTTTCCGGAGTAGAGACAGGCCCGGCCCCAGGGGTGGGCGAACTGGGCGGCGGCCCAGGGCGGAAAATTCAGGGGCGGCCAATTTTAGAGGACAGGCAATTTTTGAAATTGGAGAAATAATAACTTATGTTATTAATATTATAAAAAATCAATATTATGAACAAGAGCGGCAAAAATGCAACTGTAAAAACGAGAATAAGGTAAGTGAAACAATAACAATTGCAAGGTTCGGAATTGCAATTCGACGAAAAATCGACAACACCGCCTTCTTCTTCATCGCACAAGAATAGTATGATCAGAACTAAACTAAATTGACTGAAATTCACTTAAAATTAACTTTACTGAAAATGGATATAATATTTAGAAACATATGGCTGAAGCTTTGTCCAGCCACGCTAAGTCTCCATCTCATCTACAGTCACAGCGACAGTGGGTAGAACTAGTAATTAGACTAGAATCGGGCAAAATCATAGATGAAGAAACACAAAAAGTTCTAAATTCAGAAACTGGTCATTGGAAAAATGTAATACAACGACTTATATCAATAATAAAGTTCTTAGCACATCAGTGTCATCCAATGAGGACCGATTCTGATAAACATTTTCATCAAAACAATGGTAATTTTTTAAAGCTTTTTGAGCTCTTTAAAAACTTTGATTCTGTGTTAAAAGAGCACATTAGGAAAATAACTAATGGGAGTAACAAGCAGCATCACTACTAGGGAAAACGTATTCAAAACGAAATTATTCAGCTCCTCCATGACCAAGTCAAAAATAGAATTTTAAACTTTTTGAAATCAGCAAAGTATTATAGTAAAATTTTAGATTGTATATCTGATATTGCTGGGGTGGAACAGATGACTATTGTTGTACATTTTGTCGATTTAGGTTCTTGTTCACAAAGTGTTAAAATTGAAGAACATTTTCTTGGATTTGTGCCTGTAGTGGAAACCACTGGCTTGGGAGTTACAGAGTCCCAGAATGAACTAAGAATACCTTTGGAAGATATGAGAGGACAAGAGTATGATAATGGGGCAAGCATGGAAGAGAATAACTTGGGAGTTCAAAACAGAATTTTGAAAATAAATCCCAGAGCATTTTTTGTCCAATGTTCTAGCCATTCACTTAACTTAGTCGTTAACGATGCTGCTAAAGCCTCACAGTTTGCAGTTTCTTTCTTTTCCTTAGTGACAAAATTTACAATTTTTTCTCAGCATCTATTCATCGTTGGCCTATGCTGAAAAATCATATTTCTAGCCTAACATTGAAACCTTTGTCCGAAACTATATGGTAAAGTAGAATAATTGATGCAATTACTCCCATTAGAGACCAAATTGAAGAAATGTACGATGATCTTGTAGAAATCACTGTGAATAAAAACAAGGATAAAATGGTTGCTCATGAGGCAAGCTGTTTGGCAAATCAAATCCGTGATTTTACTTTACTTTGCTATGCGTGGTAATATGGCACGACATTTTACTTCACATCAACGTAGTCGCATATGCAGAGTATTGATATGAGAGCGTATCAAGCTAACAGTTTATTAGAAAAATCGGAAATCCATTTTAAGTCTCTCGGAAGTGATTTAAGGTTCCAGGGCTATTTGACAGACGCATAAGGGCTCATCAAAGTTAGAAATTGAGAATCCGAAAAGGAGGCTGAAGATGAAAGTATGGATGTAGATCCAGAGACACGATATAAAGTTGACTTCTATTTAAAACTTATACACACAACCGTTAATGTATTAAGTGATAGATTTCAGCAAATTAAGAGCCATGTTGAAATTTTTGAGTTTTTGGGTATACCAAGGGAGAGGGGCGGCGGTCGCCGATCTTGCCCAGGGCGGCAAAATCCATAGGGCCGGGCCTGAGTAGAGAGATCCTTTTGAACGACTTGCAGTAGATATTCTCGATCCAGTTTCGATGAAAGAGAGAAGAAATAAGTACCTACTTAATAGTCGTAATGGATTAATTTTCAAAATGGCCTGAACTTGCAATTTACTAACATCGTCCAATAGCTTGCAGCAAGCTTGGAACTTTATTGCTTTCCACTCAACTCTTCGCAGAAGATCTAGCATTTTTTGTTCATTTGCTGTTATTGTTCGTCCGCTATAACTTTTCCAATGCGTCACGATTCATTTTCAAACAAATTAAGTCAAAACATAAAGTGAAACGTACGCCGATGTGTATAGTATATAGTATACAAAATTTATATACACATCGACGTTCGCTTCACTTTATGTTTTGATTTAATTTGTTTGGAAATGAATCGTCACGAATGGGAAAAGTTATAGCGGACGAACAATATAAGTGCAGTGTTCCTAATGAGAGTCGAATAACTCGAAACACATGTAGAACAATGATAGAGAACTAATTGAAAGGAAATGGAGAAAGATACTTTAAGATTATTTACAAATTATAATAAAATCTTAAACCACACCATCCATACAATAAAATACAAATTGCACTGTGAGAGGCCACCTAATAAAACACTCGAATTGTGCAACCCGGAAATATGTCAGTCGGGATATATGACGTATAGCGTCATTTGCTTTTCGTTTAGTATACATTAATGTATGACATGCGCTGACAGTTCAATGTCATTTCGATTTTGATTGAATACAATCAGCCTCCCATACCTCATTAGATTTTTATTCTTTATCTACTAAATATCAGTTACGCAACCTAAGGTAATAATTAGAATAATTATGGAGAGCAATTACCCACGACACGACTACCTTCTGTTCATCTACCTTAGCAAGAAATACAGTTGGTTTTCTTTATATTCAAATGATTCACACTTCAAGGTTAACCAAAGGATTGCATCGAGAAGTCATGCCCAGCTAAGAAGACTGGAAACGTAACGTAGAGATGGGAAATTTGAAAAGAATTGATGATATAATCGCTTTTGTTTAGATCGTGAACCAGAGAAGAATGTCGAGTTTTTTAATTGTGTTTATTTAATGTATGCGCATATTTAAACACAAACATCATAGTTGTTGCTAAGAGTCTTGAATTTTACGTTTAAAATTCACTAGTTTAGATTCTTCTTCTTTCGGTGCCTTTTTAGATCCCCTAATGTTGGCAATTACAATGGCGAATTCTTCACGGTCTGCAACTAACAGGAATAGTTGTTCGACATTGCACATTCCTGTCCAATCGCAAATGTTCTTGAGCCATTACATCTGCTTCTTTTCAATTTCTCTGCAGCCCTCGATTTCACCTTTCTGAAAAATACTGTACCGGTCTCCTCTAAGAGCATAGGCTAGGTATGAAATTTTTCTTATTTTAATTGATTTCGATAACTCAGGAATGGCATTTGCTCTAATCAAGAAGCTATGTCAAGAACAATAGCACACGGATGAGAATCATATGAAACTCTTAGATGGTATAGGAAATATCTAAGGTGAATAGAAGACGGCAATATACCGATTAATCTGAAGCGAAACTCTTATATCAGTGTCTTCTTTCAGTAATGACCTACGGTACGAAAACACTGTTCCTGATAAAAAAAATGCTTCAAAATTAAGAATAGAACGAAGAAGGATGAAACTTTCAATGTCAGGGGTAACAATAAAAAACACAAGATCGCAAACGAAGAACTACGAAACATAACCAAAATTACAGATGTTGTGTAGAGAGCTTGCAGACTGAAATGGAGATGAACTGACTACGTGGCAAAGATGAAGAATAGAAGCTGGGCACTCAAGTTAACCAATCAGAGACCAAGACCAGATAAACTAAACAGAGGAAGACCACAATGGCAAGATGATCTGTGAAAGATGACGAAAAATTGGATCCATACTGTACACGACACTCTGGATACAAACAGGGGGCGCCTATATCCTACAGTGGACATAAAACGGGCTGATAACGATGATGATACTTGGGTTATTAGAGGTAAGGCGGTATAGCGAAGACCAAATGGTAGGTACTTTCATCGGGACATCGGATTGTTTTAGCCTAAATACAAAAATTGTTTAATCATGCGTATTCACTCCTTAAGCTGGAGTCCCACAAGGTTCAATTTTAGCTCCAATATTATACACAGTCTGCAATACTGACATTCCCCACCCAATTAATTGGACCGAGCCTATCCTACCGCTCTCCTTTTTACTGGTATTATGCTGCATACGGTACGCTGATACATCGGTCTGTGTTCGATAGAGCTTTAAGACAATATAAACCAAGAGGCAGCGCTGAAAAATCTCTTTGAATTTACTAAAGCTAGATTTTTCGCCGTTGATTAGTGTAAGTGTGTAGAGAAACATACTGCGGTCGGTCAAGCGAAACGTAGAACAGGGATTACTGAGAGGGTATCAAAGTTGCTTTCCTACGAAGGTAATTATTTCCATTTACTAAGGCTGAAAATCAGTACACACATTCTAAATTAAATATAAATAAAAGTTATTATAGTCGGTCAGCTGTATGACGGGACAGAGCCGGTCGGTCGGACCCAATAGTCGATTGAGGAAATAAAGCATTTTGGCTCGCAATTTTTTCGTCCAGCATGAATTTACTTGAAATTTTCACAGAAGGTAGGGAATAGTCCTAGGATCATTTTCTATGTCATGTTGCTATCATACGCTAAAACCTTGGGGGCTGTTTCGACCCCATCTCGGGGGGTGGGAATTTTTTATTACATTTTAACCATGCAATTCGATGGAAAAAGTGATTCTAAGAAAAAAATGTTTTTTACATTTTCTTCGTAAAACTAATATTTTTCTAGTTATTCGCGCTTGAAAATAACAGTTTTTCGACGAAAAAATCGACTTTTTAGAGGGTTTATGAGAATACCTCGAAAAATATTCTGTATATTTTTCACGATAAAAAGTTTCTTCAAAAATGATTTTGTAGGATTTTAAAGAGCTATAAAAGACTGTGTAAATTAAATTCCGTTAGATCCCCTAGTTTTTAATTGGGGCGGGTTTAAAGGGCTCGAATAAGGGGGTGTTTGCTGGTAAATAGAGGTTTTAAACAGCTATATCTGGCTAACTGTTTACTGTAATGAAAATCTATACACAGGGTAATTTTAGTCATTAAAAAAGCTACAATTTAGTAGTTTATAATTTTTTTCGTATCTTCAGTATTTTCGGAGAAATTTTGAAGTAAAAGGTGAAAAATACCAAATTGCAAAAAATCAATTTTTCTTTAAACTCCAATTTTTCTAAAATTAGACATTTTAAATAGGACAAACTCCTTGAGTGTATTGATAATATAAATATAAAAGGAACTACAGAAAGGTAAAGACCAATTTTGAATTAAGAAGGTAGTTAAGAAGTTGTTTTCACTGATTTTTTTCGTAGAGAAAAGCAGGTACCGACATTTTTTTTATTATAAGTCGCTTAATTTTCATGCTAGAAACTTTTTATTTTTCCTCGAAAAATACAAATTTTTCCCATTATTTGGCTTTGAATATTTCAAATTATGCATTTGACGAAAAAAGCTAACCTTTAACATGCCGTATCTCGGTTTGTATTGGTCTTAAAGATATTATAGGAAAAGGATTTGGTTCGTGTTACTAAAAGATACAATTTCGATATCTTCAGTTTTTTTGATTAAATGCATATTTTTCGAGGTATTCTCAAAAAACCCTCTAAAAAAAGTCGATTCTTTCGTCGAAAAACTGTTATTTTCAAGCGCGAATAACTCGAAAAATATTAGTTTTACGAAAAAAAATTTAACGAACATGTTTGTCTTAGAATCACTTTTTCCATCGAATTACATGGTTAAAATGTAATAAAAAATTCCCACTCCCGAGATGGGGTGGCAACCACCCTCAAGGTTTTAGCTTATGATAGAAGCATGATATAGAAAATGATCCTTGAACTATTCCCTACCTTCTGTGAAAATTTCAAGTAAATCCATACTGGACGAAAAAATTGCGAGCCAAAATGCTTCATTTCCTCAATCGACTATAGGGGCAGACCGACCGCCTCTGTCCCGCCATACAGCTGACCGACTATAATATCTTGTATTTATATTTAATTTAGAATGTGTGTACTGATTTTCAGCCTTAGTAAATGGATTTAATTACCTTCGTAGGAAAGCAACTTTGATACCCCCTCAGTAATCCCTGTGCTACGTTTCGCTTGACCGACCGCAGTATGTTTCTCTACACAATCACAGTAATCAACTGTGAAACATTTAGCTTTAGTAAATTCAAAGAGATTTTTCAGCGCTGCCTCTCCGTCTAATTGGTCGGCTAGATTAAATAATAAAGTGGTGTAACAAATGGAGACAACACCAACACCCTAGTAGAAGATGCTAGGATAACTCTCCTAGGAGAAAGACTCAAATTCAGATCATCGTTGGTCTATTTGGTACAGGAGCGTCATTTGAAATTTTGTTTGGGGGGGGCAAGCACTATATATACAATACATTATATATGATGGTATGATGAATATTGATGTATTTTTTGTAAATTTCAGTCATTTTTTAGGGCCAGGGGGGGGCAAATGCCCCCCCCTGGACGCCCAAATGACGCCCCTGATTTGGTACCTAGTTCATTTTAGCAGGACTCTCAACTTGAACTTTGGTATAAATGACATGTCTTCATTCATTCAATCATCCGTATTATTTCGTTCTCCCATCTCTAAAATTAGCAGAATAATCTTACACAAAATAAACAAAAAGACAATAAAAATGTTGTTCATCGTCGTTAACGGTGTTTGTTTAAAGGTGTGCAAGAAGCGTAACTTTGCATTTTCTCCTATAAACAATAATAAGCAGATGCATTCCTGTTAGAGGCCGATCCCACTAGCAACTAAATTGTATATGTATGTGAATGCGAATGTGAAGCCAATGGAATGCTCTAATTATCTTGTTATTTAATGTAGACTTGTTTTTGTAAAAATACTTGCTATGTATAACTCGTAAAATTTACAGTTAAGTTTATTATACAGTTTGTATTTACGAGAAATGATCGTTTAGTTCCGGGATTTTTTTAATTGTGTGGCAACGTCGCAATTATACGCAATGCGGTTGGCAATATTTATTGAAGTTAACCCAAGCTCTGTTTTTTTTTTTCGAAGTCTAATTACCTCAAAATCTACAAGGAAAAATTTTTAATATTGTAGTGAAGCTATTTTATAGACCAGGACTAATCTGTAAAAAACGTCTATTTTTGAATGTGAGAGGTGGCATTCGGATTTTTGCAGATAAAGTTAGGTGACACCTTCAGTAATACTAATTGACTTATGCTCCTTCTCAAATATGCCCGGAACATTAACAAAAAAATTAAAATTTTTAAAAATTTCGAAAAACATCGATTTTTTTCTGCTTTCTTTGCTTATAACTTTAAAACGATTCGTTTTGGAACAAAGTCGTACAAAATAAAGATAATAAAGATAATTGAATTTTGTATGACATACGACTGGTCAAAAATGTCTTTTAAGGTATTACCTTTTCTGCAATATAGCAATAAATACAAAAAAGGGGGCAAAATACGCCTGTTGTTATTCAATGCTTCTTAACCACTTTGGTGGCACTTAGAACCTTAGTAATTCGCTTAGAAAATTCTTATAACTTACTTAAACGGTCTACCAAATTTAATTAAAATCGACCTAATAGACTTTGCATAATAAATTTGCAATCTAAATGTTTTTAAAAAAGTTAAAATTTTTTAAAATCTTTCTGAACAAAAAGTAGACCATTTAGAAAGTGGCTAATTTTTTTACATATAAAGAGGTGCTCTGCCTATCTAATACACTTTACAGAATTAAAATCGGATTATTTAAGGGGCCTCAGCAATGTTTTAAAATTATAAACAATTTTTTGGCTTATAAGCAAATAGCTTTGTTTAATAATAAAAAAAATTAATTTTTAGCAATGCAAATAATTAAAACCGGTATAATTTGACATAAACTTTCAAATGCTGTCAGCAGAATTGCTATTTTTGCTCTTTGCTATTTGCTATTTTTTAATCAAAAGTTATTCGCGTTCAAAAATTGCAATTTTTCGATTTTTGAAAGTTCCACCGCGTTTATCTCGAAAACTATGGATCCTACGAAAAAGCTTGTTAGAACATTTTTTGCTTAGAATTGCCCAAGAAATACAAAAAATGTTTTATATTGCGAAAAATCGATGTTATGTAATTCCGCAAGTTCTTTGTTTATAACAATCTTATCGACATCCGGATCAACTGTTACTCAAAAAATTCGTGTTCTACGGGTCAAAATACATAAAAAAAACTTGGGTAAGTCCATCTAAATAAAGGAGCCCGTAGCACCCCCTCCTGACCACAGCACTAATTTGTTTATAAGCCAAAAAATTGTTTATAACTTTAAAACATTAAAAAAAAATAAAATAAAACATTGCTGAGGCTGCTTAAATAATCCGATGTCAATTCTGTAAAGTGCATTAGATAGCTGGAGTGCTTCTTTATATGTAAAAAAATTTGACAAATCTTTTGTATGTTCTAGTTTTTGTTGTGCCAGATTTTATTTTAAAAAAAGTTTAGATTGCAAAATTATTATGCAAAATCTAGTAATTCAATTTTAATGAAATTTGGCGGACGGTTTCAGCACATTACAAAAATTTTATAAGCGAACTAGGAAGGTTCCAAGTGTAACCTAAGTGATGGAAAAACATTGAATAAGGACAGGCTTGTTTTGCCCCCTTATTTTATATTTATTGCTAGTTTGCAGCAAGGGTGATAAATTAAGACATTTTTAACCAATCGTATCTGATAGAAAATTTAATTATCTTTGTTTTATTCCTGAAGATCTGTCTTTATTAAATTTATGCATCCATCTACGTTTTTTTCTACGTCTTTTAAAAACGTTGTTTTCCAACAACAACCAACACATTAACACATCTTCATTGGAACTCATTGTCGGTGGTCGGTGGTCGGAAGTTAACGGAACCAATGTAGGCACCCTCGTCGGAAAATCGGTCTATATCGGATCTGATCTGATCGGAGAAAAACGGATCCAATGTAGGTGCGGCCTTAGTTTATAGTAATCCTGTGCATCAGATGCTACAGTGCGTCGGTTCTGATGGCGTATTTATATTCAGTACATGTTTTCATAAAATTCGATATGGCCCCAAAAATTGCATGCGTACTTTTGGATGTATATTCACTGTAGACTTTGTTCCTGACGTCATCCTAAACACAATGCAAAAAGTTGTAAGCTGGTAGGTGCTGTATTCAAAAATAGATTTATTTTTTCCTAAATGGTCTGGTCTAATTGTAAGGAACATGTAATTGTAATGTTATATATGTTACAGTTTAAGTTGATTCTCAGTTGGAGTTGACTATTCCTAGTTAGAGTCAACTCAAACTAAAACGAGCAGTAAGAGTTGACTTGAAAAATTTAACTCAACTTTTACTAGTTGAAGTAGACTCTTCCTAACTCTTGTTAGTGAAAGTAGATCGCGGGAAAAAGATAATCAACTCTTACTAGTTTGAGTTGACTATTTCTGGACCTATTCAGTAGATGTAGATCTCACGTGCTTTTTTGATGAGTGCGCATCTCTTTGTTTTGACTGTTTTAACTACTTAGAATCGGTTGCTTGTTTTTATGTCGTGGAAAGAATAAACTCTTACTAAATGACATTGGGAAAAGTGTACTGTTTCTAGTTGGAGTCTACTTTTACTAGGAATTGTTGAATAAGAATCTTCATTTTATATTTAAAATCAACTTTTACTAAAACAAGCCGTTTGAGCTGACTCTAACTAGGAATAGTCAACTCCAACTTAATAATCAACTTGAACTGTAACATATACACTTCCAAACGTCTACATTTTGATAAATGTTAAACACTTAAAACTAACAATTGGCTTTATCTTTCTTATCTTAAAGGTTTTAAAAGTAGTATTTAATGATTCCCTGCCTGTTAACCAACCACAGAACACAGGAAACCGAACCTCTACCTTAATGCATTAGATATCTCGTGTATCCTTTTTATTGTTTCATAAGACCAAACAGTTCGTGACCGGTTTGCTAAGTACGGTATGAGTATGAATAACACGAGGAAAAGGAAATGTTCAGATACCCATAATACATAACTGATGTTATCATCATATGAAAAACTAATCGCTTGAATAGACTCAGATCCTTTATAGGTCTGGATCCCGCGTATGAAAAAAAAGTTGATTAATAGCAAGCTGAAAATTTGTTAATAGCTAAGGGTGTCTAGTCGGATAAACTTTGATATATGGGAGCACTGTAACAGGGGCAGTTTTAATTGTGGAACAGGTTAAAAATTTGGAAAGGTCAGACCACGAAAACGACACATTTATTTTGTCCGACAGAATAGACTTAAACCCTTCGATCAGAGATTAAACTCTCATGCAAAAATCAGACTGCTATTTATCACCTGTCATAATTCCTGTCACTTGACATATTCTACATGTTCTACTTCTACTCATAAAAACGACCATTTGGTGATAAATAGCAGTCTGTTTTTTGCATGAGAGTTTAATCTCTGTTCGGAGAGTTTAAGTCTGTTCTGTCGGACAAAATACATGTGCCGTTTTCGTAGTTTGACCGTTCCAAATTTTTAACCTGTTCCACAATTAAAACTTTCCCTGCTCCAGTGTTCTCATACATCAAAGTTTGTCCCACTAGACACTGTTAAGCTGTTAACAAATTTTCAGCTTGCTATTAATCAACTTCTTTTCATACGTGGGATCCAGACCTATTTTATTATTCTTTTGAGTTGGGTAGAGACGACTTAGGATATTGATTCTATAAATTTCTATTTTTGATGTAATAGAAATTCTATAAAAGGGATTAAAAGTTTGTATCTATATATTATGTACTTGTTGTATGAAGTCGTCATCGTTCAGTAGCTTCTGATTACTTCGAATTCCTTTCTTGTATTCCCATTTTCTTATTATTGCGCCGTCTTTTTTCGAAAGTTGGCGATCCAAAAAGCAACTGCAGCTTTGGAAACTGTTGCACGAAAGATTTCTGAGGATGAGCGATTAAACCATCTCCTCAGGTCTTTCAGCAACGAGTTCTGTTGTCTTCCTTTGCCCTGTACTTTATGTCCCAATATGATTTGAATATATCTCTCTCTTCTCAACACATGACCCAAGTATTTCATTTTTCTTTCTTTGATGAATCTTAGTAATTCCTTTTGTCTGTTCATGCACCGAAGTACCTCTTTGTTAGTAACTTTTGATCGTAGTAAACATCTGATCATTCGAATTCTGAGCTCCAGATTAAGGTCTGATCTTGTAAAAATGGTTTCATGATCATCAGTGTCTTCCTCCCTTATTCGATTCTTGATATTTTTTTTTTGGTATTCCCGTAGTTTTTGCCAATACATCTTCTTATTTCATCATCATCATCATCCTCTTTGTGTTTATCTCGATGCGGGTCAGCCTCCGCTGATACCATCTGATTGATGTACCTCAATTTATACCACTACCTATACAAAAAAGGAGCCAATACTAGATGTAAAAACTATAGTACAGTGTCATAATAATACATGCCAATAAAATCTTGTTGCATATCATCAGAAACATACTAAAACCTTACCTACATTATCAAATACCACAGGAAGAAGTGGGGTTTTTAAAGTAAAAGGTAGGTACACGTGACAAAACCCTGAGACAACTCATTGAAATGTTTGTTCGTTCCGTGGACAAACATGGAAACATTAATAAAGAAGAAAAAATAAAAAAATACTCAACGGTACATTCCATGTCAAATCCATCCGGCAAAAACTTTTGGATCTCCGATTTTTCTGAAACTTGGTGTATAGCTTCTGCGGGATGTAAAAATAAGATATTTAAGGTCAAAAAATCTTCTTCTTTTTTTTTCTCGAAATGTTATTTTATGCGATTTTACAGTGATTTGGTGTTTATTTAAACAAATTTGCATTTTCTATTGTAAATTATCAATGGAAAAATTAATATTTTAATAAAAGGGACTCAAAAATGTCATTATATGGCATTATAACAAGTTCTTTTTATTCAAAACAACTTTTTGGTGAAATTGTATAGTGTAGAAAACGTTAAAATACCGCTTTTTACATATTCCTCCATTCCCAAAATACATCATAATCGATTTGGCTGAAAATTAGCCCACAGATAGCCAAAACATAGGACTTTAAGTGGTTTGAAGGATATGAATTATATTACAATACCAAAAAAGTTACATGCAATAATATCAGACTCAAAAGTATATTAGTCCAGTCGGGATAACATTTGACCTTGCATGCCGAGCTGCCCAAAATTTTATTTTTCTAATCTGTAGGGGGGTCAATAGTAGTCTAAATTTAAAATCGCGAATGAATTACTCCGTTATGTTAGCCTCCATGTTGATTTTAAAGGAGAACCGTTTTTGCTCAATATCTCCGCCATTTTTAACTTTTCGACAAAAATGGTAGAAACTGAAATTGTTCTAAATAAATCGTATTTACAATTACTACAACCTCTTTTTAACAATTTTTGTCGTGAGGTCGATATTTTCCGAGTTAATTGTACTTACAGTAGACGCCTGTATTTTTGACTATGATATTGCATAATATGTAACTTTTTTGGTATTATAGTATAATTCAAATCCTTCTAACTACTTAAAATCGATTATGATGTATTTTGGAAATGGAGAAAAATGTAAAAAACGGTATTTTAACGTTTTCTGCGCTATAAAATTTGATCAAAAACTTGTTTTGAATCAAAATAACTTGTTATAATGCCATATAATGACATGTTTGAATCCCTTCTATTAAAATATGTTTTCCATTGATACTTTACGATAGAAAATGCAAATTTGTTTAAATAAATACCAAATCACTGTAAAATAACATTCTGAGCAATAAAAAAGAAAGAAGAAGACAATTCGACTTTAAATATTTTATTTCTACATCCCGCAGATGCTATATACCAATTTTCAGACAAATCGGAGATGCAAAAGTTTTTTTGATCCAAAATTGAGTGATTTGAAATGGAATCACCCTAACACTATTAAAGAAAGAAAAATGGTTATAGAAGAAAAAAGGAAGGAAGAGAGGACCGGAGAGACAACGCACATCCTGGTTGAAAAATTTAAAGTAGGGAGGGGGGAAACAACAACAGAACTCTTCAGATAGAGTAAAATGGGCCGTGATGATCACCAATGTTCTTAAAAGATGAGGCACACGAAGAAGAAGATGATGATGAATCCCCAATAAAAATACTGATACTTAATACTTGAACATTATTATAATCACTGTAATTTTACTGACATTTAAAATTTAATTCTTTTTGGTATGTACGTAGGTACTTTACTTTTTGAATAATGCAAGAAACTATTACTCACATTACCACTAATTGCAAAACATTCAATCTTAATCGTTTGTAATTAATAATTGTAATTTAATATTTATTTCATTAGCATTACATAACACTTCCTAGATAATTTAATACTTTATGAATGCTACAATCTATAAAAATTTTGTGGTAATTTCTAATAATAAATATTAATAAAAAATTTCTTTTCTGTAAAATCTGGGATGGGAATAAATTACGGTTATAAATTAAATTTAATATATCAACTATCTCTTTCTAAACAGACGATTGTACTTCGATTAAAATCATTAATGGCGGCTTTATTTACATCGGGTGTATTTACTTACTTCTTACTCCGTGGCGTTACAACCCTTCGTGGGTTTTAGCCGACTTGACAACATGCCTCCATTCCTATCTGTTTTGAGCAATCTCCATCCAGTACTCCACGTCCACAGTTTTAACACCTCCTGCTATATTATCTCCCCATCGGAGTCGAGGTCGTCCAAGTGGTCATCTTCCAGTTGGGACTTCTTCCCATACCAGCCTTACTATTCCTTCATCACAATGTCCTCTGAAAACATTGGAGTCTTGCCCATGGAGGCTTTCCTGCCCATTGGAGTCTTCTGGACTCTATTTCTTTTATTATGTTAGGGTCTTGATATAGTTCTTCGAACTCTTTGATAGTTCTTATTTTATATTGTCCTGCTGTTTCATCGAGCACGGGCTCAAAGATCTTCCTTGGGATTTTTCTTTCCCAAAGACATTGTCTCTCTTCGTTTGTCTATATCATCCACGTTTCGCTGCCATACATCACTACGGGTCGTATGGTTGTTTTATACAGTGTGTCATTTTGAAAAGATGCTACCCCCTATAACTTGGTCCCTATAAAAAATCTAAAAATATGCAAAAACACGTCACAAGTTTATTTGTGAGGGGGACATTTTGTAGACCAGTTTTCAACTAGATTACATCAACCCTCTAGCGGGGGCGGACACAACCCCCAAAATCTTTAATGGAAAGGGGGTTGAGTGATACCTCATTGTGAAGGTACCTTTTCAAAAATACCACATACCTTATACATATTTCTTTTTAGTACTTTTGGAAAAACCTTGGACTCAATACTCTAAAAAAATTTGGAGTTCTGAACTTGATACTTAATATCTTTACGGTTTTACTTGATTTTTCCAAAAATACTTCAAAAAAATACTCTTAATACTCCAACACCCACAAAAAATTCAAGTTGGAGTTTAATACTCCAAAAAAAGTTTTGAAGTTCTGAACTCGATACTTAATATCTGTATGGTTTCACTTGATTTTTCCAAAAGTACTGAAAAGAAATATAATGTATGGTATTTTTGAAAAGGTAATCGAACGATCGTTAAAATGAGGTATCACTAAACCCCCCTTTCTATTAAAGATTTTGGGGATTGCGTCCGCCCCGCTAGAGAGTTAATGTAATTTACTTGAAAACTGGTGTACAAAATGTCCCCCTCACAAATAAATTTAACGTGTTTTTGTATATTTTTATATTTTCTATAGGGACCAAATTATAGGGGGTGCTGTTTTGAAGGCATAACATCTGGTTATCGGCTTGTATCCTATTGTTTATTTCTTGTGATCGTTAAATTTATTTGATTTTAAAATTCTTACAACTATACTTTTAGTCATATTCAATCAATTTTTCCGTTAGCATCACCGCATTTTCATTTTTCTTCGTTCCTAAATCATCTCTTATGATTTCTTCTAAATTTGCCACACTTCCAGATATCTCGGATTCATGTAGGTATTATATACTTTAGAATTTTAAACATCATATGCTTTTTCCAAGTCTATTAGAACTATTAAGGGTGGTATGAGGTTAGTAAAGCAGTAAAGGATCTTGGAGGCAGTATTAGTTTGCTGATATTCATACGGTAAGAAAATTCCGTATAATAACCATTGTTTCCTCCGAAAAAATCGGATATTCTAGAAATAAAACTCAGCTTCTACCAACTTATCCTACTCCCACGACTCCGAATGCATTTGCCGTGTAGCCACTGGGTATATGGAGTAATTTTTTCTATTATTTGTTTTAAAATACAATCTGTTACATCACTAAGTAGCACTAAGCATTTCTGTTAAACCAACTAAATGTGAGAGGAGTTTTAGTCCAATGACTATTAACTCCTGGTAGGTTTCTTACTAATAACTGCTCTAAGTCACTTATTTTCACTTAAAACTTTAAACACTTTTCGTTGGGATGCTTTTCCAGTTGTTTGTCGTTTGAAATATTTATCACTGCATTTGACGATCATCTGCTTCACTGTCTCGATCTTCAAGTCCCTGTAAATGTCTGCATTTGGAATGAACCACGGTGCATTTGTGGTAGCACGAAGAACCTTGGATTGAAATCGCTCGAGTATTGCTAAGTTGCTGTGTGCTGCAGTTCCCCACAGTTCAATTCCGTATGTCCAGATGGGAAGGATGATTGCTTTATACACTAATATTTTGTTAGATAAAGATAAGGTGGATTTTCGGTTAAGTAGCCAGTAGTGTTTTTTGAATTTTATTCCTAATTGCTTCTTCTTCAAGCAGATGTGTGTTCTCCATGTTAGCCCCTTGTCAAGGTGTAATCCAAGATATTTTACAGTATCATTTTTAGGAATGTTCTTGTTATGCATTAGGATAGTCGGTGTTTCTTTGTGACATTTAGTGAATACTACGTTAACTGATTTTGCTTCGTTGATCTTTATCTTCGAAAAAGCACGGCACAACTGAAAATGTGCATAGGGTGGTAGAAAAGATACAATCAGCTTTCCAGGAAATGAGCTATTGCAATGCCATTTTCCTGGATGTAAGTGAAGCATTTGACAAGGTCTGGCATCCAGGATTGTTATTCAAACTTAAGAAAGAAATCTCTCAGCCGCTATATACAATACTAAAATCATACCTCGAATAATAGCTGTTTTACACAAAATACGAAGAAAGTGTGTCTAACATCCACAACATAAATGCTGGGGTCCCGCAAGGCAGCGTCTTGGGACCCATTCTCTACACAATCTTTACAGCTGATTTCCTAACTGGAGAAGAATCTACAATCGCAACATTCGCAGATGACACTGCAATTCTGGTAAAAAATCCAGATCCCATACAGGCAGCTGAAATATTGCAACAGAACATACATCTAATTGAAATATGGGCTAAGAAATGGAAGACATGGAGCAATAGACTGATGAAAACGGACTATGAATATCGTACAGGGAATTTGATTTATTTTATGCCTTCCTTTAATAAACTACTACCTTCTGGACATTCAACGAAATCATTTTTGTTTTATTCTGTCTATTTTTAAGCGTCAACGTTATAGAAGTTAATATTTTTTACAATTACATATTTTCTAAATGTATATTTTATTTTTTTGCTTCTACTTCTTAAACTAACAAAATACAATAATGGCAATGGTCACCAAAATATCAAACAAGGAAATGCCTGAAGCAAAAAATAATTTGAAAAAGGCAAAGCAATTAGATCGGATAATCGTCAATCATCATCATCGTTATCATTAGCCGTTTTGAGTCCACTGCCGAATATAGGACCCCCGTGAATAATTTCATATCCGATCTTAAGCACCCTCAATACAGTTGTGCTGCATGCGCTTGATGTGATCCAATCACCTTGTTGGAGAACGTTTTCGTTTGTCTCTGTGGGACAGGATAATAGAGATAGGGATAGATCGGATAATATCCCTAGGAAAATGTGGATAAAAATGTTATTAGCGAAAGGCACAAGGTAGCTAGCACGTAGAACAAGATAGGTAGAATTACTAAAGTGATGGATATGCCAGATGAATCGAAAAACAGTAGCTTAATACCTACCTGTGTACAAAAACAAAAATGTTCAACCATCCACACAATTCAAGTCTAGGGGTGGCCCAATTGATGCCAAAATGAGAGAGCAATTAAGTTGGTTTGGAAGACAGTATGAAAAATTCCTACGTTAAAAGTTTCTAGATGGAATGGGGAAGAAAGACCCAAAAAGTCCAGTTTAAAGAAGCCGAACCGCATATGAACAAAGTTCAAGGGATGATGTTAATGATGATACTACTTTATTTCCCTTAGATCCAAAGGAGTTTCGCGCTGACAAAGGTATTTTTAAAACTCTACTCTAACAGATTTTCTCTAGCAAATTATCTGTTATTAGTTTAAGATTCATTTTCATTGATTCTATTATTCAGTGGTCTTGAGGTTTTACATAAATAAAAGTTGTGTCCATAGTTATATAATAAATCAATTTTACTATAGGTATTTCTTGTTTTGAAATCTTCTACAATGCTATATTTGGTAACTTGTTTTTTAAGTTTTCCTAATAAACCTTTTATTGATTGGGAAGTTGTTATTGAAAATATCTGTAGGTACCTACTATTTCTAATAAACTTTGCAAGATTTTGTTCATTATTTCGTAATAGCGCATAAAATACCAAAAATGGTAATGGTTTTGAATGAAAAAGTCAACTATATGATTTCTAACAATAAAACACTGAAAACTTTTGTTTTAAATACTTGCACAAAATTTATTGTGACTGCAGCTGTTTCAGCAAAGTGCCTTTTTCTAATTATGTATCTTAAGGCATTTATTTTGAATATGGAGAATTTAAAATTGGTGATTAAAATAATGATTATGATCTAGAATCTAGAAGGTGAACTGCGTGTGTAGAATCTGTTTTTCTATTAATGGCAGCCCTTTTGTGTTCTGCTATACGTTTGTTAAAGGTTCTACCAGTTTGACCTATGTAAGATTTTTTTCAGTGTTTTATTTTTAAATAAAATGAACTTCCATCAAATAACGTCGGATCCATCAACTTTATGGTTGTATTTAATTGTTTATAATAATTAAAGAGTAAGTTATTTGTGAAATAATTCTGAAATGTTGTAGGAATGTCTAGAGGGACGGTTCTCTTACCTTTTGGCATTCCGCATGGCGGTTTCGTGCGCGAGCTATCCAAGAAATCCAAGTCATACTTTCTAGCCGGTGGAAATGTCAATGCGACGTGTCCTTGCACGTAAACGGTCCAAAAACATAGCACTTGCACTAAACAGAAAACCCCCACGGGGCGCGACATCGATCCCATATTGCTATCGCACGCAACGCACTAGCACTGTACACCCTGTATATACATACCACAGCCTCGAAGAAGGTGTTCACCGCTGCATAGTACTTCAAGAACTACCGATCTAAAGCGGCGTACCGATTTTCTCTCTCTTTAAAACAGAGCCGTCTTAGGCAGGTGGATTTATTCATTTTACACGATACAAATAGCGTTACAGGTTTTTGTATGACCCTGGCTTCCAAAAGCTTGCTTATTTCCCTCCATTTTTCCTGTCCCTTGTTTTTTTCTATTCAATCTCTCGCGCCTCTTTCTGACAAGTCTTGCTTTACTGCTTCCAAATTTCTTCTTTAAACGTCCCCTTCATTTTCCCCCATTTCTCTCTCCTTTATTATTGATTTGACACATTCGTATAATGTGACCAAGCCATCTAGCTCTTTGGACTCGTATTTTTGCAGTAATTTTTGGTTTTCGATACATCGGCATTATTTCTTTATTTGTTCGTCTTCTTCAAATAGACTCTGCCGTCTGGATTCCTCCAATGATATTTCTTAGCACGCTTCTTTCCTATATCTCTATTTTCTTTTCTTATTCATCATCATCAATGGCATTACAACTCTTTGTGAGTCTTTGCCGCGTTTACTATTGCCTTCCATGTTTGTCGGTCCTGCGCCACTAATTCCCATTGTCGCACTCCCATTTTCTACAGATCTACTTTGACTACATCTTTTCTTATTGGTGGTTCATAATTCATGTTTCGCTGACATACATCACTGTCATGAGGTGGAGAAGCTTTTTGAAGATGCTTTCATGAAAGCAGCAACCATGGAAACTTCGTTTAATGGATTAAGAAAAAAACCGGAATATATCTACTTGATCCAGGAGTATTTTCGTATTCGATGTTTGCCCCGTCTGAAACCATAGACAGGCAAATTAATTGCAAAGAAGATCCAGGATCTATATCAAATAAACCCGAAGGTATATCCAAAGTAGACCATCAAAGTTCTTCCACTGAAAATATTTCAAAAGAATCGCGATCTTTAGAATCTACACAGACGGTCATGAAAGTGATAACTCATTCAATAGCTCTCTCCATTAGCAAGTTGTACTTTTTCGGAATCCCCCAAAGAAATATCTACGATTCCAAAAGCGACAAGACAATCTGCAAGTCATAAGAGAAAGAGCGGTAAAACAACAATGTTGACTTCTTCACCATATAAATCTCAACTAAAAGAGGAACTTAAGAACAAAATTCCAAAAGGATAGGGTGTAAAGAAGTTCAATATGAAGATAACGAAAATTCCAAACAGTTAAGTTTAAAAGGAAAAAAAAGTAATTTCTAAAGGATTTAAAGAAGATTCAGATAGTCGAGAATAGGATGATTTCAAAGAGACTTGCATCTATTGCAACGATATATCATTCCTGGCAGAACTTTTCCAATACACTCCCAATATAACCAAAGAGCAGGAAACCCCGCACCCGTTTTATGCACAGGATAGGCAACGATCCCAACTTTAAGGACTACCATGTAATCCAGTATATTATTGTCGGTATCCCAGTATGAAGAACATTCTTTGGGATACGCTATACATAAATATCAATAATAGAATAAACGTAAAAGTTCTAAGAAACGGCTCTGCATTGCTCTCTCTCTCCATTTGTAGCACCATCGAGTAGTCGGCTCTCTGGTGCGCGAGATAGTCGCGAGAGTTAAGAATACCATCTACGACGTAGGCAGAGGTGAGCTGGGTACGTTGGAATTTTACCTTGAGGTTCTCGTTTTGTTTTGTAAGGTGCAACTTTATTAGCCACAAATTTAAAGAATTTCGAAATTAATGCTATTGGCTTGATACCTTCTCAGAAGAAGAGGATTTCTGAAGATGGGGCTATAAATAATTCGTAGATCATCAAAAATTTGATGAGAATTTATTATCGTTTGTTTAAGAAGTAATTTTGTCTTTAAGCCACTTTAGTTATAAAACTTGAACTATTTATTGTTTATGTTTTAATAGACCAGAGCGGATCTGTGTTGAGGAGGATGTGAGATTCTGATTTTTGCAGAAAAAGTTGTTTAAGAACTTCAATAGTAATAATAATTGACTTTCCCGCCCTCTCAGATAGATCGAGAATACTAACACGTCATTGCGCACACCCTCGGCAATATGCCGCAGTTCCAAAAAGTCTCATAAAAGAAAAAAATAGAACAACAATATTAAGTGTAACTCGGAATGCTAAAAGACTTTTGAAAATAGAATTTACCTACACAATTAATAATATTTTGGTTAATTTTAAGCCGCTGTAGGCTGTAGTACCTGTAGGGCGGCAAATTGCTAGCGGGCGTATACACAAAAAGGGCGTGTTATTAAAAATTGAAAATGTTTTGAAAAAAATTGAACATCGTTTTTTCCTACTTTTTCCTAGCTTATAACTTGAAAACAATTTGGAGCATAGTCGTAATGAAAAGAAATTAGTCCAAGTAATGAAGCTTAATATGGGACAAAACCTCTCAATTTTTTACATAATGGATTGATTTGCTTGAGAATTTGAGAATAAGTAGTGGATAGTCCAAGATTCAAAATCTATATGATGCCGAAAGGCGCTTTTACAATGGGGGTGGTTGCCACCCCATCTCGGGGGTGGAAATTTTATATTATATTTTGACCGCAAAAGTTGATAAAAACATTCATTCTAAGCAAAAAATGCTATACTTTTTTTTGACAAATTTAATAGTTTTCTTTCGATTTATTCGCTATCGAAAGTGTTAGTTTTATATCGAAAAAATCAATGTTTTTCGATATAGGCTCATTTACAATTCACTCAATTTTTATCGTAGAAAAAAATTTTTCAACCTAACCAGATTCTTGGAAATTATTCTTTCTATTCTGAAGAAAATGGCATTTTTTACCAAACTACAAAAATTCGTTATTCGCTTTTAATTCCAGTTTTTTTAAGACTAATATAATCATTATAAGCCAGTCAAACTTCTAGAATCTATTAATAATACATAAACAAAGAAGAATAAATAAGGCCAATGACTAAAAACACCGCCAACTTACATAATTATGCTTCCAATTGGATTTCTCCTTTTTTTTTCAAAAAAAATTGATTTTTTAACCGTAACATTTTTATTTTTTATCTTAGAAAGTTTGGTTAAAAAGAATTTTGTAGGTTTTTGCAAGATCTTTAAGCTTATTGATATTAATCTTTTTAAAATCCTCGGTCGAAAAAGAGGTGACTTTGAAAGGGTTGGTGAAGGTGGTTTTTGCATGTTATTACAAGTTTTAATTGTCAATAAATAGCTCACTCACTATTTGCCGTAAAAAAAAATTTTGGAAATCAGATTCTTGGAAATTAACTATAATTTCATATTTAAACATTTTTTTGTATCTCAAATCTAATCTTTCTATTCTGAAGAAAAGGCCATTTTTCAAAACTACAAAAATTCATTATTCGTTTTTAACTCCATTTTTTTTAACTAATCATTGTACGCCAGTCAAACTTCTAGAGCCTATTAACAATACATAAATAAAGAAGACCAAATAAGGTCAATGACGAATTTTAATTATAGTGGTGATTAGGGGGTTGCCTTCCATCACTTTTTCGCTGAAAAAAATAGGGACTGACATTCTTTTTATTATAAGTCACAATTTTTGAGCTATAGACTTTTGTTTTATTTTTAAAGATAGATATTTTTAAATACTTTAAATTAGTTTGAACAAGTTATCCTCGAAAAATGCATAGTTTTACCGTCTTTTGACTTTGAAACTACAATATTTAGCATTTGGCGAAGAAAAGCTAACATATAATAAAGTATAGCTCGATTACTATTGGTCTTAAAGAAAATTAAGAAAAACGGTTTTGTTTATTTTTTCAAAAGCTACATTTTTGTTAAGTAAAGTTGTTTTGATAAAACGAAAACTTTTGCAGTTATTAGCAGAAAAATAATTAAAAACATTGATTTTTTATATAAAACTAACACTTTCGATAGCGAATAAATCGAAAACTATTAATTTTATCAAAAAAATGTATAGAACGTGTTTTGCTTAGAATGAAAGTTTTTACCAACTTTTGAAGTCAAAATATAATAAAAATTTCAACCCCCGAAATGGAGTGAGAACCACCCCCATGGTAAAAACGCCTTTCGGCATCATATAGATTTTGATCCTTGGACTATCTACTACTTATTCTTAAATTTTCAAACAAATCGATTCATTCTGTAAAAATTACGAGGTGAAAAGCTTCGGTTCCTGGACTAAATAGCCAATATGAATTTTCTATAAGATACGAGTGGTTAAAAATATTTTAATATATTACCCTTGTTTCAAAATAGCCATAAATACAAAAATGTTTTTCAACCGATTAGATTGCACTTAGGACCTTCATAATTCGCATAGAAAATTACAAAATCTTTATAATATCATAAAACAGTCAACCAAATTTCATTAAAATTAATTCAATAGATTTCCCATAATAATAATTTTACAATCTACATGATTTTTTTTAATTGAATTTTTTCAAAATTTGCACAACAAAAACTAAACCATCTAGAAATTTGCCATTGTTTACATAATATAAAAGAACATTCCGCCTATCCAACGTACTTTATAGAATTGAAGTGGGATTATTTTGATAGCTTCAAGATTTTTTTAAAATTGTAAACAATTTTTTTGGCTTTTTAACAGATAGAATATCTTGTTATCTATTTAGATTAAATTAGATTCATAAAACGGCATTGTAAAAGACTCTGAAAGAGGTTTCTTTTAAAATAAAAAAAGTTGAATTGCGTGGAGTGGAACCTGAGATATAATCGGTCAAAGTTGACCAGCATTTGCGACGAAATTATAAACAATATGGATGGTAATCTTCAAAGCATTACATTTCTCGAAATGAGAAGTCCCAAATCTGAGTACATTCTTAATCTTTGCCATCTACAATTTACAAAGCAAGCAGACAACGAATACAGGAGATGAAAGGGACTCTGCAATATGTAATCACATTCCGTCCATTCGTCTAGGAAAAATTTCAACGAAAACTGCGTAATATGAAACCTTAAGAAGCAGAATGATCATCTCCAGAAACTTGGATGCACTTGAAAACTCCACCATAACACTGAATACCAAGTCCATTGAAAGAGTGAACAATTTTTTTTTATTTGCTAAGTGCTACAATCTGGTCTTTGACCAATGAGTAACTTTTGTTACTAACTATTTAATATCTATGTAAGAGTCACCCTTTGATGTCTTGTTAGTTGTCTTTATTATTACTGGGGCACTTTTTGCTTGCGCACTATCACACAAAGCGCTGCTTTTCACTTTATCACGCACTACACCAACACGTTGCTTGCACACTTGTCGCGCAATGCTCCGCTATTAATTTTGTGACACACTACACCAACTCGTGAGGTTTGGTTCTCTTCAGTCTTCTTTTCTGGTTTGAATTGTCAGGAGCTGGATGGCCTCAATATTTTCGTGGAGAAGAAGTCTTTTTTCATGACTTTCTGCGTGTTTTCGTGAACAAATTTAAATACCTGGGAACGTGGCTTTTTGAAGACTGGTCATCGGACAGGGAACTAAAATGTCGCATTGTGCAAGCTCGACAAGCTCCCGTAAAATTCAGGAAGGTACTAACCTGTTCAGAGTTAGATCTTCAACTGAAACTAAGGTTTACTAAGTGTTACGTATGGTCGGTGCTGTTAGTTAGTGTAGAGGGCTTATATAAATAGATTAGAAGCTTTTGAAAGGTAGCTTTATCGCCATATCCTAAAGATACCATGGACGGCGAAAGTCACAAATGTAGATGTTCTTGAAAGAATCAACCAAGAACGCTAACTTTTCAAAACCATCAAGAAAAGGAAAACGGAGTATCTGGGTCACATCATGCGAAATGAAAAATACCAGTTAGTCTAGTAAAATAAAATTACACTACATGTAAATCAAAATGTAAATTCGTACAGGTTGAAACAAATTTTATATCAAAGTTTAGGTGGGTACAAAAGATATTTTCAAGAAAGTATCCAAATCATACAAGGGGATCATTTTTTAAATAATTAAAAAGGGGTCATTTTTGCAAAAAAATTACTTTTTTAACTGCTGAGGTCATTAAATTACTAATGAAGGTCTATAGGATTGTTTTCTATAAAGTTGAAAGGTAAATTTTTCACATAAGTCTTACTAAATTAAATTTTACCCCCTATTTATTTAAATAATTATACATAAAACTTTAAAAACAAATTTGCAAAAAACTATTTTTAGCGTTTTAAATAAGCACTATAAAATATCTTGTTTTACAGGATAAGTTGTGCTATATTATCAGTATTAAGCAAAAAAAATTGGTCGAAAAATATTTAATATTTTTTGAGATATTGAATTTGTTTATTAAATGTTACCATATTTTCAATTGCAAAAACGCGGTTGTTGCCAAAGAGATATTCACCTGTATTCAATCTTATTATTTTTATTTTTATGTATATTTTCGATAAATGTATTGATAAATTCAAATTTCGATTAAACTGCCCCCTAAAATTGCATTTGAAAATAATCCAAATTTGTTTATAATTTGTTTTTTTAATAACGTCGCGGTGATTAAATATTTTAAAATGCCGTTTCGATAATTGGATTTCTGGGAATTTTTCACTAATTAACAAAAAATTTTGTCTCTTTTTCCTCTTCTAAGAATGTCGAATCTCTAAGTTGTAGATTCGAGACCTAAAAATATCAAGATTGGTCTAAAATCACTTAAATAAAATGTGGCTACTTACTGAGTTACAGGGTGTTTTATTTAAAAATTTAAAAATTATTTTTACCAAGTACTTTCAAACCAATTGACGTATCCTTATCATACTTTACAGAAAGTGTGAGTACTATACAGTCTACTAAATTGTGATAAACAAAAGTTTCTAGCTACCACCAGAGGCGTACGACAGGGGCCAGTTAATGGTTGACCCTTCCCAAATTCTACGCCACTGAGGGAATTACTATTTTAGCGAAATTTTTCGATTCTCCAATACTTTCTATGTAAATAATATACTCTTTACTGGTAATGATTAAGTCATTAGTTTTCGAGATATTGGACGTTAAAAATGAAACGGCATAATTATTTTGATTCATTCATTCATTCATTTTAAACTTCCAATATCTCTCAAACTGATCACTTTATCAATACCAATAAAGTTATTTACATACAAAGTATTGGAGAATCGAAAAATTTCGCTACAATAGTAATTTACTCAGTGGCGTAGAATTTGGGAAGGGTCAATCATTCACTATCCCCTGTCGTACGCCTCTGGCACTAGCTAGAAACGTTTATTAATCAAAATTTAATAGGGTGTATAATAGCCACACTTTCTGCCAAGTATGATAAGGATACGTCAAATAGTTTTAAAGTACTTGGTAACAATAATTTTTAAATTTTTAAATAAAACACCCTGTAACTCAGTAAGTAGCCACATTTTATTTAAAAGATTTTAGTTAAATCTTAATATTTTTAGGTCTAGAATCTACAACTCAGAGATTCGACATTCTTAATAAAATTTTACCCTAAAAGGGCCCGTAGTAATATAACTCCAAGAAGAAAAAGAAGAAGAAAAAGCGACAAAAAAATTTTGTTAATTAGTAAAAAAATCCCAGGAACCCAATGATCGAAACGGCATTTCAAAATACATAATCCCCACGACGTTATTAAAAAAACAAATTATAAAAAAATTTGAATAATTTTCAAATGCCATTTTAGGGGGGAGTTTAACTGAAATTTGAATTTATCAATACATTTATCGAAAATATACATAAAAATTAAAATAATAAAATCTTAAGCAGGTGAATATTTCTTTGGCAACCAGCACGTTTTTGCAATTGAAAATATAGTAACATTTAATAAACAAATTCAATATCTCAAAAAATATTAAATATTTTCGACCAATTTTTTTTTGCTTAATACTGGCAACATAGCGCAACTTAGTCTGTAAAGTAAGATATTTTATAGTGCTTATTTAAAACGCTAAAAATAATTTTTTGCAAATTTGTTTTTTAAGTTTTATATATAATTATTTAAATAAATAGGGGGTCAAATTTAATTTAGTAAGTCTTATGAGAAAGATTTACCCTTCAACTTTGCAGAAAAAAATCCTATAGATCTTCATTGGTAATTGAATGACCTCAGCAGTTAAAAAAGTAATTTTTTTGCAAAATTGACCCCTTTTTAATTATTTAAACAATGATCCCCTTGTATGATTTGGATACTTTCTTGAAAATATCTTTTGTACCCACCTAAACTTTGATATAAAATTTGTTTTAACCTGTACGAATTTACATATTGACTTTTTTTATTTTATTATTAGGTTATAAGTTTTATTTATTAGTTTTATTTATTACTTTACTTTTATTAGGCTAAGTTCCTTCAACTTATAATCGCGGGTAAATTTGTAGGGGAGTGCAATTAGAACGAAAACATGCATTGTTTCGGAAAAATTCAAACAAGCTTATATTTTTCTAAAACTTTTTTTGTTAGTTTATATACATGTTAAAGTAAAAAGTTCTACTCGCGGATTTTGCCGCTAATTGCTTATTAATTGTTGAAACAATAACAATTGTTTTGTATTAATAATTTTAAAAATATCGTTAAATTCATCATTTTACTTTGATCAAATATGTTTCTATTTTATTTTTGATTATACTGAATCCGAATATGGCACTGCAATTTGAAAATTCTTATACAGAAGCTCTTATACAGTATGTCTGCGTAGCTAGGAACCACATGGAAAACTTTTTTATTATCAATTTTACGAAAAAAAGTTATTCTTCATAAAATGCTCTGGATAGTCAAAAATTTAAAACTCAACCATCAGATATCAAACTTTATCAATTTTATACGAGTTAAATCAAAAATATGAATTTCGTTAAAGAGTAAAATACGTTTATATTTCAGAATATCAAAAAATGCTATTATGAAAAGTTGTTTGAAATTAAAAACTATGTTTAAATATACAATTACATTATTCTAATCGAAATTTTTTTTTTCAATTTTTTCTCAAATTACGAATACTTATCATTATTTTATTACAATTATGATAACTATTTTATTATCACTTTTACGAAAAAAAATTATTCTTCACAAAATGCGCTCCCTGGTCTAAAATCTAAGATACAACTTTTTTAATTTTATACGAGGTATGTAAAAAATATGAATTATTCTTAAGATTTAAGTGCCTTTATTATTCACAATATTTTAATTAGAAGGATGTAATTGAACACTAAAACAAATTCCAAACAACTTTTCTTAATAACAATTTTCGATATTATGAAATTTAACGATACTTTACTCTTGAGTGAAATTCATATTTTTTTACATACCTCGTATAAAATTCATTAAATTTGATATTTGATGATTGCATCTTAGATTAAATACGATGCAGAGTATTTTATAAAGAATAATTTTTTTCGTAAAACTGATAATAAAAAAGTTATCAATAGGTTCCAAGTTACGCAGACATACTGTATAAGAGCTAAAAAAAAATTTTTTGCTGAACATTTATTATTGTTGAAGTTTATTATTAAATGTATTTTAGGTAAGTTTTACAGAAAAAAGTTTTGATCACTTTGTATAAACATTTTTTTAGCTGGTAATTTTCGGTTTTTGTATTACATTTTTGTTATCTTTCTTAATTTTCTTAAAAAGAAATAGTCTATTTCATTTCTAAAGTAAAATAATTTAGTGCATTTTAATTAATACATCTTAAGCTTTAAAAAAGCACTTCTAAAACTGTAATAGATTTGTTCAAACTTGAATAATACCGTCTTAAAGTGGTGGTAATTCTATAAAACTACGAAGATTTCAAAAATTACATTTTTTAAGACGTCATATCATTTGAATTAAATTTTTGAGATTTTTTTTGAATGAAACATTATTTAGTACGATGCTTGGAAGGTAAGTTGTGCAAAATTGAGGGTTTTATAAGAAAAATTGTATTAGTTACACATTTTTAAATTATTTTTAAACAAAATTCATGTAAGGCTCACTTTCCGCCCCCACCGTACTTATGCCCATACATTTTATTTCTTTTTATTATAACCATAAGATAGCTTAATTATTCTTCTTTTAGGTTCAATTTGTAAAATTTCATTTGATCCATTAGTTAAAGAATTACATTAAAATAACTCAACCATGCACTTCGCCGTACGCTAGTTTACAGTGCGCCAATGTTTGTGAGAAGGGTGACTTTAGCGTTATAAATAAAAAATTATAGAAGGTACAGATTTAATTTTAAAAAATTCTTTATATAAGGTTTTTTTGTAAAATTTTCTGAATTTTTCAATGGTCAAGTCAGTTTTGTTCTAAAATTTATATTTTCGGAGTTATTTAAAAAAACATCAAACTTCGTAGTTCATTTGTTGATTTGTTTAATAAAAAATGAAGCACCCACTTCTCGAGTAGAACTTTTTGATATGTTGTTTATTAAACATTTCTTAATGAAACTGCAAAAAGTTCTATCTTGTTTGATTTTTTCCGAAGTGAAAATCTATATGCACTCCCCTATTGAAGACAAGAGAGGAATGGGGCGCAAGAAAATGTCCTGGCTCCGAAACATAAGGCAAAGCACATGGACAGAGATTGACGACATACAATCTCTGATACATATTTGCAAGAAACAGAGAGTTAATAGAAAATGTGATCGCTAACATCCATTAGTGGATTTGCATGTGAAGAAGAAGAAGCAGAAGCTGATTTAAACTAGTTGACAAAATTTTTTATTAAGTTTAAATAAATTTAAAAGATGTTTTTGCTCATGCCTTACGCACGCATTCAAAAATCTTGGGTGTGTGAAGTAGGACACCTGTCTGAAACGTAGCGAAAGCTACGCATTTCATAATGAAATGGGGGAGATTTCATTTCTTTCGAGCCATCTTCTCATCTTTGCAATTACATGCAATCGAGGTTTGGTTCAGTTTCATTATTCGACTTTTTTAGTCCAGTCTGTGTTTTCTGATAAGTGTAAAAATTAAAAAAAAAAAGAATGTGTGTGTACTTTGTACGCACGTAAGAAGTTATACTTCTATTATAATATAATTTCAACGAAATAAATATACCTACTTAACAGTTACAATACAAAAAATTAACAATAATTACCAAAAATGAACCAAAACTTAACAATGCCAGATATTAAAAAAAAAACAGAAAAAAGTATGAATCGTCCGGGATTTGAACCCGCAATCTCGCGATTTTTTGATCTCTAGTCCAATGCTCTACCAACAAGGCTATCAAGCCGCATGCTACTTACCTTTCAGATATACATAATTATACCTCACGGTGACAAGTGAAACATAAAAATAGATGTTTTATTATTTTACGCCCAAGGAAGACAAATCCAAAGACACAAAATTATAATAAAAAACCTTTTAAACCACCTGTTTCAAATTGCGCAAGTTGTATTATTAATCTTAATGTTAATAAATGAAATATAAATATTTTGACGTTTCACAATTTGACAATTCACTTTTAACTGCAGTGCCTTAAAAATTTTAAAGCACTAGTGCCTTAAAGTAGCATTTTTAACGCTCCTATGGAGTCCTAAAAATTGCATTTTTAACACGTTTGTAGAAAAATATATTTAAAAACACTAATATATTCTTTCCACACCTTTTCTGGACTGATACATACATAAATTAAAACATTTTGAAGTATAACTTCAAAAATATAATATGAAAACTATTTAAAAAGGCAGTATAACTATTAACTAACCTTTGTTGTTTCTCTTCCCACAAATTTTAAAACGCAACAACCATACATAACCAAACCGTCAACCGTCCAAACCACAGCTGCGCTACAGCTGCCATATTGGATGATTTTTGACATGTCATTTGAACATCCAATCAGAACAAAGTTATAATGAGCATGCGCCCGAATCGTAGGTTTTAACATATAAAAATTCACCCTCATATCGCGCGTAAAGAAGTATAACTTCAAAAAATCCATGTAACTAATATACAATATTAACTAATAATAACCCAAATAACGAATACTTAGCTATAATAACTAATAAACTACACGAGCCAATTATTCGTCTTCTTCTTCTTTATAAGCAATTCTGCTTGTTCGTTGGCGGATTGATACCTCTATGGAAGGTTGATTGAAGCTTGTTATGAAGATTAGAAGCCTTCCACTTATAGACCTACACCTACAAAACGATATTAAGAATTAGTTGGATAGATAGAGTCGAGGTGTTGAGAAGAATGGGAAAAGAAAGAGGTTTCTAATTACAATTAAAGTTAGAAAACTGTAATATCTGGAACATGTCATGACGGGGGAGTGTTGTAAGTTATAACTTGTTGCAATTAATAATACAAAGAAGAATACACGGTAGAAGGGGTCGTGAAAGAAGAGCCATCTCCTGATTAAACAATTTGAGAGCTTGGTTTATCTGCACTTCTGCAGATCTCTTTAGAGCAGCGGTATTGAAAGTGAGAATTGCCATGATGATTGCTGACCTTCTTAGAGGTGATGGCACATGAAGAAGAAAAATGGAAGGTTATCACTCCATCTTTTGCGCGGTCGGCCGATACTTCTTCTGCCGATTGGTGATTTATCTCTTGCTATTTTAACCACACGTATCTTCCCCATTCTGCTTATGTGATATGTAATTCCATTCATTTTTTCTATTTAGTGTCCATTCGTTTATACACTGTACGTTACATTTTCTTCTAATTCTTCATTTCCTTTTCGATCTCTCAGCGTATTTCCTGTAACTCTTCGCAGTATATCCCAGGCAACCAAGTGACGTCAAGAACGTCGAGGAAACGTCAGTTTTTTATTGAATATATACACGTATTTGAAGATTACGTCGTATAAACGTCTTCTGTAGGTGATTTTAAATATGTAAGATTATTAACGTTAAAATACGTCTAAAAACACGTTTTCATTTCAGATAGCCTAAGCACAGTATATAGAGGTTCCACAGTAAAATCACTCCTTTGATCTCAAGAAGTAATACCGGCAGTACGCAATTGGTGATTCACCAGTGGTGGATGTGGGTTTTCCCTGTTAAAATCCGTACGTTTCTATGCGACTAGCAATGCGAGAGTGGGGCAAAAGCAACTAAGAACATTGCGCGGTCGCCATGCGCGACTACAGATTTTACTTCCAATTTTTCGGAGAGTGGTTCTACTGTCCCTCTTTATACTGTGGCCTAAGTCTGAAGTCACAAAATTGGGAGGAGCTTAAAGACTTAATGCTTATGACTCCAAACAATTTTCATAAGAAGTTTTTCATTTATTGTTTACGTGCTTTGTGTGGTTAAAACATTTCATTTAGATATTTAGTTGAAGAAACGTGTTAATTAAGATATTTTCATTCGTTTTTCTCAAGTGAGTTAGTTTAATGCAATAATTCTTCTTGAAAACTGTATGAGGTTATGCTTTAATTTGTTTTGGTGTTATTTTCTGTTAATAAACTAATTATGTGTTATCGAGTTTAATTAAATTAATTTGTTAATAAATTTATTAGTTTTATATGTTGTTTCAATTTCGACACAGTAAGTAGGTATACAGGGTGAGTCATGAGGAACTGTACTGTACATACTCCTACCTCGTATAGAGGCTCCTATGGGGAATAACAAATGACCATTAAAAAGTGTCTGCTCCCATTGTTTAATAATATACAGGGCGAGTTTCGCATTTTGACAGAAATTTGTATTCGTCATAATTTTTGAACGGTCAGATCGATGTGTCTCTTATTTTGGTCAATCGTTACACTATTATCATCCAATCAACTGATTTAGTCAAACTAGAAAAAAATCAGGTCCGGCTTTAGAAAAATAGTTCGTTTGGGTCTTAGAAAAAATTTCACCCTGTATACGCTTTTTGAAAACTCTAATATGAATTTTACAAATTAAACAAATAGGCACTTAAAATGGCATATTTATTTTTTTCCGCACATGATTACTTAATTTTTTATAAAAAAATCAAATTTCACTATGAATTAAAAGTTTGGTAAAGTGAACCATAAATTAAAAAAAAATAAGTTTTATTACAAAAATTAATTTTTTTTGCACAAATAAGTTATTTATGTTACCATCCAATCAACTGATTTATTCAAACTAGAGAAAAATCAGGGTCGGATTTAAAAAATTAGTTCGTTTTGGTCTTAGAAAAAATTTCACCCTGTATACACTTTTTGAAAAGTCTAATATGAATTTTACAAATAAGACAAATAGGCAATTAAAATGGCATATTTATTTCTTTCCCCACACGATTACTTAATTTTTTATTAAAAAATCAAATTTGTCAAAATCGGAATTTTAACCTAAAAATGAAAAAAAAAATGAACTCACGGTTTAACTCGCTACAACTCTGTTCCATTTTAATATTTTTTTTCTGAAATTTTTACAGCACATACCTCTTACCATTGTGAAGACTATGAAAATTGTCGTAGACTTTCAGTCTTCTTCTTGTAAAAGTTGCAAACTTGTAAATCGCAAAAATTAGGTGGAAAAATTTAAAATTTATCAATTTGATCACGTCTATGTTAAACTATAGATTCCAAAAGAAGTGTTATGGGAAGTTTTAGATCTAGACGTGTTATAGAAAAAAAAAATGGTAAAACTTTTAATTTTAAGAAAAACGTTGTTTTTGTAAATTAATTTTTGTAAAAAAAGTTAATTTTTTTAAATCTATGCAAAAGCTTTGCCAAACTTTTTATGCATAGTCAAATTTGATTTTTTAATAAAAAATAAGTAATCGTGTGGGGAAAAAATAAATATGCCATCTTAATTAAATATTTATCTTATTTGTAAAATTCATATTAGAATTTTCAAAAAACGTATACAAGGTGAAATTTTTTCTAAGACCCAAACAAACTAATTTTTTAAATCCGGGCTTGATTTTTTTCTAGTTTGAATAAATCAGTTGATTGGGTGATAACATAAATTAAATATTTGTTCAAAAAAAATTCATTTTTGTAATAAAAGTTATTTTTTTTTAATCTATGGTTCACTTTACCAAACTTTTAATTATTCATAGTCAAATTTGATTTTTTTAATAAAAAATTAAGTAATCGTGTGGGTAAAAAAATAAATATGCCATTTTAATTGCCTATTTGTCTAATTTGTAAAAATCATATTAGAGTTTTTATAAAGGGTATACAGGGTGAAATTTTTTCTAAGACCAAAACGAACTTATTTTTTAAATCCGGGCCTGATTTTTTTCTTGTTTGAATAAATCAGTTGATTGGTGGTAACATAAATTAAATATTTGTTAAAAAAATTAATTTTGGTAATAAAAGTTAATTTTGTTAAATCTATGGTTCACTTTACCAAACTTTTAATTCATAATCAAATTTGATTTTTTTATAAAAAATTAAGCAATCGTGTGCGGAAAAAAATAAATATGTTATTTTAATTGCCTATTTGTCTAATTTGTAAAATTCATATTAGAGTTTTCAAAAAGCTTATACAGGGTGAAATTTTTTTTAAGACCCAAACGAACTAATTTTTTTAAAGCCGGACCTGATTTTTTTCTAGTTTGAATAAATCAGTTGATTAGGTGGCAATAGTGTAACGATTGACCAAAATAAGAGACACATCGATCTGACCGTTCAAAAATTATGACGAATACAAATTTCTGTCAAAATGCGAAACTCGCCCTGTATATTATTAAACAATGGGAGCAGACACTTTTTAATGGTCATTTGTTATTCCCCATAGGGGCCTCTATACGAGGTAGGAGTATGTACAGTTCCTCATGACTCACCCTGTATATAAAAAGTAAAAATTCTATATAGGTATGTTACATTGAGGGTATTGTAATTCTATACATTTTAGAGAGCCTCCATTTGGTTTTACTTTTAGCCTATGGGCTAAATTTAAACCGGTTAAATGAAAAATTGCAATACCAACAATGCCCGTACAAATAATAATTATTGTGTATATTTAAAACCATAAAATGAAAAATAATCTAAAAAACGACATAAAAACTACGTTTTTGATATGACGTATTCAAAACGTGATAAAAATGACGTCAATTATGGTGGGACAAATTCACGTGACTTTCGACGTCGAAAAAACGTGATAAACTGACGTGATTTGGTGATAATTATGACGTCTTTTCAACGTTTTGTAAACGTTATTTGGTTGCCTGGCACTCTCACCCCTGATGTTTCTAGTAGTCTTTATATGTTGTGGCTGTATCGGGTCTTGTTTCTGATGCCTATATGTCATTATTGGTCCTACACTGGTTTTACACGAGCGTAATGACACACGAAACTTTTGAGGAAATCGATGCAAATTGAAATTGGGATTATTATGACGCCTTAGTCTTCTTCTTCTTCCTCTGCTATACAACCCTCTGTGTGTTTAGGACTTGTTCAACTGGCTTGTTGTGGTCGTGCAACCTATTCTCTTCTGTTATTTCCGACTCTTCTCCAATTTCGAACTTCCATCATCCTTAAAACATTCACAACATTTTCTAACAGTAGTTTCGTTGACAAAATGGGGTCAGAATCATCTTTCTTGTCACGTACGCTTTGCAGAGGGCTTCGCCGTCGCGAGTCATAGATAAAGAATCCTCTGCTTAAAATCCAATATCTCTCTCTCCTGTCGTTTCCCCATTACGGAGGATTGTGATTTCTTCCAATATTCCTAACAATGTTTCTCCATTGGTCTCTATCTTCAGCTGCTCTAAGAGCTTCGCAGAATGAGTTTCCAGCTGAATGCTTTATTTGATCAGACCAACTAGTTGGTGATCGTCCTCTTGATCTTCTCCCCGGAACGTTTCCAGAAACAATTAATCTCTCCAAACTGTCGTCACCTCTGCGAACCGCGTGACCAAAGAATTGCAGAATTCGTTGCAGACATATTGTGGACAGCCTTTTTTTAATATTGAGTTGGTTTCGAATGGAAACATTCGTCCTATGAGCTGTCCAAGGTATGCGCAGCATTCTTCTCCAGCACCACATCTCAAAGGCATCAATTTTTTGGCGCTCGCATGCGCGAAGAGTCCAAGTCTCTGCTCCGTATAGAAATATTGAGAATACAAGGGTATTCACCAGTCTCATCTTGATATTTTGAGAGATAGATCTGTTTTTCCAAACTTTAGTTAGGCGACTCATCGCATTTTTTGCCATACCAATACGTCTCCGAACTTCTGCTTCACAGTTACCATCGTTAGTTATACTAGACCCGAGATAGACAAAGGTGTTTACTATCTGGTATTCCTGTAATCTGTTAGTCAGTTGAATAGTGTCAAATCTGTCGACCACCATTATTTTTGTCTTAGCTTTATTGAAAATCCAATATGCAATCCAATAAAAGAATGCTTCTTCATATCATTTATGTGAAAATCGTATCATTTTCATATAAGAAATTCTGTATTTTCCTATCTTGCAAAGATGCATTCGTCATCATCATCAGTGGCGTTACAGCTCTTTATGAGCCAAGGCCTTCTTCAGAACAATCCTCCATTCGCCCCTGCCTCAGGCAACTCTTCTCTATGCTCTAATTCCAATAGATTTCAAATAATTTTCTAGGTTGTCTTGGTACCTATAAGTCTCGGTCTTCCTCTTGCTCGTTGTCCTAGCGGCCCTCTTCAGTCAAAAACTTTTCTGACTATGGCATCTTCCTTTCGTCTGATTACATGACCTATCCATCTAAGGCGTGCTACCTTAATGAATTTTACAGCGCCAGGTTCTCCAAAACATCTATACAACTCAAAGTTGTAACGCTTGCGCCACAATTGTTCTTTTAGTCCGTTCGTTAACGGTAAAATATTGCAAGCCCTCTAAATTCTAAAGAACCGCTACAATTTAGAAGAAATTTTGCAAATAAGCTCATCTTATCCTTCTCTTCAAAAGTGATATGACTACAATATGTGCTTTTTATTTTTAAGGGGTGAAAACTACCCTTTTTTACCAAAAATTAAAAACAGCCGATATAAGCGATATTTAAATCTAAATTATGTGTAGGTACGTTAAATAGTATATTAAATATAGGAATTTGATTGCTTCTCATATTGAAATGTATTTTATAGTTTATAACTATTTTTAAACCCTTAAAACACTACCCTCTAAATGAGAATTTGTTTAAAAATATTTTGTAACTAACTAAGTAATAATGTATTTTGTGGTGATCTAAACTTTATTTTATGTTTGCAATTTAGTTTATTAAGTATTTAATATTTTCAACCCTTATAAATTACCCCTACAAATAGATTTATTAGATCATTCACTCACGTTAAAATATTGCAAAACCTGTGAATTTTAAACAACCGCTTGGGTTGACATGAAATTTGGCATTCATATAGCTAATAAGTTAAGGAAAAAAAGTGATATAGTACCGATATGTACTTTTGCCCTGGGGGTGAGTTTCACCCCTTATCGGGGGTGAAAAAATATAGGTCCAAAATAAGTCCGAAAATGGATAAACTGATTAATTCTAAGCAACTTTTGTTCTATAAAGTTTTTTCACTAAGTCGATACTTTTCGAGTTATTTGCGAGTGAATATGTTCATTTTTCAACAAAAGAACCACGTTGTTAGACGGTTTTTCGCAAATAACTCAAAAAGTAAGTATTTTATCGAAAAAATATTCCGAGCAGAAATATAGATTATAAAAAACTGAAAAAATTTGTGTATGTATGAAGTTTGGAGACCTAGTAGAACCAGTGTCGTAGCTAATGAAGTTCCAAGATACGGGGTGTTGAGATTTCTCTTACAAAGTGAAGATTTAATGATTGCTCTAAAACCGGTTGAGATATGCAAATGAAATTTGGTGGGTTTTAAGAGGTAGTTATTACGCATTTATTGACAGGCTTAATATTAAGAATTTTATATTCATCATTGGCGCGCATACGGGTACTACTCTGAATTAAAAAAAAATAGTACGCCACTGAGGTATTTCAAATTAAAAATCATTTTTGAGTTACTTATTAATTTATGACAGAAAATATATCTTCCCTTTTTTTCACACGATGCGCCTTTTTCATGAAAAAAAAATAAAATACTTATATCAACGCTTAAAAAGTATTTGACATAAGTTTCAATGTGGTTTTTTAACGATAACTTCTGTGATTTTCAAGATATTTCATTGTTCCAAAGCTTATTTTGTGGGAAATTGTAAGTGCTAATAGTAAGCAGAAGCTGAACTTTTTGGATGTCTTTGATTTTTAAAACATGCGATTCAAAGGGCTTAGAAAACTTTTTCTCACACTTACGTGCAAACTTAAAATATAAATATCTCACTCAGTGTTTTTTCCATAGAGACATTAAAAAAACTGAATAAGTTTTAGTATAAAAAAGACTACATTTTAGTATTGATATATATTTTTCAGATTTCTTTTAGTTTTCAAGTAATTTTGGATAAATGGAAAACATTTATAAAATATTAAAAAATAATTTAATACTAAATTTAAATTTTTTTCACACCTAAGCAATTTAAACTGGTTAAAATCTCAGAACGCGTAGTCAGGCTATAAATAAACTTAATTGTGTATGAAATAATGTTAATTTCTATTTTTGTGGAAAATTCACCAATTTAAGTAATTACTCTTTTGATTTTTCAACGACATAATCGTTTTGTTTTTGTAATAACTCAGCCATTTTTTATCCAAATGACTTTTATCATAGCACCTTTTAAAGGCATCAGTAAAATATTTAAAAGATGTCTCCATAATTTTTTCTAAAAATCTCTATTTCTTGCGTTATTTAATGATAAAATGTTTGATTCAAGGTTAATTCGAAAAAACCCCGATTTTAAATAGGCTGTAACTTAGGTTGTGTTATTGCTATAATAATTTAAAAAACACCACTCCATTCACTCATTTAATAGGTTTCTTTTTGATTATAATGACTTTTTCGTAAAAATGCATAATTTTAGAGATATTTTTGAAAATCCACTCAAAAACATGCATTTTTCATGTAGGAAATCATCAATTTCGATCGTGAATAACTTGCTAAATATCAATTTACCGAAAAAGTCGTATCTTATATATGATTTTTTACTCAGAATTGAAATATCTATTAATTTCCGAGGTTATTTTGAGGTTACATATTTCCACCCCCGAGAAGGGGTGGTACCCACCCCCAGAGCAAAGCACACATCGGCACAATATCACTTTTTTTCTTTGACATATTATCTATATGTACGCCAAATTTCAAGTCAATCCAAGCGGTTCTTTAAAATTTACCGCAAAAACCGTCAAAGAATGGACTATTTTATGCCTCCATATATTCGTCTTAGGATTTTTCGCTCAAAACGTCTGAGCAGTTCTTGGTCATTCTGTGTAAGTGACCAAGTTTCTGAACCATATGTTAGCACCGGTCGTACTTACCGGCTTCTTAATATCATTTATGTGAAAATAGAATCATTTTCATATAAGAAAATCTGTATTTTGATATGTTGCAAAGATGCATTATCCATAACTATAATACTCTAATAACTTGCTATCGTCTATTCATTTTTACATTTTCTGGTAAACGCTTGATAAAATCTAACCAGCTTACCACGTAATTATTGAAGTCTTATTGATAAACATTTATAAAAGGTACCTTCTTTATTTTACACAATCCGATTTATGGTACTGTGAATGTGTGAAATTAAAGAGCGGAGATACACGGATATATCAGGTGAACAGGTGTGCATAAAGAATGTAGAATTAAAGTAAGTTTTCTCTTCGTACCTATTACATAACTTTTAAGATATCAGTGCAGTGGCGTACCATAAAATTCTTAGTTACGAGGTTGCTCGTGAAGTTTTTAGTAGTAAGTTGTGTGTTGATATGGGGATAAAAATAAATTTTAAAACAATTTTAAAATGTAATAAATACTGTAGAATGTAGAAGATGGCTTTTTACATGTTCAAGTTGTGCATAAAGTGGTTAATTTATTTAGCACAGGAAATGAGTAGGAATAAAAAACAATTGATTCAGATGACGAGCTAATTAAAAAAGGGAGAAGATAAGATAAGAAATACTACAGCTAGGGTAAGGGAAGGTATATTGGTGATAAAAATGAAAAATACCAAGAATATAGGAATTTGACAACTAAGCAAGAAATAAGTTTTGCTTTATTACGTTACGTACCTACTTTTATTATTTGAAGTCAATGTTTAGAAGAGTTAATTTAACAAAAAATGAATACTAAAGATAGTAAATGTCAAATTGACATACAAACTTATGTTAGGTAAGTTGGTGACACGGTAAGGTATATTGGTGATAGTGGTTAGGAAATTTGGTGAAACAACCGCAATTTAAGGAATTTAACTTACCTTGGTTAAATCACGAATTCAATGCTGCTTTTGTATTGATAATTAGTTTATTGAATGGTTTTATAAAGAAAACAGCAATAATTATTCCAATAACTATGTAACCAAATATGTATTAACCGTCTCTCATATTCAATAAGAAATGACTCCACTGTCGCACAACGGTCAAAATCAAAGGTTGTCTCGTAACTATGTGGGCGGAAGCGAGGGGGAGGGGAATATCTACGTCACTCGTATGCAAAGTCTAATTTGACAGTGGTTTGTGGTTGTATTTCCGTATATTTTTGTGGAATTTTCTTGTGCAGATAAAAACCATCTAATCTAGAAAAGAATGAATAACAGCAATGGAGAGGAATGAAGAATTGGCAATGGATTTAAAAGACAAAAAAATAAAAAATATAGATTCGGAGACAATTAAGGAATAAGGAAATAAAGAACTAAAAGATCAACAACGCACTAAAAACGTGAAATAAGAAAGCCGTGGGAAACTCTATCCAACTTTAGCTGCTTGGGAGTAATAAGAGGAAAAATTAAAAAAGTAGGAAAGAAATCTGAAAGGCAAAAAAACATTTGGTCGAATAGAAATCTGCTGAGAAGCAAGACTCTAAGTAAAAGAACAAAGATGAACCTATATAAGACCTTAATAAGACCTGTTATTACATATGGGATGGAAAATGAAAACAACAACGATTAATAAGAAAGACGAGGATCGATAGCCTTCTGAAATTTGAAAGGAAAGTAGAAGAGAGAGAGAAAGAAGAATGAAAACGAATGCCGAAATTGGAGAAGAATTAAACCAAAAATATAAAGTCAGATACATAAAATCTCTTCCCTCCTTAAAATAGACAGGATATACATATACAGAGATGCCCACACTCAGATATGCTGGGAAGGATAACTAACTGGACACCACTATGACGCAGGTTTAGAGGAAGCCCTAGAAGAAGATGGCTGGATGATATAGAAGATATAAGAACAATGAATATGTTAAAGACTGGAAAGTTCAGTACAAAGACAGGACTATAAATGACATAGAGGAATAATCCACCTCAGCCAAGAATAGGATTTTGAACGCCATGGCGTTAGCTATAATCCCTAGGGATGATAACACTTAATGAATGGATGGATGAATGAAAGCATTGCATAGTTATGTTAGTATGTATTTCCAAAGCGTTGTAGGTATAGTCACTCTTATAAAAACTGCGATTCCCTTTGTGCTAATAATTTTCAGTACAAACCTCGTATCTAACAAGAAAGTATGGTAAATAGAATATACTTGAAGCAATTATTTAGTGGAATAAAATCTAAAATAATATCTTTCCGCTTATTTCGCGTAACATTTATCTTCATGTAATTATCATTTACACCCATTCATAAAAGAGATGGTTAACTAAAGGTTTCTTTTATTCAAACCAGGCTTTAGGCGATTGCAACCTTGCCGTTTATCTCTTACGAACTTATATGTTATTGATGGATAAATCAGTTTTATATATCTACGGCTTTCTTTTATCTTTTTATTCATGTTTTGATACTTTTTGTACGGACACTGTTCTGGTCTCTGAGTTTGAATTTATAAATGCCTGTCCGGATACCTCAAAACCGCGATAAAATTCTTCTTCTTCGAGTACTCTCTCCATTTAATGAGGTTGTGTGTATATGTGGCTTCAAGTTCTTATTCTTAAACTGCTTAATTTATTGAGGTTGGTAATAATCGTAGTGTCCAAAATCATCTAAGGAGGTCATCCTAAGTTTAAAAGTACCGTAAAATGGGCTTACTTTGACCGCTGGGGTGAATTTGACCAAAAACATAGAAAAAGATCTATTGTGATATACTTCAGCCACCCTGTATAATTTTTAAAATTATTTTTAACGATTCAAATTTATAGTCATAGTCATAGTCATACTTTATTGATCCTTTAAGACATTCAAAATAAATGTATAGGATACATCAATACAGAATTCAGTATAAAAAAAAATCAATGTGTATAATACAATATTCACAGTGTAACAAAATTGACAAAACATAAAATATATAAAATAACATTTTTACAAGTAAAATATGAAGCTATTGCAGTTTGTCCTCCAGATATTCATTTATAGAATAATATGCTTTTCTTAAGAGTAAATCTTTAACATTTTTTTTTTAATTTAGTGGAAAGTGGTATCTCTTTCACAGCTTTTGGCAAATGGTTGTATAAGGTCAGTCCCATATATCTGAAGCTATTTTGAAATTTGGATGTTCTTTAGGAACTCGTAAAGATTCAGCACTTCTTGTATTGTAATAGTGATTGTCTGCATTTACCGGAAATGTATTTATTTCCTCTTTTACATAAAGTAAACATTTATAGATATATAGGCAGTAGAAAGTTAAAATTTGATGTTTAATAAAAATTGGTTTACAAGATTGTTGATAATCCAAATTAAAAATTTTACGGATTTTTACTTTGGCACTATCTACTGAGTTCCCCCATAAAATTACATTATAGCACATGTGGCTGTAAGCAAGGCTATAATAAACGTTTATTAATGCCGATATGGGTAGTGTGTTTTTAATTCTAGATATAGCATAAAAAGCTTTATTCAATTTCATGTTTACTGAATTCACTTGCTCTGACCATTTCAGATTACAATCAATACACCCAAAAACTTTGTAGAGTGAGTGGAAGATAAGTTTCTATCATGGATGGTTAAGTTATAGTCATTGGTAGATGAGTTGTATGAATGAAAATAAATAATTTCTGTCTTGTCAATGTTTAATATTAGTCTGTTGGTATTACACCAGCATCTAAAGCAGGCAACAACAGTCTTCATTGTCATTTTTAATTCCTCGAGTGTACGTGCAGAGACTATTAACGAGGTATCGTCAGCAAACATTGATATTATAATTGCCCTTATGTGATCTGGTAGATCGTTAATAAAAATTAGGAGTAATAATGGTCCCAGCACGGATCCCTGTGGTACTCCTTTATTTGTTGTGTATGGTTCTGAGCTTGATTCGTTAATTTTAACAACACTCTTCCTGTCACTTAAGATATTTATTACCCATTCTAGAAATATCCCTCTAAAACCAACGTTATATAATTTATTGCGAATAAATGTTATGTCTAAGCAGTCAAAAGCTCGTGATAGATCAAAAAATAGTCCTGTCACGTGGTTTCTACTATCTAATTCATCATAAATACGCTCAAACAATCTGCATTCGGCCGTGAGTGTCGACTTTTTTGGTCTAAATCCGTGTTGGTTTGGAGTTAATAAATTTAATTCTTCTATAAATATCTAAGAATTCATTTTTAAATTTAAAAAAAGAATTAATATTCCAAGGGTTGTTAAATCCACCGATATAACCAATTAAGAAAAAATGGTTTAAAAAACGACCAAATTAACCCCACCTAAAAGAAAAATAAGTTTAACAGGCAAAAAGCATATACGGTCAACTTCTCCCCAAATGGGGTGAACTTGACCAAAGGCATTTTTTATTTTTTTTTCTGTCATGATTATTTTCTTGTAATTATAATCTAAGCTACTGAAAGTAGGCGCCTAAACCCATGACATATTTGCATATACAAAAATGTAGCAAAATTTAAAATATGATTTTTATAGGATTAAAGTACAAAATCGGTAAAAAACCACCCCCTTTTACGGTAATAGCCTAGAAATGGAAAATAGTGGGGAAGTAAAAGTATAAATAAAAATTCATATAGCTTCGTTTACTATTTTTTTCTGGTTGCCGCTTTATTTTTCCATTTTTTTATTTTAAGTTCTTTTATGTCTTTTTCAACAGTCTTCTTCCATCTGATTTTCGGCCTACTTCTTCTTTTCTTCTATTCCCCCCGTTAGTATTCATTTGCGTAGTCTCGTGTTTGGCATCCTTTGGATATGTCTCAACCATTTCAGTCTTTGTGATTTTATTACTCCTATGATATTCGGTTCTCCATACATCTTCTGAAGATATATATTTGGCCTTTTTATACAAATTAAATTCCATAACATTCCTCCAAATATTTTCCTGAAAACTTTTCTTTCCCACACTTGGAGCATGACTCTTTGGGATTTGTTCATCGTCCTTGGTATGGCATATAATACTATAAAAGGTCTTATCACTGTCTTAACATTTTTAGTCCTTCAAAATGTTTTTACTTTTTAATAACTTGCTTAGAGCAAAGATACATCGATCACCAACCATAATTCTAGGTTGGATTGCTTACTTCATATTTGGTCTCCTGATGAATGTCGCTCCTAAGTACTGGAATCTCTCTTCTCTCTACTTCTTCGAATGTATGTATTTTTCATTCTGTGACCACTGTCCATGTATGTATTCTCGTTTTGTTCATGCCACATATTTGGGTCTTTTCTTCGTTTATGTATATCCCTTTCTATCTCGATTTCGCTCAAGTCTTTTTAGTACCTACCTATTTCTTTTAATTCTTGCTTACTTCTGGATATCAGTACTAATCATCAGGGAATGCTAGGGCTTGGTGTGTTAGTTGATATACAAGCCCTGTCGTGTTTATTCCTACTTCCTTGACAATTTCAAGGAGATCGGACACTAGCGATGACAGTGGATCACCTTGACGCACCTCACCACTGACTTCAAACTTATCTCTTGCTTTTCCATTTATTTTAACCCTATTCTCTATTCGTCGAAGTGTCACTTTTATCATTCTTACTATTTTTCATTTTACGTAGTGCCTTGCATATTTTTTCCGTTTTCCGCTGTCAAAATCTTGTTTAAAGTCGATGAATAGGGCCACTGTAGATTTCCTATATACGCAGCTTTCAAATTAGAATGCGCCATGACCAAAATAGAAAAGGCTAGAAGTGCATTCAATAATACCAAACAAATATTATGTAGTATAGATCTCAGCCCAAATCTTAGAAAACGAGTACTGAAAGTGTTATCTATTTTCTAAAATCCACAAGGAAAAGAAAAAGTTTTCCTGTAGTTGGTTGTATACCATCAATCACAAAATTGGGAAGAAATCCTTTGTAAAAGGCATAAAATATTTTTTTATTATTAAAAATCCCTTAAAAGGGCTACATCACAACAAAACGTTTTCGATTTTTATAAAAAAATCATCATCAGTGTTCGATAAACTGGATGCTAGCTGAGCCACCAAAAGAAAAATATCTGGGTAAAAACCCTTTACATAAAATATAGATGCCTTAAAAGTGCATACTTCAAGAAAAAGGCCTGTGATGGTCACATGGCAAACAGGATAATGCCCTAAGGTAAGGTATACAGGTTTCCCAACACGTGGGATCCAAATTGAGTTGATCACATTTCAATGACTTATTGGCATTGAAATGTGATCAACTCAATTTGGATCCCACGTGTTGGGAAACCTGTATACCTTACCTTAGGGCATTATCCTGTTTGCCATGTGACCATCACAGGCCTTTTTCTTGAAGTATGCACTTTTAAGGCATCTATATTTTATGTAAAGGGTTTTTACCCAGATATTTTTCTTTTGGTGGCTCAGCTAGTATCCAGTTTATCGAACACTGATGATTTTTTTATAAAAATCGAAAACGTTTTGTTGTGATGTAGCCCTTTTAAGGGATTTTTAATAAAAAAAAAAAAAATTTTATACCTTTTACAAAGGATTTCTTTCCAATCTATTTTCTATTCTTTTGTATGGTGTGGAGACATGGACTCTTAATAAACAATGTCTCGATAGATTGGAAGCATATAAAATGTGGACATATCGAAGAATGCTCAGAATCTCCTGGACAGGCAGAATAACCAATGAAGAAGTACTAAGAAGAATACAGAACAGCAGGGAGATACTGGATGCCATCAAAATAAGAAAACTACAATATTTGGGTCATATAACACGTGGTGATAGATATGAACTCCTAAAATGAATAATGCAGGGGAACATCCAAGGAAGGCGCAGCATAGGTAGAAGAAAAATGCCCTGGCTGAGAAACATAAGAACGGTTTGGATGCAGCTCAACTGAACTCCTTCAGGCTGTAGTGTCAAAAGTTAGAATAGCAATGATGATTGCCAACCTTCGTCACGGAGATGGCACGTAAAAGAAATGACAAAAATGAAACATAGACATCAAAGGGCTGCTGCTCGAGTGAACCTACGAATTCTTGTAAGTCTATATTGCAGTTATATTGAAGTTCTAAATCTTCTATAACTGTTTATATTTATATTTGCTTTTGAATAAAATGAAAGGAAGGTGAAAAACAACCACACAAATTTAATATATTTAATAATCCTTCTACAAGGACATACATATTGGTAAACAAAAATAGAACAGTACAAAAGGGTAATAATTAAAAAACACTGTTTCAATAAGCATAAAAAGTAAAAAATAGTCACTTATAAAGCAACTTTGTATAAAAATATTTTTTATTATGTAATATGTACGAAATACTTAAAGTTGATTACATCAATAGGACCACTGGTAAAACTGAACTTTTTGTTTTAAAAACGTTTACAATTGATTTACAAAATATATTAGTTTTTACCTTTTCTTTCTTAATAGCAAATTTTAAATAAAATATTCTTTTAAGATTTTTATAAAGCAGGTAAAACCATTCGTTGGGCGAATGACTTTTAAACCAGAGAAATTACCAAATAAAAACCCTTTTGCAAAAAAAATCCAATGTTACCAGGTGTATATAATAACTTGATCTACTATACTAAAAGCCACAGTTAGTATGCAGTGCAGGTAGCCTAGAGCAATGTATTTCTTACGGGAGAACGGCCGACTACGTTGCCGGTTTGCTCCGAGCGGCGCATCAACGCCGGTGATTTCTCAGTCTATCGCCAAACTACACAGCACCTACTATTGTGCCGACATGAGCGGCATCGCTGCGCATCGTAAGCCCAACACTGCATTCTAACTGTGGCTTCTACGTTAGTAAATATGCAACTTCAGTCTCAGTTTATGACTTTTCTGCGACCACCTGTCATTAGCGCGACTTCTTTCATGGCATCGTTATATACGCCGGTATCTCCGTTTGTTGTTGGCTGTCGTGCCTTCGTTTTCTTTTTTGAGTTTTCCCTTTCCAATATCCGCTGTCTTATTTCTCTCATGGCGTTCGTTTCTCCAGGTATGCCATTGCTTATTGTTTTCTTATTGGATGAAGATGTCGTGGGCTTCTTTCTAATTGGCTTTGTTTTTCTACTAACTGGTGATGTGATTTTTCTTCTAGGTTTACTTGGTGAGATAAATTCTTCTACATCGTCCTCTGAAATGATAGATATTTTTAATAAAGTAAGATGATAATGTATTTAACTAGTTATGACCATTTTCATTTTGAAATCTCTATTAAATAAACACACTGTACCTATATAAAGAAGAAAAAAATAAGCAATATTATTAAAAGTTTTTTTTTTATTATATTTTTCAAATCATCTTGTTGTTGGAGGCTTCTGGTACACAAGGTATTTTACGTAATAGCCCCACATGAAAAAATCAATTTTTGACAATTCTGGTGATCAAAGTGGCCAAACAGTTGATCCTCCTCTGCCTCTCCACCTTGCATGAAAGTTATTATTTAGATGATTGTTAATAAGAGCAATGTGATGAATTAGAGCACTGTCATGTAAAAACCACATTCTTTGTCGAATGTTGAGTGGAACATTTTGCAGTGGTAATAGCAAATGATTATTCAGAAAATCCAGAAATAGAGCTTTTCATTCACAGTCATTTGTTTCGAGCTTCTGTCATGTGTCACATAATATTAATATATCTACGTCGTATGTTATTGGCATATACCAATGATACAAACCAAAGACGTATGACGTAGATATATTAATATTATGTGACACATGACAGAAGCTCGAAACAAATGACAATCGATGAAAAGCCCTATATAGCACCATCCACACGACAGTCACAAAAATGTGAATTAATCACATTGTCTTTCCTGCGAGGTGGATAGGCAGAGGAAGACCAACTGTTTGGCCACCGCGATCACCGGAATTATAAAAAATTGATTTTTTCATGTGGGCTATATAAAAACCGTGTGTATTGTCCTTTTCATGAGCATTATTCAGTGAGTAACAAATGATAGGAGAAAGGGTAAGTCCGTGATAATACACATTTATGACATTTATTCTAACATGACATTTTAGTTAAATCTGACAGTTGTCACATTTTATTTTCAATTTGGAATAAAAACAAATCAAATGTGTTTCTTGCATTTATAAAATGGTATTTTCTTTGATTTGTATAGTCTTATAAATTATACAGATCCAGATTTAGCCATACGGCTCACACTCCCTCTAAGGGGAAAATTGACTCATCCCAGATACCTACGGTATCAAAAGGATTGAGCTCTGGTGGGACTCTTTCCGTGTTATCGAGCCCTAGGTGACTTGGTATGCAGGTGTATCTCCCAAAAATTTTCGTACACATCTGGCCGTTGCGAGTAGTACAGCTTTCTGCATGGTCTTGTAAAGATGTTCATTTAGACCCAGCCTTTTTATGCTTTCGAGGAGGTTCTTCGGAATGACTCCAGTAGTAGATATAACAATAGGTATCGTCTGGGTACTTTGCATTCTCCATTGCCTTCGTATTTGAATTTCTAGATCTCTGTACTTGGCGATCTTTTCAGTGAATTTACTACGTAGATTATTGTTGTTAGGTATCGCCAAATCAATTAGTGTTGTTTGTCTTGTTAATTTATTAACTAGTACGAGATCTGGTCTATTATGTGCCACTGTTTGGTCTGTAAGCACAGTGCGGTCCCAGTATAGCTTGTAGTTGCCATCCTCAAGCATACTCTCAGGGACGTATTGATAATACGGGAGATGGTCCGTTTGGAGAAGTCCCAGCTTGATAGCTATCTCTTGATGAAGGATTTTTCCCACTGCGTCATGCCGTTCCTTGTATTCAGTTGCAGCAAATGCCTGGCAGCCCCCTGTAAGATGTTGGATGGTTTCTTGGGCTTGACATCCATATCGGCATCTGTCGTTTTGAAGCTGAGGGTCTTTTATGATATATTTCAGGTAGTTTCTGGTTGGTATAACCTGATCCTGAATGGCCAGTAATGAACCCTCCGTTTCAGGGAACATCTTTCCTGATGTCAACCAGTAGTTCGACGCTATATTGTCGACATAATCTTGGCTGACCTCATTGGGATGTCGCCCGTGCAAAGGTTTACCCATCCAGGCGCGCACTTTTTCGTCCTTAGTAAGGTGGTTTATGCGCAGTTCTGCTTCCCTCAGTTTGATCGGTGTTGTGTCATCTACTGCGCAGATAGCGCGATGTAGAGTAGATGTCTCAGCCTGCACCTGAAAATAAGTTTTTAAATTAGCAATTTGTTTATCTAATTGCTCACCTATATCCATAAGTCCTCTTCCTCCTAAATACCGGGGTAATGTCGTTCGTTCTACTGCACTTTTAGGGTGGTGTTTTTGTGCCTTTGTGAGGTGTGTTCGTACTTTTCGCTGAAGATTTTCTATATCCGTTTTTGTCCACTTAACAATACCAAATGAATAGCTAAGCGCGGAACAAGCGTAGGTGTTTAGTGCCTTAAACAAATTTTTACTGTTAAGCTGTGAACGAAGCAGCTGTTTTACCCTTCTTATAAACTCAGTAGTTATCTCAGTTTTCATTTGCTTATGGTCAATTTTCCGCGCCTGCTTTACTCCAAGATATTTGTACATATCGTTGTCGCCCATGGCCTCGATGTTCTGGCCATTTTGCATATCGAATCCACCGGGCTGTACCTTTCCTCTGACTATATTCAAAACACGGCACTTGTCTAGACCGAACTGCATACTAATATCATTAGAAAATGTTTCTACAGTTTTTAGCATCTCTTCTAGGTGTTCTCGAGTGGAAGCCATTAATTTCAAATCATCCATATACAACAGATGATTGAGCTTCGCTACCACAGTATTATTGCTTTTAATGCTAAAACCTGAGTCAGTGGAGTTTAATAGTTGGGAAAGGGGGTTCAAAGCTAAACAGAACCACAATGGACTCAACGAGTCTCCTTGAAATAGGCCCCGGTTGATTGCGATATTTTTGGTTTCGATATTGTTTTCACCAGGTATTTGGAGGTGAATTTTAGTCTTCCAATCTCTCATTATATGCCTTAAAAAGGTCACTATGTTATCATCTACTTTGTATATTTTCAATATATCTATTAGCCATTCATGCGGTACTGAATCAAAGGCCTTTTTATAGTCAATAAAAGCAGTAAAAAGGTTCCTTTTTTTAGTGAATGCCTGGTTAGAAATGACTGAGTCGATGATAAGCTGTTCTTTGCAACCCATGGAACCCTTAGCGCATCCTTTCTGTTGAGGCTCTATGATATTGTTTAGAGCACAGTGTTGGTAGATACGCCGGGTTACACAGGATGTGACCAATTTATACAAAGTTGGAAGACAAGTAATTGGGCGGTACTTGGATGGATCTTGGGTGTTATTTTGATCCTTGGGCATTAAATAAGTAGTTCCCTGAGTTAGAAATGATGGTAATTCCTGCGGATTAGAAATAACATGATTAATTAATGTTGATAAGCACTCATGAATACTCCAAAACTTTTTAAGCCAGAAGTTCTGAACTCCGTCTGGTCCAGGAGATTTCCAGTTATGAAGCTCTTTGATGACATTTGAGACTTCTTCAGTCGTGAATGGTTCGTAGTTAGCAGTGACGTAGTGGTGACAGTTGTGCGTCGTATCTTCTATCCACCCAGCATTGTTGTTAAAAGCAGCTGGTGTGGAAAGTTGATTTCCCCAAAACTCATGAATTTCTTCTTGGCTTGGGTAAGACTTGTCGACACTTTCTACGGTGGAATTGAGTTTTCGGTAGAACGCCTTCTCAGAGTTCTCAAAAAGTGCATTGTCACATTTTCGGCTGTTACTAACTTTATACCTTCTTAATCGTCCTGAATAGACGGAGAGTTTTTGTTTTAATGTATCCAGACACTGTTGGGCTGTGTTATTTTCTGGATCGTATCTCGAGTGTCTTGCAGTGCTCCGCATTATTTCCTCAGCTCTTTTAATGACTTTTCTACTTGTAACACCTCTTATATATTCTGTGACTTGACCAATATCCCTACGCAGTAATTCAATTTTTCCGAGAAGTCTTTTTTCCCAGGGTGCAATTCTGTTACCAGTCCTTCCGTTATAGTACCCCGTCGTGTTCTGATCTTAACGACCATTACATTGGCAATTGCTGTGGCTGCACAGTAGATTAGCATATGCAGATATTCCAATGTGTGGGCTTCTACGACATAATTGGGTAGGACTTCAGTATTCACAATTTGTAACAGGGCACCTAGTTTCTTACAAGAGTTTATTCGTGGTAGCGGTGGTCTGCTAAGTGGATTTGTTCCATTAAACTCTTGTACGGCACGAGCCATTTCGTTCTCTAGACTATCGCGCAACTCGTTGTTTTCCTGCTGTGTATTGTCAGGTTGAGTTTCTGGTATGGGAATCTCAGGAATCTGCTCATCAAGGATTTCATTAGGGACTTGATCTAAAACTAGCTCTTGCCCAGGCAACCAAGTGACGTCAACAACGTCGAGGAAACGTCAGTATTTGGTGGAATATATACACGTGGTTGAACATTACGTCATATCGACGTCTTTTGTAGGTGATTTTAAATACGTAAGATTAATGACGTTAAAATACGTTTAAAAGACGTTTTCATTTCAGCCAGCCTAAGTCTGACATCACGAAATTGGGAGGAGCTTGGAGCTTAAAAGTTACAAAACTAAGGTTATGTTTTATGTTTGTATCGTCGTTGTCGTTTGTTTGTCCTAGAATTTTATCCAATTTTGGATTCATTTGGATTTTGTTGGCTGTTTTGTGTGTATTTTTTAAAACTTTTGTTTGTCATTTGTAAATTTTATAAATTTACCACATTGTAAAGTGACTATTTAAGGAAAGGAAATTATTATTGGAAACTCCGCAGATGTTTTAGAAAGGTAGGCCAAACAATTTTTATTTACTATTCATTTTTCCCTGATATTTATCAATAATGATGAATTTTGCAAGCAATAACATTATTTCTTTTATTGTTTTAGATATTCATTGAAGCTGAAAATAATTGGAGATTTAGATCCATATACAATTCAGTCATCAGAATTTGATTTTACAGTGCATTCCATCAATTACTGTTATAATGCTATTATAGATAGACTGGTATTAGAGTCTCACAGTTACTACTTTAAGCAGCAAATGAAAGCATACAAAAGCCTTCAGACACATAAAAGCCTTCACAACTGGATTTGTTTTGAAACATTTGATGTTTTGATGATTTCTATATTATTGTTGGAAAGGTAAGTCTTTATTTTATTTATTCACCATTAAAAAATATATGGATAACAGTATTATGCCTGGTTGCACCAACAGATCTTAAGCTCCTTAGCTAAGCTGTACTTATAGATAGGGCCTCCTCGAGTATCACTTACGTTGCACCATAATTTTCGATTCTTACCTCATTATCAATTATATCTATTACTATATTATGATATTTTTATTATAATATATTATAATTATATTATTTTAATTCTTATGTTATTCTCGTCTTAAGCTTAAGATATGTTGGTGCAACCGGGCATTAGTGTCTTTCGGATAAATGGGTTTTAAATATTAGATTTATTTACGTTTATATATCTGTATGAAACCAGACATATTGTCGTCCTAATTTGTAAATTGTGTAACTCCATATTTCTCTGAAACTGAGTTATTACTGCCATTTATTTGAAAAAATCCCTACTCGTTTAAAAAAGGATGCACATGCATATTTTTACCAGAAGAGTAAATAGTGACATCTTCGTATACACCGATCTCCCTTGCAGCAAATTTAGTACGAAAAATATGTAACTCCCCAGTTTGTCATAGCACACGATTGACCTCACTGTTTAGAAAGTGATATTTTCAAGAAAGAGTTGGTGGTAAATAATATTAATACACTCATTAAACAATATAGGTACAAATGTTAGTACCTATCTATAAAATATTCCATTTTAGCATTCTATCTTTTAAAATGGGATATACGTAGTATTCGCATTAGTAATATTTAGAGAAATAATTTTTTGTGCCTCTGTAAAATTTGGATAAATGGAGTTACACAGTTTACAGATTAGGTCGACGACATGTAATTGCTATGATAGAAAAGAGAATAATAAACAGTCATGATCGTTTGTTCTAAAATTATATTATATGAATGTCTGATTTTAAAATATTCTCAATCATTGTAAAGAACGCAAATACTCTAATGAAAATAAATTTTTGTAGTTGAAGCATTCCCACAAAGATAAAATATTTTTTTTAGGTGAAGAATTCCCAAAAAGCTAATGCTAAACCACTAGATGCTTGGGTGATAGCCAGTTCCAATGGCATAGCAAATGCACATTGTATGTGTATTGCCGGTAATAGTGAAGTTTGCAGCCATATTGCAGCAATCTTATTTGCAGCTGAGTATGCCCACAGCAAGACAGAAGAAGAAGAACCCAGTGCATGTACAGATGTTACAGCTATGTATATTCTCTGGTGAAAAACTAATGAGTTTTCAAGCTGTTCGGTCAGAGTGCTTGTTGCGCTCTCTAAACGAACTGAAATATAAGACGGCTTTGGCTTCATGTTGCAGCGATATGAAAATCGTTAGTCATTTTTAATTATAATGTACTTCTTCATCATGAGTATTTATGTATAGGGCTTTTCATTCACAGTCATTTGTTTCGAGCTTCTGTCATGTGTCACATAATATTAATATTATATCTATGTCATACGTTATTGGTATATACCAATGATACACACCAAAGACATATGGCGTAGATATAGTATTTTTACTACAAAAACGTTATTACGTAGGTCAAAATTTTTGACGTAAGAGAACTGTCAAAACATTAGAATGTGACTTTTCATTATTGCTATGTTTATTATAAACACGGCAATAATGAAAAGTCACATTCTAATGTTTTGACAGTTCTCTTACGTCAAAAATTTTGACCTACGTAATAACGTTTTTGTAGTAAAAATACTATATATTAATATTATGTGACACATGACAGATGCTCGAAACAAATGACAGTCGATAAAAAGCCCTATTAGTCTTTTAAGTGTGTATTATCAGATATCACATGTAAATTGTTTTTATCATTTTAATTTGGTCATTACAGTCCCCTAATCAAAAAATATATTTTTCAGGTGTCTGTGGATCTTTTTGTATGCAAAAATTTGTAATAATTATTTGAAATCATTTTGAGGATTATAAGAGTATGGAAATATATGTGAGAACACAGACTATTATAGTTTTGTCCTATTTTTTATCATTCAATCGTCTTCTTTAAAATTTATAAATATAAAGCAGATAGTTTTCATTGAAATTCAATATATTGGGTCTTATTTGTATGTATTCATTTTTGACTAAAGGTACGATTCCGATAACGACTGCAGACAGCAACTGCAAACATCAGTTGCAGTTCTCGGCGTTATGGACGTTACTACTTTGCATTATTTATCTGTATGAGACTGATTCCGACATCTGACTGCAACTGATGTGACTGCAACTGCTGTCTGGCAGAACATCAGTTGCTAATAATTATGCAAATTATTAGTGCAAAATAATGACGTCTGTCATGGTGACAACTGTAATTGCCATCTGCAGTCGTTGTCGGAATCGTACCTTTAAAGTGTGTGGTATAATTATAATAATTATATATATTATATAACTTAAATGGTTTAAACTTAAGTTTGTTATTACATTGTGACTTAAATGTTTAATTTGTTAATAAATTATTTATTAGTTTATATGTTGTTTCACTTTTGACACAGTAAATACTTATAATATAAAAAGTGAAAATTCTATGTATGTTATATATGTTGCATTGAGGATATTGTAATTCTATGCATTTTAACAAGCCTTCCATTTGGTTTTACTTAAATGGAAAAATTGCAATACTAACAATGCCCATACGAATAATTGAATGGGCCTGCCGAATAACGTTGTAAATGCCACATGGTTTGTTTTTGAGAAGTCAAAGAAAAAGTTGTAATATTGTGATGATGGTGAGTTTATACATTTTAAGGGTAGTAATACAGTTTTTAAATACAAAATACAAACTGTATTACTCACCTTTAAAATGTATAACCTCACCATTATCACAATATAAAACTTTTTCTTTGACTTCTCAAAAACAAACCATGTGGTGGACCCATTCAATTATTGTGTATTTCTAAAACCATAAAATGAAAATTAAATCTAAAAAACGACGCAAAATCGACGTAAAAACTACGTTTTTCATATTACGTATTTAAAACGTGATAAAAATGACGTGACTTATGGTGGGATATATTCACGTGATCTTCGACGTCGAAAAAACGTGATAAACTGACGTCGTTTGGTGATAATTATGACGTTTTTTCAACGTTTTATAAACGTTATTTGGTTGCCTGGGTGGTTATTAATCTCCCGTTCGACTTCAAAAATTATACAGATTATATTTGTAATATTATCTAATTAAAAAAAATATATTTTTTATTATGGCGCCATCTATCGACAACTAGAATAACTAGAATAAATTTTGTAAATGTCTGTAATCACGGACGTGCCTTTTTTTTCTGTCACATACAATTTAATGCGTTAGAAAGAAATCGAAAAACTGTGACGCACTGAAAGATGATCATGAGAAAAAGAATACCACAAGAATACGACATATGATTACGTCCCTTTATTTCCTCCCTCGAAATTTCACTATTATAAGTATAACAATTCAAAAAATTCGAGGGACAGAGGGGAGACGCAATAGCAAAAGAGGACCAGGAAGAAGACGCAACTCTTGGCTTAAAAACCTACGACAATGGACGAAATGACCTCCATCTATTCAGGACGGCTGCAAGTAAGATTAAATGGGCAAATGTAATGGCCAACGTCCTTAAGGATACGGCAACGTAAGAAGAAGAAAAAGAGAGGACTTTGGCTAGCATTGTATGTGAAAAACGCACCTGTACTACTTTCGTCTTCATCCCAGTTTTCTTTCTCTTCTAGAGTTGAATCTAGGTCTTCGCTTCTTGTAGACCTTTTTCTCGGTAAGACCTCAGAAATTCCGTTAGTCTTTTTGTTTGTGGGCGACTTGGGGACGGTTTTCTTAGGATATTTCTTTGAAGGACTTTTCTTTGACGACACTTTATTAACGGATGAATCCAGTTCTTCGGCCCAATCATCTAACAACATATATACATTATATTAACAATAAGGACCGATAATGTTTCAATGTTAAATGTGCTTTACCTTGACTATCTTCCTCTTCATCAACATGATAGTCTGCTTCTAGCGTTGAATCTGCATCATATCTTTTTCTCGAGGTAACACCCCTGTCATTCCTTTTTGTAGGTGACTTGGATGGTAATTTCTTTGAAGTTGTCTTCTTGGAGTCTTCAATGAAGCTGTCTTCAATGAAGCTGTCTTCAATGATATCACCTAAAGGTATATTTTTACAATTAGAACAGAACACAGGAAAGAAATTATATTGATGGGAGGCCCAAATGCAAGAACTGGAAGAAAGGATGGTAACAAAATAGTAGGTCCATATGGAGAAAGTGTTATGAATGAGACTGATTGACCTATGTGACTAGTACTCGTTAAGAATGTGTAATGGTTTCTTTAAAAATAAAGAGATACATAAATATACATATACAAAACCAGTTCTTAATAAAATATCAACAATTTAGAGACTTTTTAATTGTTAGAAAACAGTAAATGATCAAGGTTGAAGAAACGAAAGTACATAGAGAAGCCACCTCACCTGTGGATCACACCACCATTTGGTGAAATCAAGAATAGTCATAAGAAATAAAAATCACAATAGTCTAATAAAAAGAAAATGTAATGAGCGTAAAAACATAAAATCAAAAAAGTACCCTTTTTGGATAAAGAGCTAAACTAAATGATGAGTTGATCGTTTTTCTTTATTCATTGAGACTATCATCAAAAACGAAAGATATAAAAGGAATATCAAATGAAGAACTATATGAAAACATGAAAAACTGAATACCCCTAGCAGCAGAAAAAGCCATTGGAAGGACAAAATTACCGGATATATTTTAAAAACAATGTAAACGTTTGTTTTCTATACTTCCACAAAATTTATTATAACTATGTGACTACAACTGTTTCGACAGAGTGCCTTTCTCAAGTAATTTAGTTTACTATGTGTCTTTTTAAAGTCTTTAACTGAAGAGGTTGAGGAGTGGGGAGCTGTTTGTCTCGAGTTGGTCATTCAGAATTATATCTGTATTTTTCAGTTTATTAATTTCTATGGATTCTAATAAAGATAGCTCAAGGCCTTTATTTTGAATATGCAGAATTTGAAACTCTTCATTAAAGGAATGATTATGATCTAGAATCTAGAAGGTGAAGTGCGTATGTAGAAGTGTCTGTTTTTCTATTGTTGAAAGCCCTTTTGTGTTCTGCTATCCGTTTGTCAAAGGTTCTGCCAGTTTGACCGATGTAAGTTTTCGGACAGTCGCCACAAGTTAGTTTGTAGACACCACTCTGTAGTTGTTTTCTCTTTCGGCTCTTATTGTTCTTAATATATTTGCTTAAGTTGTTGTTAGTTCTGAAAGCTGATGTTATTCCTTTCTTTTTTATGTATCTGGCTATTTTTGTTGTTATCTTGCCAGTATATGTGATAGAGCAGAAGGTACTGGGTTCTTTGTATCATGCTATGGTAGGCTGCTAATTTGTGTTGTGTAGGGTGGGATGATGAATTGTGTATAGTTATGTCAGTATGGGTAGGTTTATGATATATGGAGAACTCATGTTTGTTGTGTAGTCTGGTAATTGTTACATCTAGAAAGTTTATGGACTTATTCTGTTCTGTTTCTATTGTAAACTCAATATTACTATGAAGTGAATTAATGTATGATAGAAATTGGTCAAGTTGCCTGTTTGTTCCTGTAAATCATACTAGTATATCATCCACGTATCTCCACCAATATAAGAACTGTTTAAATACGAGATTTTTAGAAATTATTGTTGTTTCAAGCTTGTTCATAAATATATCTGATAGCAATGGGCTTAGATGATTGCCCATAATCTACCCTGGTGCTGGTCTGTCCACCACCACCGAAAAAACCCAGTACCTCCTGCTTTATCACATATACTGGCAAGATAACAACAAAAATAGCCAGATACTTAAAAAAGAAAGGAATAACACCAGCTTTCAGAACTAACAACAACTTAAGCAAATATATTAAGAACAATAAGAGCCGAAAGAGAAAACAACTACAGATTGGTGTCTACAAACTAACTTGTGGTGACTGTCCGAAAACTTACCATCGGTCAAACTGGCAGAACCTTTGACAAACTTATAGCAGAACACAAAAGGGCTTTCAACAATAGAAAAACAGACACTTCTACATACGCACTTCACCTTCTAGATCATAATCATTCTTTTAATGAAGAGTTTCAAATTCAATGCCTTAAGCTATCTTTATTAGAATCTATGGAAATTAATAAATTAAAAAATACAAATATAATTCTGAATGACCAACTCGAGACAAACAGCTCCCCACTCCTCAACCTCTTCAGTTAGACTTAAAAAAGGCAAACCCATAGTAATCTAAATCACTTGAGAAAGGCACTCTGCCGAAACAGCTGTAGTCACATAGTTATAATAAATTTTGTGGAAGTATAGAAAACAAACGTTTTCAGTGTTTTATTGTTAGATAAAATGAACTTCCATCAAGTAACGGTCGAATCAATCAATCAAAAAACAATGTATGACTCAGAGACGTCAGAGACAAATAAAATAAGTGAAAACAGAATAAATGCAATGGAAATGATGATTTGAACAAGCTGCAGATTAACACAAATGGACAAAGTGAGAAATGAACGTAGAGACCTAATGGATGTGAAAGAGACACTAAGTGATGAAATAGAAAGACGAGAATTACTCTAGACATTTGGGAAGAATGGACAATACAGGAAAACCGCTAATAACTTGGTAATAAAAACCAAATACAGGGAAGAAAAGAGGACGTACTAGATTACAGTGGAACCGACAAATAATAACAGCGATGGAAAAAAGAGTCCTCCCTGAAGAAGATATACCGATTGAGAAATTTCTCATGGTTGGTATGGGCCTTTAATGAGAGCGACAAAGAGACATGTATTTATTATACCTTTAAAACGGGCTAGAAGATATACGCCGGCGAAGCGAGGTAGCGCCAACAACCCACTTCGTGTCGTAGGTAGGGCTTTCTCAGCACAGCGTTGCCAAAGTAGATTTAAAAAAGAAAATAACAAAGTAGAAAAAATTATAATATTTAACTTTTTGTAAACGAATATAATAAACAAATTATTTAAAAGAAAAAAACTTAAGTAAAAAAATATTGTTTTCACCCATTTTAAAAAAAATGTGAAAACGTTGAAATATAATTCAACCTTTTTTTTTCACTCACTTTTTTTAAAATGGGTGAAAACAATATTTTTTTACTTAAGTTATTTTCTTTTAAATAATTTGTTTATTTTATTCGTTTACAAAAAGTTAAATATTATAATTTTTTCTACTTTGTTATTTTCTTTTTTAAATCTACTTTGGCAACGCTGTGCTGAGAAAGCCCTACCTACGACACGAAGTGGGTTGTTGGCGCTACCTCGCTTCGCCGGCGTATATCTTCTAGCCCGTTTTAAAGGTATAATAAATACATGTCTCTTTGTCGATCTCATTAAAGGCCCATACCAACCATGAGAAATTTCTCAATCGGTATATGACAAGAAGAAAAGGCGATTGGGAAGTTGGTAAAAGGGAAACATGATATGATGTTCTGAAGCTATTTCCTTGTGGCATTTTTGTAATAAACTATTCTAAATGGGAAATAAGCCACAAAATGTTGACAACGACATCCGATTTGGGCGTCGAAACGTTAATAAAATCATTTTTTTAGTTATCATAAGAACAGAACACAAAATTGTACAGCTCAAATTGGCTTTACCTGAACTATCTTCTTCTTCATCCACATTTTCCTCTTCATCTAGAGTAGAATCTCCATCACCATTCCTTGCATATCTTCTTTTCGGACTAACAGCAGAAACACCTTGGCCTTTCCTTTTAGTAGCAGCTTTGGATGATGTTTTCTTTGAAGATGTTTTCTTGGAGTTAACTTCTTCAAGGATATCACCTGAAGAAAAATTTTCACAATTAGAACAGAACAGAAAATGTTATAGCGTCCAATTTACCTGAACTATCTTCCTCTTCATCAACAGTTTCTTCTTCTAAAGTAGAATCTGCGTTATTTCTTGCAGATCTTCTTTTAGAAGTAACAATAGAAATACCTTTGCCTTTCCTCTTAGTAGGCGTTTTGGAGGGTGTTTTATTAGAAGCTTTACTAACGGAAAAGTTGAAAGGTTTTCCAACGCTGTCACCCTTATCCAGACCGCTTGACAAAATACTTCTAATTTTTTTATAGTCTGGGCTAGAATTGTGTTTTAGGGTTAACAAATACTTCAAAAATGTAACTAAGGGAGCTGAAAAAGAAACGAATACAACATTTATTATACAGTAAGTACCGTTCATGTACCGTAATTATATAAAAAAACAGTGAGGAACCAACTTTAACCCTATAAGTACAGTTCTAAATATTTCACTATTATTTTTATATTATAACACTCCATCTACTATTTTATATTGTACCCACCAGGTGGAGATCCACTTGTGAAGCACGTTTTCATGAATTTTGGAATGTCTGACATATATTCCTCTTTGGATTTGTGAACGTTGTTAGGATCTTTCAAATTCTTTTCCCATGGGAGAGTGCACCCCAGCCATTGGATGATGTTATAGGCAAGAATTTCTAGATCTCCGCGTCTGGTCTGAACTAAAATTTAATGAAATGTAATATAATTATCATAGCTCATTTTAAGGGATGAGTTCAACAAACGATTATTTCATCGAGAATCAAAAGCCAAATCATAAAGAAATAAAAAACATACCTCCTTGATGAGCATCTCTGCTTAAATATTCTATGGTACCATCATGGGCCTTCTTGGGATTTGGTTTAAAATCGGCTTGATCATAGTATT